>NC_047665.1:4260594-4598689 GCF_011762505.2 Arvicanthis niloticus | reverse complement strand
ATTCACAAACTCCTTCCCTTTTGAAGCACAAAGTGTAGGTTTGCTATTGAGCTGCATCCTCTGCTGTGCAACCCAGCGAGGCCCTGGCTGCATGATCAGGGCTGTGCGCTTGCTGGGCTCATCACTCCTGCGTGCACTTCCCACGCCACATTTATTTTAGAGCAAATTTATCCACTAATGTAAGTGGCTGACCCACAATAAGCAAGTTTTAAAATCTAATAGAGAATGTTCCAAATTGTCCTGGTCCATTGAAAAATCTGCAGCCTGCTATTAAACACTGTTGTGCATTATAGTGTCCTATGTTGTGTAGTGTGTAATTTGAAGAGATATTAAGTAGAAACAGCTGCCTTGCTTCATTAGGTAACCCTGTTGTTCAATTTACCACATCACAGACAGAAAGAGCCCGCCCATTCCACCCCAAAGGGAAAAGTGTATAAATGGGAATTTGGCAAACAACAAAAATCACATTTTTTAAATTAATTTTACTCATTCTTTTAAGACAGAATCTTACTATGTAGCCATGAATGACCTGAAACTTACTATGTACACCAAGTTAGCCTTGAACTTGCCAGCAATTTCCCTGCCTCTGCTTCCTGCCTACTGGAATGACAGGTGCATGTCACTGTGCCAGTGGCAACTGATGAACTTTTAACTAATCACCTTACTCTTAAAAGTATGTGGCACAAAAGCTGATTAGTAAACAAGGGGGCCCCACCCCTGACAACAGTTTCTGACCAACTGCCAGTTATGTCCTGGGAGAGGGGGCATAAAAAAGCCATCAACAGAAAGAGAGGTCTTTAAGACTAAATGTCAAGATTAAATGTTAATGAAGCAACTGACTGTATGGAAGAATACTATGAAAATATTTCAAAAACATACTGAGCATGTATGAAGAAGGCATTATGTATGTATAAAGAATGTGTCACATATGTATGAAGAGCGCGTCATACATGCAGCACTTAGTCTTCGGCAGCTTCATATAGCTGTGCTTCGGCTCTGACGGCAGGCGGCGGCAGGTTGTGTGCAGACGAGTTCCCTGCACTAAGTTCCCATCATTGCTACTCCCGAAATGTCAGGATTTTGAACTTACAGTGAGAACAAAATTTCTAGTAAAAGTTACTATGTTAAACTTATGTTATATGAAGCTGATATGTATTCTTATGACAGGCTTATTGAGCTAGAGTTTATTCCATCCATTTGGATAGTTGATTTAAGCACATCACTTTCATATTTCTAATTTACTGACATGAGCATAAAGCCTTGTCATTAAAAGAAAAGAAGTCAATGTCATATAAGCATAATCGTCCTGAGAAGTAAATCTAATATGCTATCACAACTTTGAACATGCACTAAATCTAATTTCAAGCTTCTTGAACATAAATATACATTTAGAATATTTTAATTACTATTATTTCTAGTATTTAAAAACTTACTTGATTTTAGCAATGCAGCAAGAGTGTCTAAAGCAACCCTGTCAACACAACAAGAAAACACAAACAACAACAAAACTAGTGAAATGGAGCTACAATAAAAGCATGCAATCTTGTCAAATATCATCTGTCTCTTATCCATTCCAAGTGCATTTACTCTTGCAACAGTACTAATTATGTGGTGCTTCTCTGTGTGCCTCTGGTCCTTAAGTTCAAAATTAAATAGTAAGATTAAAATACTAAAAGTATTAATATAATCTTAATAACATTACCGTTGTCGAGTCTTTCTGTCACAGCTAGATAAATGAGGTCAGTTACAGTGTCAGTCAGCACTGGAGCTTTCAGAGTGCAGAAAGCAGCAGAAGGTAGGCCTCAGGGGCCCTGACTACAGCAAACTAAAATAAGGTCCCGTTGTAACCTCTAACTCAGGCCTGCAGAGCTCTCAGTGTCCTTAACTTTCTTTAACTTTAGTGCCATGTGCTGGGATCCTTAGATATACGGGATAACAACTATAAACCCTACAGCTTAGAAGTAAACCTAATTATTCCCCCTTCACGGGACGTGGTAAAAGCCCTAAAAATTGAAGATATATACATTTTCTTGAATATACTCAGTCACACCGTGATATCAGCTACCATAATCAGCCATAAAGACACATTATCTATCACTGTAGAAAGCCTATAACTCAAATTATTTATAAAAAGTAAGTTACTGGGGAAAAAATGGCCCTCAGTTTTAACTTCAAAAATGTCAGCCTACATACTATAATATCTCCTAATATCTCCTTGTAAGATTTATCCATAATTTTCACTAAGAATGTGTGTATTATCAAGCTGGAGTGTCTCACTCACCATTAAGCGTTTGTTGAGTACCTACTACACACTCCTTCATGGGTAGGAATTAAAACAAACATCACTTCAATGGATAATTTTACAATCTACATCATGTAACACAACGTACATACATATGCAACAACTACGTAAGAAATTTAAACTCCAGCAATGAAGTGTGTGGGTGGTAAGGAAGAAGCAGTGATTAGATGGACACACAATGTGAGTGACCAGATGGACACACAATGTGAGTGGCCAGATGAACACACAGAGTGTGAGTGACCAGATGGACACACAATGTGAGTGGCCAGATGAACACACAGAGTGTGAGTGGCCAGATGGACACACACAGAGTGTGAGTGGCCAGATGAACGCACACAGTATGAGTGACCAGATGAATGCACACAGTGTGAGTGACCAGATGGACACACAGAGTGTGAGTGACCAGATGGACACACACAGAGTGTGAGTGACCAGATGAACCCACAGTGTGAGTGGCCAGATGAACACACAGTGTGAGTGGCCAGATGAACACACAGTGTGAGTGGCCAGATGAATGCACACAGTGTGAGTGACCAGATGGACACACAGAGTGTGAGTGACCAGATGGACACACACAGAGTGTGAGTGACCAGATGAACACACAGTGTGAGTGGCCAGATGAACACACAGAGTGTGAGTGGCCAGATGAACACACAGTGTGAGTGACCAGATGGACAGAGTGTGAGTGGCCAGATGAACACACAGAGTGTGAGTGACCAGATGAACACACAGTGTGAGTGGCCAGATGAACACACAGTGTGAGTGGCCAGATGAACACACAGTGTGAGTGACCAGATGGACAGAGTATGAGTGGCCAGATGAACACACAGAGTGTGAGTGACCAGATGAACACACAGTGTGAGTGGCCAGATGAACACACAGTGTGAGTGGCCAGATGAACACACAGTGTGAGTGGCCAGATGAACACACAGAGTGTGAGTGGCCAGATGGACACACAGAGTGTGAGTGACCAGATGAACACACAGTGTGAGTGGCCAGATGAACACACAGTGTGAGTGACCAGATGGACAGAGTGTGAGTGGCCAGATGAACACACAGAGTGTGAGTGACCAGATGAACACACAGAGTGTGAGTGACCAGATGGACACACAGTGTGAGTGGCCAGATGGACACAGAGTATGAGTGGCCAGATGAACACACAGAGTGTGAGTGACCAGATGGGGACACACAGAGTGTGAGTGACCAGATGGACACACAGTGTGAGTGGCCAGATGGATACACAGAGTGCTGAGTGGCCAGATGAACACAGAGTGTGAGTGACCAGATGGACACACACAGAGTGTGAGTGACCAGATGAACACACAGTGTGAATGGCCAGATGGATACACAGAGTGCTAAGTGGCCAGATGGACACACAATGTGAGTGACCAATTGGACACACAATGTGAGTGGCCAGATGAACACACAGAGTGTGAGTGACCAGATGGACACACAGAGTGTGAGTGACCAGATGGACACACAGAGTGAGTCACCAGAGGCCTGCAATTGGATGAACACTAATCACAATTAAACCCAAAAACAATTAATCATTCACAACTACACCAGAAATCAATGTTTTATGGATACAGAGGCTATAAAATTTAAACTATAATCTGCTAAAACCACCTTTAAAAAAAATCATGTGTAAATTAATATAAGCTACTTGTTGATAAAGGGAATTGCAAAATCAGAAAGAATGCTCTCTAAAATAAAATCAACATGGGCTGCAAGGTGAGCCGCATGGCTGCTGCAATCCTCCAAGGGTGGGTGGGGCTGCGGGGCAGACGGGCAGCACAACAGAGATTCGGGTTTAGGCAATGGTTGAAGAAGCAGCAGCACAGGGAGGGGCTGCTGCAGCTGCTGCATTGTCTGCAGTTGACTTACCAGAGCTAAGTTCTCCTCTGTGGTAGGAAAGCTGCCAGAAGCCCTCAGTGGGATGTACCTGGCGCTCATCACAGTCTTGCTGAGGAAGACAGAACAGACAGACTTCCATGGAACTAAAGAAGACTGTCTGCTGCTCTGGAGGCAATGCCTAGAAGCAGGGCCTGGTGTTGCTGAAGCTCAAGGAGCTCGCCTGCTATAAAGGAGTCCTATCTGCTGTGCAGAGGGCCTGACGCCAATGATCCTTAAAGGAGAGTATGCAGAAGTTCATCAACCAACACCATCTCACCCTCAAAATCAGGGACACACTGCAGTCCTCTTTCTAGACTGTTTAACAAGACTCCAGTAGCTAAAGACTGCAAAGGTTTGCAAGCCTGGCAGCCTTCTAGAATGCCAGAAATTTCCATCTGTGGAGCTGCCACATTATAAAGACTGAATATAACAAAGTGGCACATGCCTGGCATCACCTTAAAAGCAAAACACTGTGGGCCTGTGTACACAGGGCAGATACTCAAAACTGCCTGCCAAGCGTAAGAAGACAAGGACATCCACACATCAACCGTTCTCAGGCTGCACAGGCCCTGAGGATGGACAGAATACTGTGTCAGAGGTGCATTATACCACAGAGTGAGTCCAAACACAGCTAGTAATGCTGTCTCTGTAGCACCTTGCTTAACTCTTTGGTATAAATTCCTCTCAATGGCGATAAAACCCACAAAGAGTGCAGATCCATAATAGGGCACCTGACCTTAATGCCCGAGGCCCTGTCAAGCCCTGGGAGCAGGGAGGAAAAGTACAACTTAAACTGAGACAGAATATATACTCCTCCAAGCACTCAACAACAGAGACTGCAAGACACACTGCATGCCACTCACTCTTGACACCAAGGAATGGATGCCAGCGAGTGCTTCTTGCCACTTCAATATAATGTTCTCTCTCAGACCACCTAAACAACTTCTGTGCAGACATGAGTCAGCATATAGAAGACATTTTAAGGGACAAGGTAAATGTAAACAGCTGACAATGTGCAGATGAAAGACCAGAACGTTCACCAAATACAAACACATGCAATTAACTTAATCACTGTTAGCAAGAAGAACTGTATCCCATCTCTCTAGACTCAGGATCTAACCTTACTAAGAAGCAGGGCCACTGAATATATAATCAGTCAAGATGAGATCATTTGGAAGGTAAGTAGGCTCTTGACTGATATCCTCAGAGAAGACCATGTAAGACACACACACACAGAGAGAGACAAAGAGGAGAGAGAGGGGGGGGGGGGAGAGAAGAAAGAGAGAGAGGGGGGGGGGAGAGAAGAAAGAGAGAGAGCGAGAGAGGAAGAGAAGAGAAGAGAAGAGAAGAGAAGAGAAGAGAAGAGAAGAGAAGAGAAGAGAAGAGAAGAGAAGAGAAGAGAAGAGACCATCTCCTATGGCTGCAAGCAGAAGGTAAAAAGCTACCACTACCCAGGATTGCTGAGGACTTGCCAGCAAACCATCAAACACTAACAAGAAGACAGGAGGACACACTCTCCCTGAGCATGCAGAAGAGAACAGCCTTCTGGGAAAGTGAGATGGAGCTCTTGAGCTCTAAACCTGTGTGGGGCAGTAAATGCCTGTCATTTCCAGCCACCAAATCAGCTGGGAACTAACATAATGCACTGAATATAGCTACTTATTCACTTCCATTTTCTCATCTTTAGCTAACATTTTTTGAGAAAGAGAGAGAGAGAGAGAGAGAGAGAGAGAGAGAGAACACACACACAAGTGTGGGCACATGCCTTCAGAGGCCATCTCCTGAAGCTAGAGTCACAGGCAGTTGTGAACCACTCGACATGGGTGCTGGGAACTGAACTGCCATCTCTACAACCCATTCAGCTAATTCTTCATTCCAAACTGCAAAACCCCTGAGGACGTCTTCCTTCCAACTGGCAGCTGTTTATACCATGCTTGAGCCAAAAGAAAAGTGCTTCTGACAGTTTCTAGTCTACAACTAATGATTTTTGTTGATATTTATTCTCCATGTTGAAGGCGAAACTCTTACATCAGTGGCACTGAGCATGCTCCACAGACGTATAAATTAAGAGAACTTACCAACTTGCAATCATCTTGAAAACTGGGACCAAAGCATTACTGAAAAGGTAATAAACTTCAGCATAAAAGACACTGGGGCTCTATGACACAGATAAACCAATGTCAACTTCTGTAAAATAATTAAATACTATACTTAGAAAATAATGTGAATTTATTAAAGTTGCAAAAAATTTCAATAAATAGTTCATACTGTTTTAACAGATTACAATTTCTCTTTCAAAGTGTTTATGCTTTCTCTGAGAGTTTTTCAATTTTTCTACTTCCCACACAAAAGAATATTATAATAACCCAAAGGGTAGCCTATGAGCAATGAGGAAAAAAAGTTTATGTTTAGTTATTAAGGAAACTAGCACACACCTAAGTTCAATTGGAGGTCAGTCCTAGCAGTGACCTTCAGCATGACGTGGGCCCAAATCTAGACTGATTGTTCTCCTTGTAGGAGGGAAGACAAAGACACAGGACACTGAAGAACACAGCTATAATAACAGCTTGGGTTGCCTCCTTCTAGACTAACAGTTTTAAGTCTAAAACCTAAAACCAGAGAAGAAAGGAAATCCTAAAGGGAAGCTTCCAGCTGCAGATATGAATCTCCACTGACCCTTTCCCTTTTAAATAAAGCATTAAGAAGTAAGAACAACAGAAAGTTCTAGATGTTCTTAACTAGGGTGGCAAAGGACCGATTTCTAAAGAATGGCAATAAGAACATTGATGTTTGGCTAGTGCATGGTTTAAAATAAATGTAAACCTTTTTTAGGTTCTTTTAAAAATACAAACAGAGGCACAGCCATGTGGCTTAGCAAGTAAAGTCACTTACTGATAAGTCAGGTGACCTGAGTTCAATTCTCAGGACCACACGGTAGAAAGAGAGGCTTATTCCTGCAGGTTGTTCTCTGACCTTCACGTGAACAGCATGGAAAATGCATGAGTGCATACACACAAGGCAGCTTTCCAAATAGTCATTATGTTTTACATGTTATATGTACATATGTGTATGGATGTGAGTGCATGCCATATGTGTGCAGGGTGTTAAGTGGTTGTGGGGAACAGGAAGCACTGAGTTCCTTGCTCCAGCAGTTACTGTCTTGCAGCCCCTGATCCGCCAACAGACTCAGACAGTGGGAAGAATGGATACTGAATCATGACACAGCAGATGGAAGACATATTCTGACAAACAGAGACCTCAGCACAAGCACCCACCACCACGACCTCTGAAACATATAATTAAAAAATGTAGGCAAGCTGCAAATACAAATAAAGGACACACCAAGCACCTAGCCAAGACCTGTGCACACAGTCCCCTCATCCACCAATATGCCAGGGTCTGTGCACACAGTCCCCTCATCTAGAATGGGACATGTTTTAAACATCACAGAGACCCTTCAAGAATACAACAGAACAGTAGGCTGTCTGTTGCCTTTAAAGAATTATGAGATACAACCAACAAATAAAATTTATTTGAACCCTGATCCAAATAATCTAAGTATTAAGAAGATTTTTCATCAGCAGTCAAAAACAGGAAATGATATTAATACTGCTGGGCATAGAAATGGACTTATGGCAACCTAAAGTTTGTGCCTGATAGTAATAAAACTGAAGAACTCACACATCAAACGCCATGGCAGATCTGACACATGGATAGACAGAAGATGCAACAGCAATTGCAGAATGCTGGCCACTGCTCGGACTGGGAGTTCACAGAACTACGCGACCTCTCCAGGAAGGTACACACTCCTTAACTTGTTTATTTCTCATCTAAACAAATCCATATAAAACAGATAACCCAGGAACATGGAGATGATTATCTATTACAGCATTAGCCTGTTGATATCTTTGAAGCAATGACGCTAAGTTTCTGATCCTTACTTAACAGAGTACATGCTGACGTAGTCTATTAATTTCCTGGGAGAGAAAGATAAGCACACCCCAGAAAATACCTATGATTTGCTCAACAGTCTCCAACAAAGCATGCCAACAGCACTATGGCAGCAGCACAAGGACAGGATGATGATGCACACTGACACACACAGGGTACAACAAGGATGAGCCTTGCTGCGTGAGCCTCAAACAAAACACTCTCTGTAGAACTACAGTTAAGTATGGCCCCTAACACAAAGTACTTCAGTTCTGAAGCTACAGGACCTATAAATTAATGAAAACACATACACACACAATATAACCTTAAGGTACATATACTCAGACACCTATACATATTCCAGGACAGGAAAGGATAAAAAGAATAACATGATTTGGACAAAATAGAAATGTGTAACTTTCAGACCCATCCAATAATGGTGAGATGGAGGAAGTGGTCGGTAAAAGCTGAGCTCAGCAGGAAAGGGTAGAGTAGGCACTCAACAAAGGCCTCAGGGAGTGACACTGCAAACAGCCTAGCTCCTCTCACAGGGTCCAAGCATTCAAAGTCATCATCTTTAAATAATGTACTTGATTTTAATTAAGAACATCTTTATTATAAGAAATGACTATTTAAGAACTAGAAACTAGAATCAGCTGACGTCACCTGCTCAGGTACACGTCAAGGCAGTGAAGCTCAGAATGACTAAAGATACACTTCCACTCGCATCAGAACATTTACTCACTTCATGAGACCCGAGTTCTTCTTACTGAATGGTCCAATGATTTTAAACATCAGCTCCACAACTCCATTTTTACCTAAAGATACTGAGTTCACAGCTAAGAAACAAGAAAAAAACACAAAGTGATTTAAATCTCAGTGATGGATCCAAAAACAACCTGGAGTATTTAGTCAATATGGATGCAAGCTACCCGGGGCATTCTCAAGGTCAGCTGTAGGGTCTGGGAGTTGGTACTTGCTTTGTTTTTATGGGAACTTGGGAACAAGCATTCCAAAACATGGCTACTATCAGATGACACCAGGAAAGTTCGAGTGTTGGGAATCAAAGACAAGAAGTATACAGGCTCTGCTCTAAGCAACCTGAGCTTAGTGAGCAGGCCAAGAACGTAAAGCATTTCTGTCATTTTCTAGATGCAGAAAAGGTTGTAGGCTGTTACTCCACTGGACACCCCTACTTCAGAGTACAGCACAGGGATCTGCAGATAATGAGGCCTGAGCTCGATCAACAAGGACAGGAGCTGGTGTGGCAGGAGCCAGGTGGAGGTAAGGACGGTTCTACAGTAGCTCAGGAGGTGTGCAGAGGTGCAGGGTGGACAACATTAGCATGAAAGCCATGGTATGAACATGGACACAGCTGCAGGTGGGAGGATGAGGAGAGAGCAAGGGCTTCCTGAGTCCTGCCCTCCTGCAGAAATGCCCAGCAGCAACAAAGTATACGTGTACTTCAGACAGCCAGGGTGGAGCTCAGAGCACTGTGCAGAGTCCAACCTAGTGAGATGCAGACAGGAGCTTCACTAAAGCCTCCCTGAGGAGATCAAAACAACAGCATTCTGGTATTCTACAGAGAAGAGACGGTGGGAGGACTGTGTCCAGTATTTTAAATTCTGGACAAATGTTACTTTAAAGAAATTACACAAGAACAGGGTTTGGTAGTTGGCTGTCTTGAATCCTACCACTCAGGAGGCAGAGGCAGGGGAAGCTCTGTATTTGAGGCCAGCCTGGTCTACAGAGTGAGTTGTAGGTCAGCCAGGGCTACACAGAGACAGCCTGTCTGGAAAAAAGCATTAAAAAAAAAAAAAAAAAAAAAACTACACAGAAACCCTCTGCTAGCCTTCTACTGGTTAAGTCAATAAAATGCCACCAAAACTTGCAGCTCCTGTGTCACAGGGAAACGCTCGCTCAGCTGTCGCCACAACAGCTCTCACTGACACACTTACAACACCTTCTTTCTTGGTTGTCTGCTATATTCAAAATTATTTCATTTTTAATTCAAATCATTTTAATTTTTCAAACAATTTTCTCTTTCCTAATCCATGTAGATTTTCTTTTCTTTTTGTTGTTGCTGTTTGCTTTGTGTTTGGTTTTCCAGACATGGTTTCTCTCTGCAGCCCTGGCTGGCCTGGCACTTGTTCTGAAGAGCAAGCCAATCTCACACTCTGTGGTCTGCCTGCCTCTGCCTCCTGAGGGCTGAGATCTAAGTAACACTTTTCTTTTTTCTTTTTTTTCTCCTAACTTCTCTTTCAATTTTCCTGTTTCTGTGTTCTTAACTCTGGTGATTAAATACCAAATTTTTCCATTTCCTTGCATCCTTTTTAGTCATAGGTATTTGTTAATTTTCAGTGTACACCTTCAATGGAACTATCAGTGTACACACACAGTGTTCACCTTCAATGGAACTATCAGTGTACACACACATACACACACACATGCATTGGATTATATTTTTTCATGACATACAAATGGTCTATACTTTATTGCTAATATGTGTGTGTGAGTGTGTGTGTATGAGCATCTAAGTATGTGTGTGCACATGAGTGTACCTATGGAGGCCAGAGGTCAATGTCAAGTGTCTTTTCTATTGTTCTGTAGTTTTTAACAAAGGATCTCTCCTTGTATCTACAGTTCAGTGATTCATTAAGACAAGCTGAGAACAGGCTCCAGGGATCCCCCTCTCAGCTTCTTCTCCATGCTCGGGTTATGGGCAAAGGGCACTAGCATTCAAAGCTTGGGTCCCCATGCCTGTACAACAAGCACTTTTCTAACTGATGAACCATCTCCCCATGGTTCATTTATTTCATAGTCAGAAACCATACAAGAAATGTTTGCCTTGTAGGTTTGAGACCTCACATAACAAAGGGAGTGGTTTGTGGGCTTACTGGAGACCATCCCTATACAACCACTTATCTCTAGCTTCCTCAGAGACTCCAGCACCAGTCTTTGTATACTCTGCAGCCTCCCTATCATGGGATGATAATTCAACACTGCTGGTGAGACTATGTGTCTTCCTTCTCCTCTTTCATCTGTGAACATATAGAGTATCTATGGTGGTTTGAAAGAAAATGGACCCACAGACCCACAAGGAGTGGCGCTATCAGGAAGTGTGGCCTTATTGGAGTAGGTGTGGCTTTGTTGACAGTGTGGCACTAAGGGATATCCTTCGAAGCCTGATATACTCAAGCCAGACCTAGAGTGGCCTGCTTGTTCTTCCTGCTGCCTAGGGATCAAGATGTAGAACTCTCAGCCCCTTCGCCAGTACCATGTCTACCTAGATGCCGCCATGTTTTCCAGCATGACAATAATGGACTGAACCTCTGTTCTGTAAGCCAGACCCGATTAAGTGTTGTCCTTTATAAGAGTTGCCATGATCATGATGTTTCTTCACAGCAATAGAAAAGCTAACACCAACAGTATCTTATCTTTGTTTCCTGTTGCTGTGATCAGAATGACAGAAAGAAGCACTTTACGGGGAGAAGGTTTTATTTAGCTCATAAACCCAGGTAACAGTCCATCCCAGCAGGGTGTCAAGGCAGCAAGAGCCTCAAGCACCTGGCCATATAAACCATAGTCAGGAAGAGAGAGCAATGGGTGCACGCATGCCCTCTGCTCACTTTCTCCACTCTACACAGCTCAGAATCCTCTGGCTAGGGAATAGTGCCACCCACGATGGGAGGATGTTCCCACCTCAACTAACAATCAAGGTACTCACCAGAGCAACGCTCAGGCCAACCTGACCTAGACTATCCCTCACTGAGACGCTTTCCCAGGAGAGTCTGGATTGTGTTAGGTTGAAAATTACAACCACTGCACAGACAGAAGCATTTCCCAGTAGCCAATACTCAATACTCTTCCATGGGAGGCTTCCCCTTACCCTAGTCCTTTACAAGTTAAGGGAACTGGTAACAATTCTTAGATTTTGTCACCTCACCTTCTTACTCCACATCCCTTTTGCTGACTTAGGAGTCACATTTACGCTTACTTTTCCACATATTTTAGAGATTTATAGACTTTAAATGGTTTTAAAACATTATTTTGTGTAACTTCAGAATGCTGAAAAATCACAGCTATCATTAAGTACTCACAGTTGGTAGAATACACACGTAAGAGCTGAAGACAAGGTAGAACCAAACGGTAGTTCTGAAAGTGCTGCTTGACCAAATTCAGAGTTACAGTCAGTGCCCCATTAACTCTAGCTTTCACTCCAAATTTTTTATCTGTTTAAAAAAAATTATTCAAATAAAACCTTTGAACAAAAATAATTTAAAAACAATGAAGACTATGGATATAAGTCAGTGGTAGAGGGTTTGCCTAGCATGTGCCCTTGGTACAAGCTCTAGAACTGCCAAAAAGGCAGAGACACAGGAAATCTCAACTACACATTCACATAAATGTAAAGTTGACATGAAATAGTCAAAATTGTAACAACTTCTGCATAATTTCTAATACCCCTTCTCCTTCTAAAGCACATCCTACAACAACATATCAAGGAACAGACAGGAGAGTAAGACAGGGGAGGAACTCGAGTAGCCCAACATGTACGGTCCCAGAAGAAGGAAAGGAAGTCTAACTCAACACCCCACAAGTACACACAGGAACAGGAGTAAAGAATCTAAATGTCAATTACCAGGATTATTTAATATGAACATATTATTTTCATATCTATAAAATGATATACAAATTAGTAAAATATGAAAATCTTAAATAGAAAATAATGTGACAAAAACGTCAATTTTCTAATGAGGAGCTGGAGAGGTGGCTTAACAACGTGTGCTTTCTGCTCCTCCAGGGACCCAACTTCACCTCCAGGATCCACAGTAAGCACTTCACAACTACATTTAATTCCAGTTCCAGGGAGTTCTGACAACTATGGACTCCTCAGGCATCTGCATTCACGTACACATGTGGATGCGCATCATACGCGCACACACACACACACATGTACACACACATACACACTTTAATACGACAAAGTTTTTTTAATCTATAAGGAAGTAGAAGAGATACTGTGACGATAACTCTACACATAGTACGGCATGGAACAACCAAATCAAAGCAATTACCATTTCCATCTCTTAAATGTTTTATTTTTAATTTCTGATTAACATAATAATTATACATATTTGTAAAATACAGGATAATATCTTCCCACACACACATTTAACATGTGCAGGTCAGAGTAATGGACATTTACTGACAGCATTACTGTGTCTATAAAGAACACAAATTCTTGAGTTTTATTTAGACAAACAGATCACAACCATTTTTTAAAAATACTAAGTAAAAAGAGTTGAAGAATATGAACATTTTAAAAAAGAAATAGGAATAGCAGAGGTAAGTCATAAACAACAGAAATTTTAAGGCAAAAGGGAAAGTTGCATTTCACAGGAAAGAAAAACAGAAAATTATTCAAGAAATGACTGTAGAGCCTCAGTGAACTATACAAACAGTAATGGGAAAAGCACAGATTTAAGATGCAGAATAATGATGCCCTATGTAAACTAAAATGGAAGAAATAATATCTTAATTTCATGAAAAGATAACTTGATTGAATTAGCAAAAGAAGAAGATACTAGCATATTTATCAATAACTAAAACCTTATTTCATTTTCTAAAAAAAATCAAAAAAGGATCTCGTGAATCTTAAATACAGAAGTTAAAGAAAAAGAAGAGTCAAGATAACATATTACCACATTTAGTCTCAAGGTCACCACATGGCCACACTCTTTACAACACAATCTGCTAAAGCTATGAGTTAGACACATGCAATGCTACATGAAGACATACACGCCTACACACAAAGGCAAGTAGCATGCTCCCACTCAGACACTTCAAGATTAAGGCAACACGGTGTAGTACAAGGGCGGCCTTTTTCAAACGTAACCTGAAGTTCCAGGAGTCGCTTTCACTTATGAAGACCCACACTTCTACACTGCTTCAGGGTCCATTCAAAGAGCGTGACATTTTCTGTCCCCTAACTAAGCAGTTGGTCCTGTCCCCTCCTCGGCCCACTGTTAAACCCAAGAAAAAGGAGTACTTTACACTTAAAAATTTAAGCAGTTTAAGACAAAGATGGCTCTAGGGCCACTGATCATAAAAACAGACCTCTTACCTTTTGGTCCAATCTTAGCAAGAATGGAATGAGTCTGCACCATCACCTCCTCGTGTGGGGGAGAGTCTTTGCTGGCATTCATAAGCAGTTGCAACAGTATTTGTGAACCACCTTTGGCAACTAAGAAACTCGCTCTTCGGCCTCCACCTAAAATGTTTTAAAATACTGCAAACAGCATATCTTCGCGTAGTGAACATCACCATTAGTTAGCATTCAAGAACTGTTTCAACCATTGGCTTCTAAAACCAAGTACCATCAAAATCACAGTTTGGGTCTTAGTACCAAGTCTCATTATCCAGCCCAGACTAGCCTTACAATTTGGGGTCTCCAGCCTTGCCAATGCCGGCTAAACAGGCAGTTGCCAGCACACTCAGCTCCTCCTTTGTTTTGCCTCACTAACAGTGAAACACTAAAGTGCAGCACACAAAATATCAACACAAATGATACCAAAATCCTAGGCTCAAGGTGCTGCATGCATAAGCAGGCAGGGAGAATGTGAGGAGTGTCTGAAGATATCAAAGTCAGGCACTGAGCTGCAGAGAAGGCTCAGGGATTAAGAGCTTGCCATGCAGCCATGAGGCAATCCCAGCAGCCTTGTCATAAGCTGGGTTCAGTCTCACAGCACCGTGGGGACCAGAGACAGGAAGATCAGTGGGTTGCTACTAGCCTATCTGAAAACCTCGAGCTCCAGGTTCGGATTCTGCCTCAGAGGATCAAGGTGACAGATAAGAAAGGAGGACACCCAATGCCTTCTAATATACATGCACCCAACCACCCCCACCTCATCTCTCCCTCTCTCTGCCCCCTTCCCTCATCCCTCATACAAGAACAACAACAGGAACATAACATTTCATTTCCCAAATTTTAATAAGAAAGTTTAAATGATGTACACAGGACACACTTCTGGTCACTATTTACAAATACAAACCAAATCAAAGTGAATCAAAACTCACCAGATGATACAAGCTCAATGAGAATGCTTAGGATATTAAGTACAGTTTGAAGATCTTTCGTGTTCTGAAACAAATAGTTGATTTGTCTTATTAAAGCACTGAATTTTTATTTCAAATGTTTTAACCTGCAGGTACCGCCCTATGTCTGACAGATGACCTTTCTGATCTCTCTAGGCATAACTGCATTGACTCCCACTGTACTCTTACCAATAAAACTGCAGTATCTTCACCATTTTTCTTACATGAGCTTATTGATTTATATATTTGTGCATATGGAGGCGACATGGAGTTCATGGGACAAGATGCAGATTCCAGGTGCTTGTGAGCTGACTGGGATGGGTGCTCAAGTCCCAGGACCCACACAGTAAAAGAGAAAACCTATGCCTGCATCTTGTCCCACCCACCCCAGTCAGCTCATGAGCACCTGGAACTCCACCTCCAGAGGACCCAGCACCCTGGCCTCCATGAGTACTGCTCTCACATGCACACACACACAGACACACACAGTAAATCACTCTCACACGCACACATTCACAGACACACACAGTAAGAAATCGCTCTCACATGCACACACACACACACAGAGACACACAGTAAATCGCTCTCACATACACACACAGACACCCTAAGAAATTGCTCTCACATGCACACACATACACAGAGTAAGAAATCACTCACATGCACACACACACACAGAGACACACACAGTAAATCACTCTCACATGCACACACACACAGATATACTCAGTAAGAAGTCGCTCTTGCATGCACACACATATAGACACATACAGTGAGAAATAAGTTCTTTTTTTTTTTTTTTAACAAAAAAGATTAAGATTTGGGGCCTGCAGATGGCTCTGCAGGTGAAGATGCTTGTCGCACAAGCCTAGGGCCTGACTTTAATCCTCAGAAGCCATCAAAGGTGGAAGGAGAGAGCTGACCCTACAGAATTGCCTTCTGTGGTTCACCACATGTGAACCGCATCCTCCTATGCAAACACAGTGGTAAGTTTTTTAAAAATCTAAGTCTTAAAAAAAGTTTTAAAAAATACCCAAGATTAAATTTTAGTTATTATAATCACTGGGAAACAGATGTTTACATAATACAAATTAGCACATTCACGTGTGTATTCACTTCAATATCCCTCCTCCTATGTGTGAGTGTGTGTCTGTGTGTCTATGTATGAGTGTGTATGTGTGTGAGTGTGTAAGTGTGTAAGAGTATGTGTCTGTGTATATGTGTGTGTGAATGTGTCTGTGTGAGTGTATGTCTGAGTGTGTGTGAATGTGTCTGTGTGTGTATGTGTGTGAATGTGTCTGTGTGAGTGTGTGTGTGTCTATGTGTGTATGTGTGAATCTGAGTGTGTGTGAATGTGTCTGTGTGAGTGTGTGTGTATGTATGTGAATGTGTGTCTGTGTGAGTGTGTGTGTGTCTCTGTGTATATGTGTGTGAATGTATGGCTGTGTGTGAATATGTGTGTGTGAGTGTGTATCTGTGAGTATGTGTGTGAATGTGTGTCTGTGTGTGTGAATGTGTGAGTGTGTGTGTGTATATGCTTGCGTGTATCTATGTTCACTTCAGCATCCCTCCTGTGATAGGCTGTTAGAGCCTGCATACCTCCAATGTTGACAACAGAACTTCCATGCCTGTAGAACCTTTAGTTGTCATTTCCCTCCTTGTTTTTTCTGAAAAGTAAAAAATAAATTTCTTTAAACATGAACCAAAAAGAATTCCTAGAATTTGCTGCACATAGCTACCACTGAGACAACATAAGCTGGATCCTGGATATTCATCCCTCTACTGTTATTAATTCTCCTCTCAGGCATCATCTCACACCAGTTCATGTGACTGTCACAACTTAAACCAGTCACATGCTGTGAAATGTCATGGAAATGTAAAACACCCCCTCACATCTGCTCACTGCTGCATCCTGCTAACGCTAACCAGCATGGCACACTCACCCACAAGCACACTGCGTTCTTACACTAAAACTCTTTTATGTGTGTATTCCTTTTATGTGTGTATTCCTTTTATGTGTGTATTCCTTTTATGTGTGTATTCCTTTTATGTGTGTATTCCTTTGGCAGTCTTAGCTTTGATTCAGCCCAGCTGCACCCACCAAAAACTAACAAATCTTACAAGAAAACAAATACTACTTCAAAGAGTCAGTACATCCTTGGTATATAAAGTAGGGCTGGTGCCTTAAATAGCCAAGTCACTTTAGATATCAATGTTACAGATATAATCAGACAACACAGAGAGAGCTCCGCCACTAATGAGCCACTAAATTCTCAGCTTCACACAGTGAAACCTGTGTGTCTGTGAACACAGTACACACAGCCTCTAAGTCCCTCACCAATCTCTGTATTACCCCGGGATTCTGGACACTCAGTCAAAACAAAGCATTGACCCAACAGCTTCTACTCGACCCCAGGGTCTCCCATCATCTTGGGAGACTGTGATGTTAATATGGAGAATCCATAGAGCCTTAGCTTCCTTACAACACAATCTCTCTAACCTGTGCCCTAACTTGTCAGCCTGTGCAGTGACCATTCTCAGGACCAGATGCATGAACACAAACCTCCAGAAACATGAACGCCTACTAAGGCAGGCAGCAAGCAGAGCGCCCTGCCCCGGAAAGAAGCCAGGTGGGCTACAGCTGAGAACCCTCAAGGGTTGATCCCAGATTTGAGAGCTACATCATGCCTGCTCATGGCCCATATGCCATGGAAAAGTAGGCCTTAGCAGTTTACCGGGCTGAGGCAGAACACTGTATTAGGCACACAGGTTTCTGTGGGTCTCACTGTGGCTCACAGCTGAGAGTCTAAGTCTCAGAAGAGCCTTGGGGCTGGACTTGCATGTAATACAGGAGTTGTTCAGACTGTTGGGGTGTGGTTTTAAGGGCCAGTGATACTGTGTGAGATGGAATTATAGAAGTATGAGCCTTTTGGAAATTAGGGTACAAGGTGTGTTTTGGTGCTTAGTAAGCAGGCTCTAAACTTTGCTACCTAGGAGAGGAGCAGAGCCCAGAGATGCCCACTCACCCACACCTATGAGCACTCCAGACACACGGGCTAATGTAGAGGATGCAAGCCGCAGTAGGGGTTTCTGACAGAAAAATGAGGGGGACAAGCCATGCGTGCAGACTCTCTTGTTCCTGGATGTCAAGGGGTGAACAACTTGGCTGCTCCACTCTCCCACCACAGCATGCTGCCTCCTAAAAAGGGCCCTAGACAGCAGAGCCACCTGGCCATCAACTGTGGCCTCAGAGGCAGAACCAAAATACATGTTTCCTGCATAAGCTTTCTCTCAGGCACTTACCTGAACAGGGATCAAATCTAACAAGCACACTGAGAATCAACCTCTCCAAAGGCATTCAGTCTCCTACTTCCATCCAGTCTTCACAAACTGGAATGTTCTTCATATTAAAAATCAAGATACTCTTACTATTTACTTTTAAAGAATTGTAAAAGTATTCTATAAAACAAGGAAGGGATTAGAGTTTACCTTGACTTTGAGCCAAATGAAGGATTTTGGATGTAACATATCTGGCAGTATCTGACTCTGTGGAATCCGTATTGATCTTCTCCAGCTGAGCCAGGAGTCCCACAACCCGAGAACTATTGGCAAGGCTAAAAAGAACATTACTCTCCATTAGTGTGGATTCTGTGTCAACTGCGAAGAGAATCTTACTCACAGAGATCACTAATATAAATATTAACCATGTCCATGTCACAGCCCCTCATTGCCTTTATAGCACTGTTAATTTCTGATGGAGAAATACATTCTATTTTAGAAATCCACAAACAACAAGCATGCATTCACCCATCCAGGAATCCTCTATCACCCCTGCAAGGTTTCCTCCTCCAAGCCTTTGTAGTTGCTCTGCTCTTCTCAAAACAGAAAAGCCCTTCCTCCTGCCCCACTCCATCCTCATCCATTTTACACTTGCAAAATCAAGTAAGAATGCACTCCACCAGCCGTACCCTAAAGCCACCAGGCCCTCTGTGCTCCGTCCTTTATGCCAATATGTACACACTTGTCCTATCTGACCCTCTCTCTGTGCTCACACTCCTTATTTGAATGTGTCCACATCACCTGATTCTAGTCAAGTGCAGTGGCCCGTGCCTGTAAATCCAGAACCTGGAAGGCTGAGGCAAAAGGATTACTCCAAGTTCAAAGCAAGCCTGGACTACAGAGAGCTTTCCAGGCCATACCAGGTACACAATAAAATACCATCTCAAAAGAATAAAATAACCTGCCTCTCATGCACAAGTCAAGTAAGTATATCCATGAGTTACAAAGCTTTTCAGGTAGTGGGAAGTGATCTGGAGGGGGAAGCAGGGTAGAGAAGTTAGTGGGTATCAGAGGAGGAGTGCAAGGGTAAGCAGTCTCCACGAGCACCTCTTAAAGGTACCATTTAAAGGCAATTCTGATAGAAGTTAGATAGTGAGCCCCTCAGACTGTGGCAGAAAGGAGTCATGACCATCCAAACTCCACGACAAGCATGTGGACTCTGAGGTGGCAAAGTGGCTGGAATAGCTATGAGGCCTGTAAGAACAACAGTCAGAATGGAGCATGGACTGGGGGGCAAGCAAGGAAGACCTGCCATTCAGAGACCAGAAATCCTCTCTGAGGACTTGGGGTTTTCCATTTCTTTGATTTGGGTTGAGTTTTGGCAAAAGAGCAATGTATTCTCATTCCTTAAAAGCTCTCTTTTGAGAACCAAGTCCTCAGATGTCCATAACCTTCTCACACACCACAGCATGTGTGCACCTCACCCACCCCATCCCCGCACACATCATACACACAATAATAATAACAATTGTAAATCTCTCTCTGGCTGGTACGCTGGACTTCTATCTGCTCTGATTTACCATCTGTGAGTAAAAATGGCCACTACTCACAGAATGGCCCTACAGGTTCCTGAGTTTGGATACTTGGTCCCCAGCTGGTAGAACTACTTGAGAGGGATCGGGAGGTGTGGCCCTATTGGAGGAGGTGTTGTCAGTATGGGCAAGCTTTGAGGCTTCAAAAGATCTTCCCCCCCACAGTGTACTCTCAGTCTCCTGCTTGGGGTTCAGGATGTGAGCACTCCGTTATGGTTCCAACTGCCTGCTACCAGCTATCATGGGCCACTTGGAACTATAAGCAAAAAAAAACAAAAACAAAAAAAACCTTTTTTCTGTAAGTTGCCTTGCTCATGGTGTTTATCACAGCAACTGAAACCCCAAGACACCATCTGCCAGGGTTACACAAATGACTCTGTGTCAAAAACAAAGAAAGAAGAAAGAGGAGCGTGGGGAGAAAACAGAGGAGGAGGAGTTGATGATGATCCCTTCAGCCAGATCGCACTCACCAACACACGTCAGCTAGGATCTTCTGCCAGCCGGTCCCATTTCTCTGATGCAAACTAAAAGGATATTTGTATCTCTTCTCTCTCTTTCTTTACACACACTGCCTGTTTTAAGACACGGACCTACCTTCTGGAAATCAGAAATGGCCTTCACTTCATTCCAATAGCTCCTCGAGAAAAGTCACACACCCACAAATAAATTTTAAAGAAAACATAACTCTAAATGTGCCTGGGATGGTTAGTTTTAAATGACAACTTACCACAACCTATAGTTGTCTAGAAGAGTTGTAATAGAAATTATCTAGATGGGGTTGTCTTATGGCCATGCATGTGGGGACCTAAGCAATCATGGATGGCACCCATTCATGGGCTGGGCCCTGGGCTCTCTGAGAATAAAGGAAGTTAGCTGAATAGACGTACATGAGCAGGCAGCTGCTGTGTGACTCCTGCAGCTACGGCTGTAACCTGGAACTTCAGCTGAGATAAACTCTGTCCACTACATTGTTTTTATCAAGATATTTCATCACAGCCACAGAAATGAAACTGGGCCAGTGCCCAGAGAAAGAGAATCAGATCCTGTGGCCAGTCCTGTGACCACCACACTAGAGAAGACCATGAGTCTGAGTTCTAGCCAAGTGAGATGTGGGCACCGGTGAGACAGATGACTTAGATATATCCTTTCCCAAAAAAACAGAGAAAATGCTTAGAGACAGGAGCAGTACAACAGGAAGAGAAGACCAACTCTAGCCCTCAAGCATGGCAGGAGCACATGTGAACCTGTCTATCAGCACAGCCATACGTGACCTCACACGCTGCTTTATCAGCTACGCGTGAGCTTTCTGTAAATTCAGTATCTGTATGCTCATTCAGAACTTTCTAATAGTCATTTGTCGAAGAGGTCCAAAGACAATCTGAAAACATGGTCCTAGCCTTTCCTGTGTGGATCCCCATGTTCAAACTCGGGCTATCAACCTTGTTGCCAACTACAGTTACATACTGACCCATCTCACCAGCCTAATACTTATGTATAATGACATCCTTTACCAGAGCAGTAAAATGGCATACGTTAATAAAAAAAAACCTTAACACGACACAAAAACCAGATCAGATTATCAGCAAAGATAAAGTCTCCTCTCCACTGTAATAATCTTAAACACACGTAAGCCCAGAAGAACAATCTAGTTTCCAAATGATACCCTACCATTTACCTATCAATCGACCACAATTAACAAATTTAATTCCTTTGGGAAACTGTTACCACTTCCAAAGGCAGGTGTCTAATGCTTTCCTGACCACACTAAAGCTATTCTGCAACCTCAACTTCCATTTCCCCCCACAGCACAGACTTTACCACCCACCACACCTGTCAGCACACAGCCAGGCAGAGCCAGACTCTGCAGGAGTCGGTGTATTCAATCAAACTGCTTCCTGAATACTGGCAAACAAGAAAAGACCTTCTTGGCATCCTCCCAGTTCTCCAAAGCCTGCTACCACTAACAGAGAGTCAGACAGCTCTGGCACCTGTGGCTCTTCCTTGATAACCTTGACCTAAGTTGGTGAGGCACAAGCACTTGCTACAAGCACCACCAAACAGCAGAGTCCTCAAGGCAAGCAAACATCGACAGCCAGTTTCCTGCCAAGCTGTTCCACTGCAAACACTGTGGTGGTGACCCAGCCAGCCTACTGCCCTAGCCTCTCAATGTTACTGGGCTCCTGGAGAAGAAACCCCAGCAGCCCTTGAATGAGGACATTCAAAGGACTGCACAGCAGAGATGAGTTTGGTTCCATGGAGATAGCTAGCTGGAACACACACGTTTCCACCCCTGACGCTGTCCTTGGCTTGTACTCTTTCCCCACTTGCTCTTCTTTCATGGGTGTATATATGTATGTTATAAGTGGTAGTCTTCACAGCCTCCCATTCCCTCTCAACAAGACTACCTGCCCTCCTGCAGCTGTGCCTTCTATGGGAGGCACACTAAGGTTAGTTAGTGGAGGTTATTTTCAAGGGCACAGGCAACTTATGAGTGGCTATACCACTGAAGAAAATCAGACTCTTCTTCAGCCACCACTAACTGCCACTAGCTCCTCAGAGAGAGTAGGACCTGCTGTTTCTTCCCCAATCTGTGACAGCACGCTGACAGCCCGATCCTATGAAGTCCTGTGCAGATAAGAACTGGAGTGAGCTCATGAGTACAAGGGCCCATCCTCTGCATCCCTCCTTTATGATGGTTCTTGAGGTTGGAAAGGGAGATGTGGGATCCCACTGGAGCTGAGGGTGCCGCTGCCACTTGCTCTCTGTGCCCTGGCTGGTTTACCTAGCTGAGTGTAACACTAATCTGTTGACTGTGGTGAAGAGTGCCGTCTGCTGGCTGGCTGCCTGCAGATGCAAAGGTCAAAGTGCAATGGGTGCTTTGATGAACTACTCAAGTCTGTGTGGCTTCTCCTCGGTCATAATGGTACATAGCGTGGTCTTCCGGGCTGTATCAAGACTGGACCATCCTGCCTTACGTATTTAAAGAGCTGCTTCAACTCTGGCGTGCTGCTTAGTTGGGAGCCTAACACGCTTGCCTAACGTGACATTAGATTCGATGCCTCAGAAGACCAGTTTGGTGGTGCACACCCATAATCCCAGCACCACACCTGGGAAGTGGAAGTAGGAGGGTCAGAAGTTCAAGGTCACCACTGGCTACACAATAAGTCTAAGGCCAGATTTGACTATTTGAGACTGTTTAATATGTATTCTATATGCAGATCTATTTTCTATTAAATATCCTCAAAGTCTTAAACAAAATAGCTCAAAGTTTTTAATAGAGACTACTATGTTGTGGCAACTACAGGAAGCAGGGAAGCAAAAAAAGGTCATCAGGGGAACACTAGAGGGGAGCAGCATAGAAGTCACTGGAAGGGAGAAATGGAGAAAATAGGGAAGGGAAAGCAGTCAACCCAGAAAGAGAGCGCAGGGTGAGGGAAGTAACAGTAATGGTATCTGGAAAAGCCACAGAGAATTATAATATTATATATAGTTACCTATTATATATTTGCCTACATTTATAGAAGCTTAAATAAAATTCTTCCATAGGGTATGACAATGCTCTTCCCCAAGAAACACAGACTATCTAATAAAAGTCCTCGTATCAGGCAAGAAAAGCCCCCTTTGGAGTTGTCAGTCAAGGGAGTCCAAGCGACTCGCAGAGCAGCATGCTCTCGCTGTTGTCCTTGACTGCCTCCCAGAGGTGGCCGGTGAGTCCCTACTGCTGAAGACACATTACACTTTAGATACAGGGCCCAAAGGATCTGAGCTGGATCTGACCTGAAAGCCCCTCCCTAAGGACTAAATCTCAAGGTACCATAAAGAGTCACATGAGCTTCCTAGGGAGGACAGCGGCCAAAAGTCACAATGGCTTCATAAGTTCCTAAGCGTGAGGTGAAGTACTGTGGCAGTAACCAACAGCTCTCTAAATGGACTTGAGGTTCTTTTAACAAGGGAGAAATCGTACGGAAGCCTAGCCAAGTACTGAGAGTGAGGTCATGGATCCTCGTTTTACTAAGAGCTTAAATGCTACCATCCTACCCACATGCTAAGAACCTGCCCTCACACCTACAGCAGGGTGCCCCTCTCCTCCCTCATTACAGACTTTATTTTGTGACAGATAAGACCATTCCAGAAAGGCACATCTGATCAGAACCAACCAAGGCATCCAAAGCCCAACTCCTGCTCCTCCGACTCAGGGGCACTGTGGGAAGGAGGTGGAGCAACGCCAGCAGCAGAGCAGGACACCTACTGCGAGGTCATATCTTCTATAAATGACAGAGAAGCCACCTAACACCCATGAGGGCTCATCAACATGGCTGCCTGAACAAGACCAAAGGAAGAACACCACCAATAGGCGGGCAGCATGGAGGGCAGGGATCTCACAGGACTCCAACAACCCCTACATGAGGAATTACAGGCAACTAAGGATTGCTGAGAATGGGAGACACAGCCTTCCCCTGGAAGAACCAACCCCTCAGCTGACTATCCAATCCCAAGTGGTCAGCCCTGAAAATATATATTGTCAAGTAACATTATATGGACTAAGCAAGCTTTATTTGTATATTTAGAAATATATATCAACAAATAAAAACACATGAATTTGAGAGAGAATATGGGGTGTTCGTTACATGTAAGAAGTTGGAGAGAGGAACGGAAAGAAGAAAATGTATGTAGTTGTACTATAATTTCAAAAGTAAAATATATTTTAAAATAATAGAATAAAAAAAACAGTTCCTTGAAACAAAAGTATTAAGACTAAAAGTGAAACAATGGGGAAATGAGGGCTGGCTCAGTGGTTAAACACCACGTGCCTTGCAAGATGCCCTGAGGTGGATTCTCACAAGTGTCTGTAACTGCAGCTCAGAGATGCTGATGTCCTCTTCTCACCCTGGAGAGCACCAGGCAATCAATCACAAGGTACAGATACATACATGCAGACAAACACTCATACACATAAAAGTTTTTAAGTAAACTAAAATAATGAATATATGTGTGTATATATGTATATATAAAATTACATAGATATGATAGAGATAGATAGAGACTATTAATTCTAATTGTTTAAACACTAGAGTGGCTATATTAACATCAGACAAATAGATTTAAGAAAAAACTACAACCAGGAATAAAGGGCATTTTGTAATAATCAATTCCTTGATATATCTTAAATGTCATAATACTTTCAAAATCTATAAAGCAAGATTTACAAAACATAAAACAAGCATAGATATATTGGGATCATGGAAATCCCAATATTAGACAGACAGACAGACAGACGGAAGAGAGTAATGAAGTATCCAGAAAACTGGCTGTTCACAGAGCACCCAACAGCAGGATGCACATTCAAGTTCTCTAGCAACACAAACTGACCAGGCTGCACAGTAAAGCACAGCCAAACAAAGGCAAGCTCTCAAGCACACAGTGTACTTCTCATCCTCAAAAACAAAAACATCAGTTAAAACCCCTGAAAATTCCTCACACACTTAAAAATTGACACTTTAAAAACAGATCAAGAAAAAATTAAAACAGAATTAAAAGTCGTCTCAAGGGATCTAGAGATGATGCCACTGTCAAGAGCACTGGCTGCTCCTTCCTGAGTTAGGTTCCCAGCACCCACACGGTGGCTTACAATCTCTAAGTGTGCTCCCATGGAATCTGGTGCCCTCTTCTGGTGTGTGGGCATACATGCAGATGGAACACTAACATACAAAAAATACATATATAAATAAGTAAATCATTTAATCATTTCTTTAATGTTGAACTGAACAAAAAACCAAAACATCAAAATTAATATAATATGCAATTCAATGATTAAGGAGAAAAGTAATAGCAACAAATGCCCAATTAGCAAACAAGTATCTCAAGTCACTTAGCTTGTAGTGTATGTGTTCTTAATTGAAGAAGAGGAGGAAACCACTCTGAATAAGTAAAGGTCAGGAAATTAAGAGAAAACAACAAAAAGGGCCAAGCACCCTCAAAGTCACTAAAACAAGTTTGTTTTTTTTTTTTTTTAGAAAATCAATAAAAAACAAAATAAGCTTCCAGCCAAACTGTTCAAGCAAAGAGAGAAACGGGGGGGGGGGGGTATTATCAGAAAGAACAGGAAACATCATGACAGCCTTTATAGATACTAAAATAGAAGGACTTTTGAGCACGTTCATTACCATAAGTTAGACAACACAGAAGTAATAAGCCCACCTCACCCACCTCAAACAAGACAGAAAGCACCAGCACTGAAGTGTGTCCTCTAGCCTGGATGACACAGCTCAAGCATGCCTACACCCAACACACAAACATGTACACACACATGTGCACAATAACATGTGTGTGTAGACTCACCTTATAGTCATGAAATAAATCATAAAATAATAGGAGAGAATCCACAAAAGCCTCTGTGGATATGGAAAGTACAAAATCCATTTCCTATGAAACTGATGTAGTTTTGACATAATTCAAAGTTAAAAACAACCCTGAGACTGTTACTTCCCTCATTCAGACCTTTGGAGGAACACTTTTGAATTCTCAATCGCATTATGCTACACACACACACACACACACACACACACTCTAGGACCTCACTGATCCTTTCTGCTATGAGCTCCCACCTCAGGGCGACTCTGCAGCACCTCTAGACTACTTACAATACCTAATACAGTATAAGTCACGCTTGAGTCTTCATTAGTCTCCAGCTAGGAAATAGCAACAAGGTCTGCACATGCTCAGTGCAGACGCCAAAGGTCACTGAATCCCTGCGTGTAGAAGCTGCTGACACTGAGCAGCAGCTGCAGGCCTGAACCTCATCCACTCAGTTCACCTTACAGCACTCAGCTCTCCCCACAGACGAGACGAACAGTGCCACGGGCTGAATAGATGATGCTTCCATGGACTTAGGATTTACATGATGTGGCCCTAGGGTTGTTGCTACTTTAGAAAAATTGTGGTGATGGGAGACAGGGGACAGCTAGAAGCGCTGGGTAAGTTTTCACAGGTATGTTATCTAACCAGTCTATGGCAGTGGCCAGCTCTCCTGTACTCCAGGCTCTAAGAACAGTAACATTCTACCACATTCATGGGGACCAGTCACATGGACTTAAAACTTAAGCTGTTTTGCCAGGTGTTTCACCCATAGTAATGCAAGAAGTATCAGTGAGTGCTGATAGAAATTATAAATTGATTTAGTACAGTGAAGATTTAGTGACTAACCAGCCTAAAACAACAAACAATAAATATCTAATATAACTTATTTCAGGAAGTAAAGACAAGCTACATGAGAAGCCTGTGCTTTACAAACTGTATGAGCAATATTCTAGAAACTACAAAATTTAACTAATTAGTGGAAACAAGCTAGTTACTTGACCAGTTCAGAAAAGTAAGGTGTGGGCCCAGTGAGATGGCTCAGCAGGCAAAGGCAGTTGTCACACAAACCTCATGACCCAAGTTCAATCTCCAGAACTCACATAAAGGAAATAACTGACTCCCAAAAGTTGTCCTCTGAGCTCCATGCACA
The DNA here is from genome assembly GCF_011762505.2 of Arvicanthis niloticus. Taxonomy (NCBI): domain Eukaryota; kingdom Metazoa; phylum Chordata; class Mammalia; order Rodentia; family Muridae; genus Arvicanthis; species Arvicanthis niloticus. Next base: position 4,571,088 of record NC_047665.1, on the reverse strand, counting down.
ATATGGCATACATGCCCCTGCACATGTATCATGCATGTGCATACAAAGGAAGGAAAGAAGGAAGGAATGGGGGTGAGGAGGGGGAGGGAGGGAAAGGAGGAGGGTGGGAGGGAGGAGGTCAAGATCCATATATATCTATATCTAGATCTATATATAGATCTAGATCTAGATCTAGATCTATCTCCATTCCCCAATGGCCCTGAACACCTTCCTGTGGAAACTATACAGTTAGTACAATTTCAGTAAAATAACTAGAAAACCTATGATTTAAGAAATAAACACCATCTAGTAAGTTGTACATTTCCCCATAACACATCATCTATAAAAGCAAATACAGTATTACAGTACATATAGCACACGAAGACATCAACTATAACACTGCTGGCAAAGTAAAGCCTTGACTGCCATCAGTGTTGGCGAGCCCTCAGTTACTCCCAGCTAAGCGACACTCTGCCACCGACACACATCAGCATTAAAGTCATATTGCCCAGGAGAAAACAGACACAACAGAGCTAATGTTTCAAGACTGCACAGCTCGTCTACAATCGGTAAGGTTTCTGACTTTTAAGTGTAAGAAAGCAAGCCAACAGAGATGACACATGTGCTTCCTAAAACATGCTGCTCTGGCACACCCTGTGCAGTCCATCCCAGCGCCTGCACTGTCTGTTCCTGCACACCACACACACCAGTGTTCACACACATCGAGGCTGCGGTACCTTTTCTCTCCTACCACTTTTAGCTTGCTCATCTTGAGTTACTTCATTCCAGCATTGCAGATAATCTGAAAGAAAAATGTTAATACTATCAGGCGCCTACCACAATTCTGGTTTTTATGTATTAGGTGTTATAAAAACCATACAGTGGAGACTATAACACTGGAAAACAAGTCGTTCTACACAGGCGAGTCCATCACGGCAGTTTGACATATATACAACTATTAAAATACCCAAAAGCAGCATGGAAAATATTATCAAAATTCTAGAGCTACCAAAGGGCAGACACCAAGAATTACATTGAAATCTCTGGAACTGTAAGTGAAAATAAACTCTCTTCCTTAAGTTGTCTTTTCATGGTGATTTTATCACTTCTACTGAAAAGTAGCTCATGCAATCAGTATTTCGATTTCTTCTGAGATAGTGTTGCCATGCCTCATTAATTCTCAAGGCAACCAGAGCTTTCCATGGTAAGCTGATCCCTGTTTACACGGTAGCACCAAACTGGTAAATGTGTATTTCTATATGAAAACACGTTTAATGAATAACAAGCTGTTTAAACACAGTAAAGGGCTTACCAAACATAACCTTAGTTAATGTTTTCATTTTTAGAAAGTCCTTATTACATAATTTAAACCTTCCATCTTGATTTGCATTTTTTTTTAATTTTCAGATTGTACTTAAAAACTAATTACCAAAAAATAAATAAATATCCTGGATATCTTTTGATTTTATATACCAATGTTTAATGAAACACAATTTTGTCACATCACTAGAAAACAAAACAATCACATTTATATATATTTAGTAATACTATATTTCAAAGAGAACATGCAAAAAGCAAGATTTTAATGTTTTATTTAAAATATACAAATATGTCTTTTTAATCTTTGTTAAATATATATGCATATATATACTTATGGTGTTAAAAAACATGTGGACTGTTCTTAAGGTCGTTGACAAATTTAAAATTGCACTTTTTTTCTTAGTTATTTCTCTAGGTAGTTAACTACATAAAGTCAATTTCCAAGATAAAAAAAAAGGCATTACACACACAAAGCTGGCAGAAAACCTCAGATGAGCTTTTTGAAGTCCCTACTGCTGCCCTAAGCAAAGGCTGTCCTGTCCAGCTTAAAGCTAGACATGGAGACATGACCCACAATCCCAGCACTCAGGACACAGGAGTAGGTAGTATGGTGTTCAAGACCCTGTCACATAGAAGTTAAAGTCAGCCCGAGCTAGCAGACCTTGTCTCAAACCAACAGAAACCACCCAGGACTGGAGGGTATAGCTCAGGTAAGTCCAGGCAGAGCTTGCACCAGCCTGGATCACCAGGAGACCCTGCAATCCCAGCACTCGGCATGTACAGATCAGAAGACCCTGCCTCTAAAGCAAGTAAGCAAAAGGTTCAGAAAATGGTGTTAGCAGCATATTCTATGAAAAGCCAATCACATTCTGGTTTCTATTTCCTGAGATGAAGTTCCCATCAAGCAGTCCAGCTGGCCCACCCAAGGGCTGGAATTCAAGTATGCATTCTACACCTCACCCTTACTGTGAACCTGGCCTGGGGTCTTCTGTAAGAGACAGAACTACAGATAAGATCAAGAAAACTGCTTTTGTTTTCCCAACACAACAGGGCAGCTGTACACATGAGCTCACAACCATTGTGACAGCAGACATAAGACCTGTACAAGCTCCAAACAGACAGAACCCCAGCATAGATAGTGCAAGTAGGCATAAATCCAACCACTAGCTGTGTCTCTAATGGCATTTGACAGACACTGGGTGAGGCAGAGTCGTCTGTCTTCAATGCTGTGACACCTGTAGGTCAATCACATGCCAGGATGGCTGGGCAACACAAACTGAACTCAATGGAGGTAAAAAGAGATGAGAAAGATCTCAAAGCTGGATAGAAAATGATAGGAGAGAGGAGAAGGTGTGAATATGTTCAAAATATATAGTATGAAGTTCTCAAAGAATAAAAATATTGTCTAAAAATATTCAAATTTATGGTTTACAATAAAATACTCAGCTTCAGGCATGTCTCTACTTTCTTTTTTAGGGAGTAAATTTTAAAAAAGTCATATTTACTCCCACAATAACAGAAAAGAAAACTGAGAAGGGAGAGAGACTAGGTAACCTGCTTAGAAGAGTCCAGGGCCTGGGGACTAATGACTCCACAATGACGCTCACGGATCATGGTGAGCCATGATTTACTTACCCTTTTCTTCTCACTGCCATAATGTCATTACTTCTGTCTTGGGGAGAACAAATCCATGCTGCTTTCTGCAATCCCACTCCTTTGCCACACCTACCAACACAGGTCTTGTCATTACCACTAAACACAACTGGTAGTCACCAGTCAGTTCATTTGTCCCTCACTGTTCATGACACAGGATAAGGCCTCACGGAAACACTCTACCACACACTGGTCTTCTGCCCAGCCTTTACTGGAAGCTCAGGACTTGGGTGTTTCTGCCCTCTTCCAACTCTAGACTTGGTAACATCACCTAGCTTCAGGGCTAAACATCTCACTTGACATTAAGGTCAGATGACAAATCCACCAAGCTTCCTTCCCACCTTTGCCTGCCGTAACCTACCCGACTCTCGTTCAATTGCTCGCCCTGAACTGTGGCATCACCCTTTTCTCCTCTCCATATCCTTTTCCCCATATCCAGTTCATAGGAAAGTTGAGGTCATTCTACAGAGGGCACATAGGATGGCTCAATACATAAAGGCATCTACACCAAGCCTGATAACCTGAGTCTACCATCCAGAGTCCACATGGAAAGGAGAGACCTGACTTCAGCTGTCCTCTGACCTATATATATATGTAGTGTAGAGAACATGTTAGCAAATGATGATGATGATGACGATATGCACACATTCAAACTTCAATCATCCCGTGTGCTACTATCACTAGTATCGTGTCTACCATTCCAGGAACAATTTATTCTCAATGCAACACCTTGAAGGGACACTTATAAAACCCTGGAGAGAGCCGGGCAGTGGTGGTGCACACCTTTAATCCCAGCACTTGGAAGGCAGAGGCAGGCGGATTTCTGAGTTTGAGGCCAGCCTGGTCTACAGAGAGTTCCAGGACAGCCAGGGTTACACAGAGAAACCCTGTCTCGAAAAAACAAAAAACAAAAAACAACAACAACAACAACAAAAAAAAAAAAAAAAAAAAAACAAACCCTGGAGGGGAACACACCACCAGTAGGAAGCTTGCCATCAATGAGCTCCAAGCCCTACACAATTTTTCACTTCAATGACACCAAAATGCCTAAGGGAATATTCCCAGGCATTTCCTTCCTTGCTTCTTCCCCCTACACACAACTCCACTCACAGCAGGAGTGTTGGCTTTGAGCTGCTTGGCTTTCCCCAAAACATACCAGGTTCAGTCTCACCTGGGTTCCCTTGCTCAAACTGTTCCCCCCACCACACAGCTTGTAGCTGTTGGCTCAGATCCACTTGTTTTTCAGTGGAACCCATATCAAGGGTCCTATTCGTTACCACCAGCCACCTAGACCAGAGGACACAGGAGGCCCTTGCCTGCTGTTTTTAGAACACTTACTGCCCTCTAAAGCAGTAAGCAAAGGCTAAGCCAAACCTGCTGGCTTACACTTGTAAAATCATCACTGGGAAGGCTGAAGTAGAATGAGTACTCTGAGTTTAAAACCAATCTTGGTTACATAGTGAGGGCCAGCCCACCCACCTTACCCCAACACAGACACAGCAAACAAACAGCATGTTACTATGGTCTGAATGGTGGTGCAAGCTCCAGAACTCAATGTAACTTCTTAACCACCAATACGAATAATAGCAATGGGGAAACAGCCCCTGGAGTACAGTAGTTAGTATCCTTAATGTGTATTTAAAATATATATATATATATATATATATATATATATATATATATTTACATATTTTAAGATATATAGTATATATAATTTAAAAATGCAAACTGGCTAGCTTGTCCATTCACCAACTATAAAAACTGCCAGTGCCTTGTGAATTTCCCATCCTCTAAACTATGAGCAAAAATGTATGCTGGTGAAAGCTGCCCAACTTCTGTGAGTTTGTTACAGAAGGCCAAATGGAAGAACAACTGATTTTTATTTTAAAACTTTTCAATTAGCATTCACAGCACTAGGTTTCATTCTGGCTTTCAAACAAGCTTTGCTCATGGTGAACCTCCTCGATGCCCTTTCTCCCCGTCTCCCAGCACACCCCTCCCTGCCCTTTCTCCCCAGTCCCCTGACCCCTCCCTGCCCTTTCTCCCCAGTCCCCCAGCACACCCCTCCCTGCCCTTTCTCCCCAGTCCCCCAGCATACCCCTCCCAGCCCTTTCTCCCCAGCCCCCCAGCACACCCCTCCCTGCCCTTTCTCCCCAGTCCCCCAGCACACCCCTCCCTGCCCTTTCTCCCCAGCCCCCCAGCACACCCCTCCCTGCCCTTTCTCCCCAGCCCCCCAGCACACCCCTCCCTGCCCTTTCCCCCAGCCCAAGCACACCCCTCCCTGCCCTTTCTCCCCAGCCCCCTGAGCACACCCCTTGTACCTTCCAGAGCCTCTTCCCTCCTTCATGTGTCATCGTGCCTGTCTCTCACCTCCTCAGCACACACCTCACTGTCATCTCTTTCTAGTTTCATAGCATATATCCACATGTACACACACGAAGACATACACACAATCTCACACACATGCACACATACAATCTCACACACATGCACACACACTCACACACAAAATAAGTTAGCATTTCCATATGGAAAAGAACATGCTATCTTTGCCCTTCTGAGTCTTGGGTTATCACAATACATTGCAGATATAGTACTGAAGAATGGCTCAGTAGTTAAGACAACTTGCTCTTGCAGAAGATCTGAGTTCAGTTCTCAGCACACAATCATCTATACTCCAATTCCAGAAACCAACGCCCTCTTCTGACCTCCACAAGTGCCAAGCATACACATGGTACGCATTCATTATTTGCAGGCAAAAACTCATACACATAAATAAATATTTGAGGAGTTCATTTTTCCTTCCCCATCTTATCTCCAGCCAGAAATTAGGCCACAAGCCACTTGCTACAGCATTTTGCTTTCGCAGGCAATCCGCCTATCTGACTGGCTTTGAGGCTAGAAGCTGCAGCCTCCAGTTAGCACCTCAAAGTGACACCACAGGAGGCTAGAGAAAGTAGCCATAATTATCTCTGCCCTTTGTTACCAGTATTTGTACAACTCTCAGAGTGTGTGTTCACATGTCAAAAAGCTCCCTGTGAGTCTGCACATTAATTCAGTCATATATAGAGTAAGAAGTTCTAACAGAGAATGCCTACATGCGGACGCACTAGGAGCAACTACCTGATTTAAGTCTCACCATTTGTCACTAGCTCACAGGGTCATGGAACGTTTAAGACTGTAACTAAGCCCTCCTTGAAGTTCTGTATAGATAGCCCAGTCAGTATTTTATCTCCTGTTTTTGCACCTCGAGTCCTGTGGCATATATCTTCTTCATGACCTTTGCTTCTGTTGATGTTTCTGTAACCCCTTGGAATGCACCCTAACTTTTACAAGTCTGTTGTTACCTCAGAAGCTATTAATCAGTTCTGTTATAAAACAAGCTTGAATGTTTTTGCAGGTATTACCATTCGGAACAAACAATGGTGACCCTAGCATGCTACATGTTTCTGCAGAATAAGCACTCCTTATTTTTGTATACTGAGTCTGGTGTCTCCCTTCAGCGAATTTCACACTCTTACATATTAAAAAATGTACTTTCTAGATCTATCCGTTTCCTTCAAATTTCATTTTTATCTTTTACAGCTGAGTAATATTTGTTTATTCATATACACATTCATTATCTGTTCATCTGCTAGTGGGCATTAATAGAATGGAATCGAAGCTGATTCCATTTCTTGCTGCTGTGAATAGTATCCTTCAGTGAACAAGGATGTGCAGGTGTCTTGTGCTTATTCCTAGGCGAGGTACACCTTGGTCATACAACAGTCCTTTTTTTTTTTTTTTTTTTTTTTTTTTTTGGTTTTTCGAGACAGGGTTTCTCTGTATAGTCCTGGCTGTCCTGGAACTCACTCTGTAGACCAGACTGGCCTCAAACTCAGAAATCCACCTGCCTCTGCCTCCCAAGTGCTGGGATTAAAGGCGTGCGCCACCACCACCCGGCCATAACAGTCCATTTTTAATAATGAGAAAATGTCTCTTTATTTCCATAGTGGGGGAGCTAGTTTACACTCCCACCAGCAGTAAAGAAGGACTCCTCTTTCCACATATTCTCGCCAGCATTTCTTATCTGTTTTCTTTCTTAAAAATTATTCCTCTGGAGCTGGAGAGCTGTCTCAGCAGTTAACAGTACTGGTTGTTCTTCCAGAGAACCAGGATGAAGCCTAAGAGCCAACTGTAACTCCAGTTCCTGGGATTCTGGTGCCCTCTCTGGCTTTGGAGGCTCCTGCATGTTCTTGCACATACATGGTACACAGGCATACAAACAGGCTAAACAGCTATACACATAAAAATAAAAAACCATCTTGTTAAAAACTAAAAGTTTATTTATTTGGAGAAGAGTGTGCAATAGCAAGCATGTGAAGGGTAGAAGACACTGTGAGACGTCTGCTCTCTCCTTTCACTCTGCATCCCAGGGATCAAACACAGACCTTCAGGCTTGGCAGAACGCTTCTGCACCCACTGAGCCAACTTCTCAGCCTGGTGTGTCTATTCTTGGTGAAAGCCATTCTGTCTGGAGTGAGAAGAAATCTCAAAGTAAGCATTGGGTTCTGTTTTACATAGGTGTGTATGTGGTGTACATGCATGTAAATATGCATGTTCTCATGTGTAGGCATACTGTATACACATGCCTGTTAGGAGTTAGTTCTAATGCTTTGAATTAATTCAGCCCCTAAAATCAGGAATCTGCATGTCCAAACTCAAAGGTCCCTGTGCCCAATTGGTTTTTGATCAATAAAAAGCTAACAGCCAAAGACTGGGCAGAGAGAGGCAGGACTTCTAGGTTCCCAGGGGAAGGGGTACAGAGGGAAGAAAGGAAGGAGAATCAGACTTAGAGCTGTAGAAGAAAATTCATCCACAATGTAGGTGGAAAGGGAAAGGCCCTGTGGGAGGGGCTGCCCAGAAGGTAACAGGGCAGCAAAGATAAAACACAGATGTAGATGTTGAGCCAGGAACACCAGAGGGAAAATACACTAGCCTTAGGAAGGATTAGAGCTGCTCAGCCTTTGACCTAGTCAAGGCATGTCAAAATTAAGCTGACGTGTGTGTGTGTGTGTGTGTGTGTGTGTGTCTTTCTTTCGTGAATCCAGAGCTCCTGGGCCAGTGCAATGAATGATCTCAAGACCTGCCAGGAGCCAAAGCGGTTAACTACTGTTATACCTAACTTGTGAAAAATTCAGATGGAAAGTCAGGCAAAACCTCACTGACTCCATAAACAAACTGTAAACACATTTTGTCTGCAACAGAATAACCAAAGGTCTCAAGACCTTCCCCCAAAGATTTCTCAATCTGGAATCTAAAGGGGTTACTCTGAAAAATCAGAGTTTTGTGGGGTTTTTTATTAAAAGGTTTTTTAAAAGTTTTGTGCACCAAGTAATAGTGGTACTCACAGTAAATAAAACCAGCAACATTACAGCAGAAGTCAACTGTAGGTTACAGTACACAGAACTGTACTCATCTGGCTAGAGGCGTGGTCTTCATAGCTACAGGCTGTATTACATGGGAGGAAGATGGAGGTGAAGATCCTGAGTCCTCCCTGCCCTCCTCTCTCCACCAACACCCTTATACCCTCCCACCTCTAACGCAACACAACCACTCTGTGGGGACAAGTAAGCTACAAGTGTAATAGAAACCTAGGAGAAAATTCTAATTATAATGAAAAACTGTTTCTACTTTACAACCCATTACACCCTGGCATGCTCTGCTACAAGGTGAACATCTATAATAACCTAAAACTTAAACAGTTTTAAAGTATCAGAATTTTAGATTTGAGGATACCCCTGGTTTTGGTTTGTGAAGTCGATTCAAATATTCCCTTCCAAAAAAAATAAATAAAACAAAACTTCCAAAATTTGAAACTGTACTGGTCCAGAGCATTTCAAATAAAGTGCGAGCTTTGCAAGACTGTGCTAAGGGGAACTGTGGTGCTTCTTGCCTCTTGTTTAGTTATTTGTGATGGCCTTAGTACTAAATTCTAAAATCTGTAATTTATAAATATACTAAGTAATGTGGCAGTCTGGGGGATGCAGTAAGCAGAGGACCTAGCAAGCAACACAGGGGCCTGAACAATGAAGAGCTGTGTCTTGGAAATCACTGCAGCACCATAGCACAGCACACACCAAGTGAGTCCTCTACAACCCAAACCGGTCCCCATCAGATTACACCATGATGCCCAGGGTTTCCAATTTGTACACAGCCTCACCTACACCTGCTATTCTCCAGCGCATAATGACAACCACCCTGGTCGTGGAGTGATCTGTAATTCTGGTTCTATTTCCATAGTGATTAACTCTACTGAGAGTCTTCTCATGTGCTTATTGAACACCTATGAATCTTCGAAGAAATGTTCATTCAGGTCTTTTATCGATTTTTAAATTAAATTAGAGTTATAATTCCACTCCTTGACTTATAGTCAAAATAATTCAACAGACACTTTAAGTCAATATATGTGTGTGTGCATATGTGTGTGTGACACTACTTAGTAGCCAAAAATAAATAACCTAGTTTAAAAATTAGCCAATAACCTAAATTAAAATTTCTTCAAAAACATAAAATTTGATTTATTAATCTATTTATTAAAAGTATTCACCTCACTCATTCTGATACTGCAAACCCCATTATCACTCCACAGCTGTGTTAGAATTAGAAGCTATTACTAAAAAGACAGCATAGTGAGGGTCACAAAAGAGTAAACGGGGCTACGCAGGCCTGGGGTAACGAAAGCATTACCTTCCTGTGGCAGAAGAAAGACTATCTGGGAGAAGAAAGGGGACAGATGAGAGGGAGACAGCCTTGGGAGAGGAAGTAGAGGAGGAAGAGGAAGAACAAAAAGTGATGTGTGTGTGAGAACAGAACAAAGCCATTCATTTGAGTGCCAGTTAATCTATTTTATATATACACATATATGGGGAGACAGACAGACAGCCTTGCACAACACTTCCTGTTCTCCCTGGGTCCGGACTGAAAAGGGCTAGTGCCATCTATCCCTGCTAACAGGCAGGGCTGATCCAGACCACAGCAGGCCTAGTAAGAGTTGCACAGTAAGTGCACACCAGCAGCCTCCTGGTTTTGAAACAGTATGGTTCTAGAAATGGTGGATGCTTCAGATGCAACCTCACCCCAGGCTGGAGGTTCTCAGTCACAAGGTAGATCTTCCCTGCATCCCTTCACTCTAGTGTCTGGAAGCTGCTCCCTGAAGGAAAGCTCAGTAGGGCCGTATGGCTCCATGCATCAAGTCACTTTTGTCAAGCCTGACAAACTGAGTTCAAACCCCAGGTCTTATAAAGGGGAGAGAACAAACTGTCAAAAGTCTGTCCTCTGATCTCCATGCCTGCTATGGCATGCACATACATGCTCATGCACACAGGTACACACACATTTGCAATAAGGAGGGAATGCTATGCTCTGTACTCAGGTATTCTTCACAACTAATCTCTGTCTCACTTTCCAGCCCACTCTGTACAGCCCAACAAGTCCTTCAACTATTAACAGCCACAGTAAACCCCCTCTACACAGGCAGGGTAGAGGACGCCCTTCCCATTTTCTTTTTATATGCCTATGCCTGTGGGGAGAGTGGGGGACAGAGTGCCCTCAGAGTCAGACAGAGCTACAGGAAGATCAGGAATGACACTAACCATGCATAGCCAACAGTAATATCTGCTACTGTTGGCAGTGGTCTTAGGTCAGCCTAGTAAACATTTCAACTGTAAAACTGACTCCATTTTCGAGTGCTGTCGTGTCTGCTGTGCTGACTCTACTGTAACGCTTGGTCTACACTTTACAAGCACTCAAATGGCTATAACAGAATAGGGGAGGCACAAATGGCAGGTGACAAAGGGGAGACACTGGACCCTTCTGCTTTGCCAGCAGGAATCTGAGAGTGTGGCTGCTTTACAAACAGTACAACAGGCCCTTGCCACAGAAAAGAGTGAATGTGTGGCTCAACTAGTCCACTCTTTTTTAAAATCTTTATTTTATTAATGAGTGTCTATGACTTGGGTGTAGGGGTGATGGTGCCACACTGAGTATGAAAGCTAGAGGACAGCAATGTGTAGTTGGCTCTCTCCTTCCATTTCTATGGGTTCCTGGGAATTGAACTTGTGTCTCCAGGCGGTTGCAGCCAACGCCTTTGCCTGCTGAGTTGTCTTTCCAGAGTTCTGGTTTTTGCTTGAAAGCTCAAGTGTTAGCACAGTCACAAATAGACTCTCATTTATTTACTTCCAGTGAAGGTAAACTTACTCTGTTCACTTCTGTGAAAACCTCTGCTAAGACACCCAAGTTTACATACGCACACTGCCATTCAAATGCTGTTTCATGAGAGAGAGGCTAACCCAAACTCTCAGCTCTATTCTGGAACTGCTTTCCCTTGAGACAGCCATGAGCTATCAGTGTGTGGCGTCAATGACTCATGGACACTAGCCATCTGTCATGAGAATAAGGTTTTGAACTGGCCATGGCTTAGCAGGTGAAAGCACTTGCAGCCAAGCCTGATACCCTTGGTTCAGGTGCCAGCAGCCACCTAAGGGAAGGCAAGACCTGTCAGTCTCTGACCTCCACATGCTACCATAGTGCGCGCGCGCGCGCGCACACACACACACACACACACACAGAGTAACTTTTTAAATGAAAACTTTGTAAAACTCATATCCACTCTCAGATCTCTACCCACACAACTTCCACTGATTTCTCACGCAAACACTATGTTAACAAGTGTTTTGGTGGAATTGGCAAAATAGGCCTGTAACCCTAGCAAGCAACTTAATGAAACTTCCAAACTAAAAAATACAAGAGAGCTCCGGCTAGCCCTGGCTTTAATCCCTAGTACCAGAATCCAAAACATGACTTTCTTTGATGCATTACAAAGAAATATGCCATCACTTGAAAAATGTGCCCAACTCAATTAACCAATACTTAATACCTGACCGATTAATTCTGCTAAAATTCAGACGTACATAAGGTCCACTCCAAGTTCACACAATGTATTTAAGTGTAACTGAGTATGAAGGAAGAGCATCAGATAGGATTCCAGATTCCATGTTGAAACTAACCTTTAAGAAGGTGCCATGCTGGGGAGTGGTGGTGGCGGCGAATACCTGTTACCCTAGCACTCAGGAGGCAGAGGCAGGGGGATCACTGTGAGTTCCAGGACAGCCAAGGCCACACGGAGAAACTCTGTCTCAAAACAAACAAACAAGACAGAAATGGCACTTGTTGAGTCTGACTACATACTAAACAGGACAGCACCATTGTCCCCTCCCTTCACAGCCATGAGCTGCATCTGGCTGCATCTCCTCCATACATGCACTTGGACCTAAACAACATATTGCAATAGACTGGATGTAGAAGCAGAAATAACCTAGCTGTTTGTACCCTCTGACATTAAAGATTTACAAGGTGGAATAGGGTTGGGGTGGGGAGGAAGTGAGGGAAAGGAGAGAGGAGAGGTTTGAAAACAGGCCTGGGAAACTTAGAAAAATGTGAAACACTACTGCTCTTCTCACTAGGTCCACTGGCAGTCTATTTTGGTTTTCACTTAAAAATATGTTGTTTATATTGATATGTAATGTGTTTATAAGTGAATTAATAAAAAATATTTAATTGTAACAAATTAAGTATGGATATAACCCACCAAATAAAGTACTACAATGATTCCTAAGGATGTAAAGAATTTTAAAATATCTGACTTAAAAACGGACTTTTAATATCGGCTGTGCAACTCTAATATAAAATTCCAACGTCCCAAGTCTTCTCAACACTAACATGACTCCATAGACGCAGTCACGACAGACCTCACTTCACATACTGCAGCCCAAATGTAGGCATGCTAAAAACCTTCATAAAGTCACATTCTACCTATGCATACATGAAATATAAATGTCAGCTGTTTGTTCATATTTGGGTACAATCTTCAACATATCTCATTAGACAGATGAAAATATCCCAAGAGCTAAAATACCTCTGGGCCCAAGAGTATCAGGTAAGAGATGTGTTAGTTGTATCAAGTCCCTACAAACCAAAAACAAGACTATGAAATTATTAAGTGGGGGAAGACAGCCTATTTTCTTGGGAGAATTACATAAAAGCTGAAAATGAGCACAACGTCAAAACATCATTTTATGTAACATCAAATAAAGACAAATCAGGGGCTGGAGAGGTGGCTCAGCAGTTAAGAGCACTGGCTGCTCTTCAGAGGACCTAAGTTCAATTCCCAGCTCCCACAACTGTCTGTATCTCCAGTTCCAGGGGATCTGACACCCTCACACAGACACACATGCAGTCAAAACACCAATGCATATGAAATAAAAATAAATCTTTTAAAAATAAGAAAAGACAAAATAATGTGTCGACAAAAATTACTTTGTTATTCCTAGCATTTTGATACTAACTCCCATAGCAACATGTGACTGTTAGAGAAACAGCCAGTAAGAACTGGAGGATAGGTGAGTAAAGTCTCAGCGACTACCAACATGAGTGAGATGGGCCAAGGTTCTGTCAAAGAGGACAGGCAAGGAAGGCTAGTCCCTTCTCCAGCAACATCCAAGGGCTGCAGCCCAGGTGTACCTGCTCTATTTAAAACACACGTTTCCATGAAATGACAGTGAGGCTACAGCCTCTCAGCTTCAAAGAAGAAAATGGATCATAGGGAATCAATCTCTGCCAACGCTGCTCAATCAGTCTCAAGTCTCCCTTCCGCCAGTTACACTGAGGGAAAACAGTAGCAACAACAGTAATACCTACTGAGCACTGCCTGTGAGCCATGCGCTGTGGACAAGCACCACACTTGTGTTAACTTACTTTATGAAATCACCCTAAGTGCACAAACACCATCATCTCCATTTTTGGCAAGGACAGAACTGAATCTAGAGAATAAACAACTTGTCTACAGCAAGCCAGGACACAAACTCAGCCAGCCTGGCTGAGCCCCAGCTCCTCAGCCACTGCAGCACAGCAGCCAAGCACTGTGACCTGCAGTGACACAAGTTTAACACACAGCTCCCACCCTCAACCATCTCCAGCGTTTTCACGGATAGCCACTGCTGAATGAAAGGTCCTAAGGAGTGAGCAGAGGGTTACCCATTACCGCTCCCTACTGTTTCAGCTCAGAGCTGATGGTGTCGAGCAAGAACAGCAGACTCTGAAGACTGCTGTGGAGGAAGCTAAAAAAAGCAAAAATCCAAACTGTAGGATGCCATACAAATTAAAATATGTCACGCCCCGCAGCTTTTACCTCTACTAATGCAGGGTTAATCATTACACAGCAATGCAGCCAGACTTTTCTATAAAAAGAATGCTTCAAGGGGGATAGCAAGATGGTTCTGAAAGCAGGGGCTCAGGACCACGACCACTATCCTTCCATCCCCTGCACCACAAGGTCGAAAAGAGAACCAAAACGTGCAAGTGCTCTGACAGAGACACACAGACACACACAAATAAAAGAAATCATGGGGCACCACCATGCGAACTGATTGGAAAAGCTTTATAAAAAATTGCTACCGCAGGGCTGGAGAGATGCCTCAATGGTTAGGAGCTGTTCTTCTGGAGAACCTGGGTGGGTCTGATTCCAAGCATCCACATGGTGGCTCACAGCCATATGTAACTCCAATTCCAGTAAATCCTGACACATTCTTCTGACCTCCTCAAGTACACATGTAATATATATGTATAATATATACCACATATATATGTACATGCATACACATATAAAATACACCCATACACATATAAACTAAATCTTAAAAATACCACAAAAGGTTAAATTACATTAATGTATTTGACATTTTGTCATGTTGATCAAACACATAAGGCGTCTTTAAACACTGACCTGAACTATCAATTAAAGGCAAAACTCATTCAACGTCATTCAAAATGAAGGTGTAACTTCACTGTAGAATGTGACTCTGGAGAATGGGAAACCGAGCAAACCGGGAGAAGGGGAGAAGAAACCCGGGTGGACTAAGGCATCGCCAAATGCGGCCCCTTAGAGGGATCTGATTACAGATCTCCAAGGACTTTGGTTTTGACATTTAGCCTATGTTTTAAAATCCGTACCGTTCAAAGTGCCTTAAATAAATCATTTCTTGTTCGGCCAACGAAACCAGAAACATTTCCAAAACACAATTACAAAAATAACTTCCTCTCTCGGGGAAGCGAGGGAGAACTGTGAGAGTAATTCAGAAGCTGGCCAAGGGAGAGCGAGCGTTCGCTCGGGCCACTCAGGTCTCTGCGAACTACAAACTGCCGGGCACCTGATGGGCACCGTTACCATTCCGAACACCTGGAGAGGGCTCGCCACCGACAACCTGCCATGCCAGCGGGATCGCCCTCGTTACCTCACACACCGTGCGAGCCCTGCATCATCCACGGACCAGCATACACCAGCAACGTCCACCCCATCACCCGGGGAGGTGTTGAAACTGCCGTCCACGGCGCTAAACTGTCAGCGAGCAGCCAATCAAAGGGTCCCGGGGCGGTAGGGCGGAGGCCAGGGAGTGGCGGGCAGCTGAGCGCGGAGGGGAGTGCACGGGGCGGCGACGGCCCCGGCTCGCTCGACCGCCGGCCTCCCCGCCAGGGAGCGCGCCTCGCCCCCGCCAGGTGAGCTGAGGCGCCGCCGGGAGCCGGCGAGCCGGACGCGCGGGCGGCGGGGACGCTCACCGGCTCGGCTTGGGCGCTGCGCTCGGCCTCCGCGCCCGCGGTTCCCAGAGCGCACGGCGGTTCCTCGCCGCCCGCCGCCCGCCTCCCGTCGTCCGCCACCCGCGGCCCGCTGTTTTCATACAAACCCGGGTGGCAGGAGAGGCGGAGGCGGCGAAGGCGGCTGCGGAACCTGCCCGCATCCCGGGCAACGTCAGCGCGGCGCCCCGCCCAACTCACGGCTCGGAGCGCCGGTTCGCGTGCGCCCGCAGGGCGCGTGCGCGTGGGGGAAGGGCGCTTCCAGGCAAGGGCCGGTCGTGAGGGGAGCGAGGGAGGGAGGACGCGGGGCGCGTGCCCGCCGGCGGGGGCGGCACGCGTGAAGGGAAGACAAGCTGCGCGTGCGCGAGGGCGGGTGCGAAGGGGCGGGGCGAAGTGGGGCGGGGCAGGATGGGGGCGGGGCAAGGCGGGGCGGGGCAGGGCGGGTAGGGAAAGGACTGCGGCGTGGGCATCCGGCGGTGCGCGCCCCAGCCTTTGGGTACCTGTAGGCCAGGGGCCAGTGTAAACGTGCTCGCCGGCCAGCGGATCGACAAGTTCCTCAAATCGCCCTCTTTTCCCTTCCCAACCAGAGGCGCAGCCAAGGCTGGGGTAGGGTTTTCTTAGCTACCCAGATCCCATCAAACCTTGAAGACTCGAAAAGGCTAGTCCCTTCCTGACCCCAAGTTGACCCAGAACAGGATGGCAAGGCTGTGGCGCATGGCCTTTTTATCCAGGTAAATGAGATAGCTGATGGCACTGGGAACAAAATGCCATGCCCATTCATTTCGAAACTGTTTCGATGTGTAATATGGAAAACCTTGCTGCAAAGTTGCTCGCTAAAGGCAAAGACGAGAGTGGGAAATTATAGGAAACACGCTAGTGTTTTGACTGTGTTTAAACACTCCGGGATACATTGTTAATAAAGACATCATTTGCCTTTTTAAAGAGGATGGACCATGCCTGCTGTTTACGGTAGTTGGTAAGGGATGTAAAATTATCACAGCAGGATAGGGGACTAAACTGAGCCCTGTGAGGTTTTTATTTTATTCTTATGTTTTGTTCAAGCAAAAGTTAGCAGGTTTGTAAAGGTAATTCAAAACATAATTCAAAGTGTGAAACAGTGCTTTATGCTACTTGCTCTTGGCAGATGTCTACTAAGAGAAACAAGAGACTGCCATTTTATAAATGTTACCGGTTTTTCCCATACCGATAACACATGCGCACATAATGATAAATTCCAGTATTTAAAGTATCTTTAAAATACTCTCCACTACAAACTTCTCAAACTGAAAACATGATTGGCTAAGAATATTTAATATTTCAAAATTCGTGAGACGTTATTCAAAGAATGTGTTTCTAAATCAACTTGCAATCTAGAAAGACAGACATAATTTGAATTCCTCTGTAGCAAAGTACTGTTAGTGGTCAGAACAAAGGCTCAGAAGATTAGCCCATACAGCCAGGTAAACCAAAGTGTCGTTGGCTTTGAAGTTATGGAAAACACATAACTTGCAAATGAATGGCTCCTTTGGCTAGTAAGAGAACCTGAAACACATTCTCACCTGGAGAACAATGCGGACCCCACCCCTTATCAGACCCACGGGAGTTCTCAGCCTCAACAACTACAACTTAAACTCATGAAAGCACAAGGGTTTAACAGAAAGTTTGAGCTCTTGGGAATTATTGTTAGACACCTTCTCTCCCAAAGCAGCTCTTTTGAAGGCTCATCTCAATCCTTTAATCCTCCACTTCCGTTCTCCCCAGAAGCCTGCTTCCATCCTAACCAAACAATTGTGGAATTCAAATGATTTTGAAACCTCATTCATTGTGTTAGCATTGTGAAGCTAATATGCTTCATCTATCAACTCTATCATCTGTGAGTTGTGCTCTAATTCTCTCAAAGAACGCATAAACTTAAAGAGGTGAAATCCTCTTGTGTGGAAGAAAAAACACCTCTAGGGTGATATGTAAATTAAATATAAATAACCAGAGGGAGGCTCAGGGTAGAGAACCTGCTTTGCGTGGCTGAGACCCCAGTTCAATACCAACCAGCACAAAAAATAACTTGTAAAAAAGAATCATCAGATGTAGGTCAGTCTAAATATATGGCAATGATCGCTTAACTGCTCGCCTCAGAACAGCCTGGTAAGTCAAAGCTTCCCACACACCTTCCCTTATTCCAGCTTTAGTGGTGGAGAGTGTGGCTCGATTTCTCTTGATTTCTTTACCTCTAATCCTTTAATAACATGGCTTACAAAATGCAGCAAACTTAATAATGAAACCATAGCTGAAAGAGCTAGGACATCCATGGGCCTCTTCAAAAGTACAATTTCTATGTGAAGCATAAATGTTAAGGCAGCAATACGGTCCTGGCATTTCTGAAATCTGGTGGGTCCTGTGGAGTTACAAGATTGTTATAGTTCTTCATCATATTCAACAATCAACAATTTACTGAACACCTGTGTATGTCAGAGGCAATCATCTGGAGATCCTTGAGGAAATAAAGCAAATAATTACACTGGACAAAATATCTAGCAACTTCCCTGTGTCAGTCTGAAGAGTTTACTACAAATAGGCCGTGGAGCAGAAATTCAGGAAGAATAACTTGAGCTGAACCTAAATAAATGTGGCAAAGTTGAAAAACAGAAGAAATAACCCTCGTGCGGTGCACAATGGATTTAGTTGCGAAAGGTCAGCCTGCTATGGTTTTCATCTGGTAGATGCAAATGACATGGTATTCAGGATTCAGGGCCGGGAAAAAAATACATATATATCGTATACTATACATATACATATATTATACAGGTACATATACATGTCTCTGGCTGTTCTAGAACTACCTCTGTAGACCAGGCTGGTCTTAAACTCACAGAGATACACCTGCCTCTGCTTCCTGGTTGCTGGGATTAAAGGCGTGGGCCACCATCACCTGAGGACAACTAAAATCTTAAACTAGCATACTTTTGGTCCAAAGGTATAGCTATATATTGGGACCGAGCTCATTATAAGAATTCTTTTTTTTTTTTTTTTTTTTTTAAGGCAGCTTGCTCAGTGGTAAGGGCACTGAACACTAAGCCTGGGGATCTAAACCCAATCTTTTCAACCCATCTGATGGGAGGAGAGAACTAGCCGCAAGCTGTCCTCTGATTCCCTCATATGCCCTGTGGAAAAGATGCTGAGCTAGCTGTATGGATGTATAATTCTACATAAAGTATTTAAATAACTCAATACTATCAAAATATACATGTATTAGAACAGAATTTTGTGAAGTATACTATTTTAAATTTTCTAAGAAAAATACCAGTGTATTTTCTGCAATTTGCTAGGGCCAGAATGGGTAAGTGCTTTTTTTATATTTTGAATTTTGTTTTACTGTGTTTAAAGTTACCATACAAGGTAACTCAAAAAAAAAAAAAGTAAATCAAATTGAAAACAAAAACTAAAGAGAATTAGTTGGAATTTTCTTCCAAATTATATGATCATCAAGGTTCACGAGTTCTAGATTCTCTTTATACCAAGACGTGTGACAAGGTCCATGAGTTCTAGACTCTCCTCTGTACATTCACTGTAGGACCTGCGACCTCTGAACTTGGGCATCCAATTTACAAATGGTCTAAGTACATATTCATGATACTTTGTTATATAAATGAGGAAGTTGTGCTATATTTGTAAAAATCTGTCTTTGTTAAAAGGTTGGAGGAATATACATTAGATGTTTTAGCAATAGATATCACTTAATATCATTACAGATCATTTAAAACATTTTTATTTCTCAATGTTTGTTATATTTTCTGCAAAATGCATACAGTAGCTAAACAAAAAAGTTCATTGCTTAATGTATCACTCATAACTTTGATAGCTGTTTAGTGGATTAACAAGTAGAGTATATGTAGAAGCAAATGATAAATCATGAAGCATTTGTAAATGTAAATCTTGCTTGCAGCTTTAAAGCAGACACAGAACCAAGGCAGCAAAAAGCCAAACTGCCCTAAGACAGATACTGGAAAGTTCCATCTACTCAGTGGCCTCTTCTGGCACAATCTTACACCACAACCTGTGCAGAGAATTAGATTTTTTAAATTCTGAAGAAAAGGCATTTAAAATCAGCATATTCAGCTTCAGAATTTTAATGAAGCCAATTGTCATAGATTTGCTTCGGTTTGATTTTGTAACAGGGTCCTCTGTAGTGAATTCAGAGTGAATGCAGACTATGGAGCCAAGGCTGACCTGGGAGTTCCAACCCTCCTGCCCCCCCACCCCCTCTGATTGCTGGAACTGTAGGTGTAAATTGCCATGCTCATGTATGTGGGGCTGGTCATCAAACCCAGATTTCCCTGCATGCTAGAGAAACACCACGTTATCTACAAACACAGACAAAATGTCCTTTCAGGGACACACCCATCCTCTCAGAGTCCGACCCTATGTCAATTTTCCTCATCATGATGGGATAGATATTTCAGGACAGTGATCACTCAGAACACTGGGAGAACTTATTTCTTCCATAGCTGTATCAGCTACCAGGCCTGAAAGCCAGGCCTTGGACAGGGCACAGCTCTAACTCCTGGATGCTACCTTGCCATCGCGGTGTACTGGTGCAATCTGACAGAAACTTGCCTTCAGAGCTTGCTAGAAATCTGCTGGGTGGGGTGCGGGGGAAAGCTGTTGATGGTGGGGACAGAAGACATTTCACTGGAGACAATGCACTGTGAAACCGCCTGAAGAGCTAGCCAGGGCCACTGGGTCCAGTAAAGACAGGTATTGTGGAAGCTGCCAGTGCAGGTAGATCAGGTTCTTGGCAGTAGCACTGACCAAAGTAAGCCTTAGTAACAGCAGATCCGTGCTGTGGAGTTCATGCATGCCTTCTGTCTTGGCCATGGCAGCCACATTTGGTGCGGATAGATAACAACGAGACTCACATGGTGCAGGCTGGGCAGAGACTGATGATCTCTATGGCGATCAACCTGGCTAGTACCTGCCTTCCCTGCAGTGCGAGCCCTTCCGTGAGTTTTCCTATGCAATGCAGCTATTAGTGTCCACTCAGACCCATCTGCCCACACTCTGACTTCCCTAACATCCTTGTCACAGACTGTCTCACTCCCTCCACAACTCCCACCCCTCTGGCCAAACGATTTGCAATTGCGAGTGAAGTGACATTGAGCCATCCTTCCAGCCACCTCTAACACTAGACAAACATGCTATTCACTGTTCACTGCTGGGAGGGTTTCCCTTCACTGTCTTCTCCAGGGGCCACAGAACTTCTGGCTCCCAGTGTTGCCATCTATGTGTGAATTGCAGCAGCAACTTTACACACCAGCTTTTAAGCTGGCTGTTTCTCTTTCTCAGACAGTATCTTTGAACACACTGCCTCTAAAATACCTAGGTATTGTCTAAAATGTCTCCACCTTCCTTCTGTAAGAATCTTCTCTTCCCCAAACAACTCTAGACTCGTGGTTCCTGGGACTCCGGGCCCACAGCAAGCTCCACTAGCCTTAACTTCTGGAACACTGGGAAAATACTTCCACAACTCCCTGTGACATTGTTTGGAATGAGTCGTTCACACACTGACTCTTTACAAGAAATGCATTCAAGAACATATGATGTCACAATAAAATGGCAGTTCCTCTTGGTTCTCCCTACAGAGGTCCTAAAATTTTTTCAGTCTCTTAGATGCTGTGTCTTTTTGTAGGCGAACGAGATGGTACCTGGCTGGGGCTCCTGGATACCCTCTAAAGGAAGCCTGCTTGTTGGAGGACCAATGAGACAAAGGGATGGAACATCTCCACCCTCACACAGATTTGGAGCTGAGCAGGACTGAAGGTGGAGTTGGCCATCAGTGGTCAATATTGGGGAACAATTAAGGGCCAATCCAAGAGCACAAAAATCCAAAAGGATAGGGTTCAGAGGCTGCTGACTTGTTGAACATGGGGAAGTATAAGATACTGTAGCCCAAGAAAGCGCAGAAGCCACACACTTGCCCTTGCCATCTCTTCCATGGCACCACTCCTGGATTCTCATACATGAGCAATGACAGGTATTATAGATTGGATCTGGAATGTCTTCCAGAGACTCATAAGTTGCAGTCTTTGTCACCAATTAGTGACACTACCAGGGGGTGGTGGAAACTTTAGGAGCAATGGGGCTGCCCTGCAGGAAGTAGGTCACTAGAAACATCTTCTTGAAGAAAATACAGGGACTCTGTACCTGTCTTGATAATACACCTAGATCATCCTTGTAGATCATCCTTGTAGAGATTATTGTGAAACCACAATAATCATGATTCTTCACCACCTCTGGAGTGGTCCTGTGAAACAGATTAGCTAGCTGTCCTTGGCTCTGCTTAGAGCAGCCATAGCCTAGAAGCCCAGCAACTTCTGACAACAGGGACCCAGTGCAGCATTCCTGTGAGCAGTGATGAGCTTGCCACTCACCAGCCTTTCCTCCATGGTGAGTCAGCATTCTTGAAGCCACATGAACAATCTGTAAATAATGCTGTACCCAAGTGGCTGTGGAGAAGTTAGACCCAGATGACCAGTTCTACTTCCTATGATAAAGTATCCATCCCAGTTTTCCTAAGGATCAGACAAGATCAATTACCATCTTATACAGAGGAATCGGTACTATAGAACATGGCTGTCTGTCTCCTAGGCAGTGCTAGCATCAGCTGTTGGATTAAAACTTAAGGCAATAGGTCTCCCTCTGCTGAAAGCAAAGCCAAGTACAATGAGGAGATAAGAAAAGTGAAAAAAGGTTTAGTCCTCAGACCAAGCGGGAAGAGCGATGCAGAGCATTTCCAAGGCAGTGTCTCTCCTCAGACAAAGAAAGCAACTGCATTTTACTGGAGAAATTATGCACATAACACATATTTATAGAGAAAGACTTGTCAGCCTGTGTGGAAACAGGTATATTCTTGGAGATATAAGGTTCAGGAACATCTTTCATACTTTGTATATGCAAAAACAGTGAATGGTGTCCAAATATACACACACACACACACACATCACCTCCCAACAATACAGACTCAGGTTACCCCAAATATTATGTTACAATATGATAACAATTTCATCATGTTTTTATAGTAACAGGACAAAAATCATAAATTGAAGTACTTTTTAAAAAATCCATCAGTTGGGGTCTGGAGCGATGACTCAGTAGTTAAGACCACCAACTGCTTGTACAGAGTACCTGGGTTCTGTTCCCAGCACCCACATGCCAACTCAGCCATTTGGTATTACATTTCTAGCAGAAATTTCATGCCCCCTGCTAGCTTCCATAGGTACTACACACATGTAGTATACTTACAAAATATCAGTACACATAAAATAAATAATTTCTTAAATATATGTTAAAAGACATCTGAACTGCAGATAGAAACAGACACCTAAAATTTTCAGCCTGGAAGCCCTTCATTTGAACTAAAGTATAACTGGTCACATGAATTTATAGGTGTTGGGTCTTTAACCCATAGGAGACATGCCTTGGCTAGAAACACAATTTTTTTTTTAATAACGTTAATGAAAAAAGGAAATAGGTCACAAAAGAGTTGACTCTGACAGAATAGCTCAGAGCTTGGATGGATGCCACAGGAACACTCTGGACTTGAGTAAATCAAAGGCCACAGGAACAGAGGGGAGACAGCAGAAGACAAATTTTAAGTCTGTGACATTTCTCTTGTGCCTTGGATCTGAGCCATCTGACAGCAGGACTTGGAGGACACCTCTGAAAGGGCTCCAGGTACTGTGTCCCCGAAGAAGGACTGGAGTGGAAACATAGTTTCAGCAGAAGCAGAAGAATGATACACTTTCAAGGCAGAGGAAGTGGACCAAAACCAATAGAGACCTGGAGTCATTCAGCCCCGTTGTATACGGAGAATGAGGCCTTTTATGCCAAAGGCTTCAGGCTCACTTTCCTCACATGCCTCCAACTGTCATGTGTAGTTCTAGATACAATTTCTGTGTGTATTACGTCTCATTCGCATGGTGAGTCTTCACCCAGGGAAGTGAGGGTTAGAAGTACAATGAGCTAAAGATCCCCTCAGATACTGGAGCCTCTGTGCCTGCACACCAGCCAGCTTTAGGTGTCTGCAGCAGGACCGGAGCCTCTGCACCTGCAGAGGCTTTAGTTGTCTGCGGCAGGGGTTTTTAGCCTTTCTCTGTACCAAGGTGTTTTTCATATGCTAATTTATTATGAAGCTTTATATATAGTCTCCCTTCTACACTCTAGCATGTGCATGATTCCTGAAAATGAAAGTGGTCTTTCTTCTCATGAATGCGCCTTAGGTTCTGTTGAGTTTCTGAGAACAGTGTGAAGGTGACTCAGCCTGAACTGGAGGCCTTTTCTCTGTGATCTTGAGTAGTTTTGACCAGCCTGTGATAGGATAAGCTATCACTGTCAATGCAATAAAAAAAAAAGAAGAAGGATGCATGGACGGTCGGACGGACAGACAGACTGGCTCAGGAACCCATTTAGAGTATCCCAAATTCCATGTTCCAATGAGGTGGTGATTCATGAAGCTTTTATGGAAACAGAACAAACACCACAGATAAGGACACTTTTCACATGGCTGGTAGAAACGTTTGAAGATGGTTGGGCTGAAGTGGGGAATGGCAGATATAGGCCTCACGTGTCATCGGATGACACCCCTAGCTTTGCAGTTGGTGGAAGCTAGGGTCTAGTAAGCTAATACGTTTCAGAAAGCTGTGCCTAGAGGTACACACCTTCAAACCCAGCACTTAGGGTGCAGAGACAGGTGGATCTCTGTGAATTCCAGGCCAGCTTGGTCTACATACAGAATTCCAGGGCAGCCAAAACTACAAAAAGAGACCCTGTCTTTAAAAGGGAGGTGGGGGAAGCGAAAGACAGACAGTGGGCAGACAGACAGACACAAGGATTTACCGGATAGTCACAAGGATGCTCGATCAGATAGACACAGAGGTGAAAAGGGAATTGCTAATAAGGAGGCTAAAGACAGTCCAAGATAAACTGCCTTATAATGTGGCCCTGACCCTACAACATTTCAACCTCTCCACAGTCACTGAAATTCCAATCCTTTAACCAGCCTTGCAGGTTTAACGGGACGCATGGCCCCATTCACTTCCCCGAAAGGTTGAGGGGGAGGAAAGGGTCATAACTGAGGAGAATAGAAATCTGAGCTCAGCCAAGCATCTCAAAATAGCTGAGGAACCAAATTATAAATGTACAGAATTGATCCTCCAGTCATTCCATCCTAAGCTACCTTACTGCCAGGAAGAGTCTAATTCAATTAGGAAAGGCTTGGAGGAAAAAGGCTCTCGCAATCTTGAGCCTGGCTGAGTGTCCTTAGTGTTCACCTGGTTATTTTGAGAGTCATCACTCACTTGTGCACGAGCCCATCCTGGGCATGCTCAGTAGCACTCAATGGGACATTTGCCCTATATCCTGTCATTTACCACTACCCAGTTTTATTGCTGCTCCTGCACTCACCCTTCCTCAGCTCCTGTAGCGTCTCTACTAGTCACCCTTTTAACAAATACTCATTTTTATGTGTATGATGTACAAAAATGGTGTGTGTGTGTGTGTGTGTGTGTCACGTGGGTGCTTGGTATCTCCAGAAGACAGTATCAGATCTCCTAGAATGGAATTATAGGTGTTTTTAGCCACCATGTAGGTGTTGAGAACTGAACCCAGTTCCTCAGCAAGAGCAGAAAATGCTCTGAACTACTGAGCCTTCTCTTTAGCATCTACTGTACTTTTTTTTTTCAAGCTAAAGTTACAGGGTAAAACTTACATTTGTGTTGAGTAAGATTCCGTAAGACCAAATGACCAGTTAGAATCATGTTCTTGGGTCTGAAGAGATGGCTCATCGGTTAAGAGCACTGACTTCTCTTCCAGAGGCCCTGAGTTCAATTTCCAGCAACCACATGGTGGCTCACAACCATCTGTAATGGGATCTGATGCCCTCTTCTGGTGTGTCTGAAGAGATAGACAGTATTAAATAAACCTTAAAAAAAAAAAGAAAGAATTGTATGGTTGTATTTCATCACAAAAGCAAAAGCAAAGCAAGTAAGACACGCATACATCTTGTTTCTTCAGTGTTAGAACAAACGAAAACTAGCCCTGATGTATACTCTCAAAGTACAAGCCTGTGTGAATAGCGGGTGCTAGGGAAGAATGGTCACCAACAATGTCACTCAGCTATGATCCCGGCATACTACGCTACTGACCAAAAAGGCATGATATGCACACTGGTGTGATAGTGTCACCTCTGTGATGGGAATAGCCAATGCTTTCTGGATTAATTTTAGGTTAAGTCCTCACTAGACAGTCACATCTGGTACTGTAAACCTGGTCAGGAGCCTGCGGCTGGGACGTCACAGACCCTGGTAGGGAAGCTGCCATTACTATTATGCTAAATGCACATAATGTGCCTTTCACACTGACTTCTAAATACTTATGTCTGTCTGTAGTGTCATCAGCTTTGGTCAGAGAAGTGCTGGATAACAATAACTACAGAGACTCATGATGTGTGAGCATGATGAAAATAACGAACTACTGAGTGCTCATCCAGAAACGGGGCATCTACACCTCCCCTCCAAGGCTCAGGGAGCATCATGAAATAAAGGAGGAAAGACAAGCTGGAGGTCGTGGTGTAGTGTTATGGAACTCTGTCTTCTGGACATAACACGGCTATAGCCCCATGTATGTACACCAGCTATGATTACCCACACATGACTTACACACAAAGGGTAGAGCCGACAGCCAGCAGCCTGTCATGGAAAGGGAAGGAGCTATTGCTAGGACAGGGACAGTGACCACTGGTAAGGTACCCATGCTCCTATAGGCAACCTAATGAAATTAATTGGAACATACACACGCACACACACGCACACACACGCACACACACACACACACACACACACACACACGCACGCACGCACACACACACACACGCACGCATGCACACTCGCACACGCACACACACACGCACGCACACACACACACACACACACGCACACACACACACAAAGTAGAGGTAGAAAGGGAACTAGTTGGAAGACAGGGAATCATCTGGAGTGGGAGGAAGACAAAAGAAGGCTGCATGTGAACAATACAATATATGTTAATATAATCATCATATAAAAAGAAGAATATAAGCGAACTGAGAGGTGTGGTCCTATGCTGTATCTCACAATAGATGAGTGGATGTTCTTTTCTTTCTATCTTTTTTCTCTTTTCTTATTTCAAGACAGGGTTTCTCTGTGTAGCTCTGGCCAGCCTAGAACTCACTCTGTAGACCAAGCTGGCCTCAAGCTCAGATCTATCTGCCTCTGCCTCAGGAGTACTAGGATTGAGGGTATGCGCCACCATGTATGGCTACTCTTCTCTTTCTTGCAAAAGTCATTCTTCATGAGGCTGGGAAGAAGAGCTCAGTGGTAGAAGGTGTAATCAGCATGGATGCAACACTATCTATGCTGATTACATAGATCAAACACCAGCACTAGGGTAACAGCAACATGAACCAAGACCATACAAACCTACAATATTCCTTGCCAGTATCTGGAAAGCATCTTTATAAAACAAAAACTCAGAGTGTGAGAAACTAAAAAGACACATTTACAATCTTCCTAAAAACATTTTCACTAGACTTAGTGGCATTTGCCTATAGTGCAATTACTTGGGGCAGGGGTGGCAGGGTGGGGAGGGGAGCAGAAGGGTCATGTGAGCCTGGACTCTTGGCCAGCCAGACAGCACAATAAGACTGTCTTAGAACAAAACATCTGCACAAGTTAGAAATCAAAAGCGATGTCTTAATTTATTCTTAAATCTTACACCCAATGAATGACTGTGTTTGTTGACACCATCTATACAAGTGAAAACTCAGAAGCATCCATTTTAACATTGTCTCCAGATAATGTCTCCTAGGCTACAGCTGTGGTAATGAGGACATTTATGGTGTGCAGGGGTGCTGACAGCAGGAGATGTCACACTCTGCAGCTGCCCAGGTTAATGTGGTGCAAGTGTTGTCCACCTGGTAACTAGAACCAGGCTCTCCCACTGTGCCTCCAGGTAAAGTCTCACTGGAGCAACCAGTTGGCAGAAGTGGAAAGGGGCCACGTGGTGTATGTACACTTCCATCTTAGTTACTGTTCTATTGCTATGAAGAGACGTCAAGACCAAGGCAATTTGTAAAAGAAAGCACTTAATAGGGAAGCTGCTTACAGTTTTAGAGGTGAGTCCATGTCTGTGGTAGTTTGAAAATGGTTCCTACAGTCTTAAAGGAAATGGCACTATTAAGGAGGTGTGGCCTTGATGAAGTGGGTGTGACCTTGTTGAAGGAAGGGTGTCACTGGGGAAGGAGTTTGAGGTCTCAGATGCTCAAGAGAGGCCCAGTGTGGCACTTTCTTCCTGATGTCTGTTGATCTGGATGTAGAACTCTCAATTACCTCTCAAGATTCAAGTCAGCCTGTGTGCCACCATGCTTCCCATCATGATGACAATGATCTAAACTTCTGGACTATAAGTCAGCCCCCAATGAAATGTCTCTGCTTATAAAAGTTGCCATGGTCATGGTGTCTGTCTCTTCACATCAATAGAGCAGTGACTAAGACACACCACAACTTCCATCACCATGTCATCAGCTAAAATGAGTCATACGACATTATATCTTGAAAAAGGTTGGGACATGTTTGGCTATAATTGTTGCTTTTTGTTTCCTCAGATGTAGGAATGAGACAAGAGCTCTTCCCAAGCTGTGCTAATGTACAGCCTGGGCTGAACCCAGAGCGTTTCTTTCTCTTTACTATCCCAAGGCCTGGAAAATTCTAACCTCCATACAATCTAATCTTCCAAGATGACTGGCTTCTCTCAGGTTCTGAATTGCTCTGCCTGGTGGTTAGCAGGTTTTTGTCTTCCTCCTGCTGCTCTGCACTCCCTGCATTTGGTTTGGTTTGGTTTGGTTTGGTTTGGTTTGGTTTTTATGAGTCCTAGGCATAAGACAGCTTTAGCCACCAAGCCAGGCATCAGGCTAGGATGAACAAAGGACTGCCATCTGCTCTGCCCCTGACTGAAATAAGAACACCACCAACAACAAGGTGTCTCTTTTCCAGGAAAGCTGATTAATCTTAATTTTAAGTGGCTAGTGAAATAGAGAGTGGAACAACCATGCCCAATGGAAATGAGAGTCACGGAGCCAGCACAGCTACTTGACACAGTCCCGACAAGACTGGGCCGCACGCTGTGGTTCCTGTCATTCCGTCACTCACTTTTGGGTTTTGGTTTCCATGTGCTGCATGCTTAAGGACTTTCTGCGTTACTATTTATTTCATGTCTTTTTCTGAGAAAACCATATCTGAGTCTTTCTAGGGAAATCCTAAAATTAACTCTATCTGGCTACTATTTGGAAGTCTTCCGTATGCCCTGGAGATCATTAAGCACAGAGAAGCACAGAGCTAGGTGAGGCCATTACTCCAGGAATCTTAGGATATTCCCTGAGATAACTCAAACAGTATAGTTGATGCAGGATAAACAGAGACAATTTACAGACTCTGACTGGTCAGGGGAATAGGTTACAGTTTCAATACCTCCCTTCACAATAGACTTAAATCTCTCTGAAAATGTAGTCTACAGATAGGGAGTTATACCAGGTGCACCCCTGGAGTAAATAAGATAGACTGGCTTTATAACATAGCACAGATGATGAAACATAAATAAATATAAATAAATAAACATAAATAAAATGAGTTGTGTATTAGTATTTGCTATTCATAAAAAGAATAGTTCAGGTAGTTGCTGTTTGTCTGGGGTGCTTTAAAACACCCAGCCTAAAAGCAAGCTGACATATAACAAGTGTGTTTGCTTTGGAGGAGACATTCTTTAGATTATTTAAGTTGAAGTTATAGGGCTGATAATAAAAATAAATCCTATTCTGTTTATATTTTCTAATTGTGACTGAATCTGTAACCCTGGACATTTAATGAAAAAGTCAAACGCAGAATCTATACTTCTTGAGTAATCTTTGTTCTGGGAAATCTGTATATAATAAATAAACAAGCTGATTGCTAGTCTTGAAGTCAAAGCTGTAAGATTCCCTGGAACATCTGTGTCTCCCTCCTCCCTCCCTTATTTCCTCTGTGGACCACACTGCCCTGTCAGCAATGCACCAGGCAAGAGAGAGATTACATTTTTTACTATTCAAACTGCTCATTGACTGTTGGAGGATATTTGACCACACTGTGAACTCTGAGATTGTGTTGTTTACTGGGGAAAAAAATCTACTAGTTGTGGTGTGGCTCAGCCTTAGCACACACCTTTGATCCCTCTAGCTGGAATATAGGCACGCCCTTACTGTTCACCTCTAATCCCAAACAATGAAGGTAAAGTTAGTTTGTAGAAGGAAACGCCATGTTTGAAAGTGACGTCTAATTGAGGGGCAGACAGAGTGATGAATCAGGGAAAAATTCAACAGAATAGGATCTGCCCAACTCTCACGAGGAGAGGAGGCTCCTTAAGAAAATGGCACAGAGAGAGACAGAGAGAGGAGGAAGTTTGACAGTGAGGATTCTACACAAACAGGTTGGAGAGAGAACAAGCTAGACACAGGTAAAGACAGAATGAGCCAGAGAATGAGCCAGAAGATTAGAACAGATCCAGAGTTAGTTTGAGGCCAGGAGAGAACCCAGACTGAATCAGTCAGCTTGTAGAGAGGAGTTTGAGCCAGAACGGCTGAGCTGAACCAGCCATCTAGAATACAGAAAGGAAAAGAAAGAGTGAAATTATTTAGCACTAAGTCTCAAAGGCTAAAAACATTAGGCCTAGATCAAATTGTTTGGAGGCTAACAGCTTTTAGGACTGGGCCTAGGTTAGCAGACAGGCAGTGATCCTCCAAGACAATTACATCTGGAGAATAAAAGTTACATTTACAGCCTTCCTTCCCCTTGGTTCCTCTGCCTATCAAAAGTTACATTTACAATTAATTTTCCCAGTCAGAAACAAGTCAGATTGCAATTTGATGCAACTGGCATGAACTGGTCAAATCTCTATCTGGTTGGTTAGGATTCTGCTCTATGCACAGTGAAACTGAAAGACCCCCGAAGGGAGACCCTTACTCAAGTCCGGATCGATGTACACCCAAAGACACATGAGAGACCTTCTTGATGCAATAGCAGAGGCAGTTTAATATCGAGGGCCCTCGGGTCAAAACGTATCTCACGCAGGAGATAGAGGATTCAACCAAGAGCTCAGGAAGCTTAGGATATTTATGGGTAGGGGTTGGGGAGAGCGGGAAAATTTGGCACGGTTACATATGATTGGGTATTTCAAACATCAAGCATTTTGAACTGGCAGGATGTTGAGTTGGCAGGATGACTAGTTATTTTTAGCTACCTGTCTGTATGTGTCCAGACATGTCCTTGCATGTCTTTGTGACCATGAGACCTCAGGCCTCCCAGAAGGGAGGAAGAGAAAAATAACACCAGA
Organism: Arvicanthis niloticus; assembly: GCF_011762505.2. Lineage (NCBI taxonomy): Eukaryota > Metazoa > Chordata > Mammalia > Rodentia > Muridae > Arvicanthis > Arvicanthis niloticus. The sequence goes on along the minus strand of NC_047665.1, from coordinate 4,540,023 downwards.
TGGCCCATTACTCATTTGGGCTTGTTTGTACTTGTCTGGGCATGTTATTTTCGGTCATCCTGTCCCTGGTGGGTCTCGACATTTTTATTATGACTATTTTTATCATGTTGTAGGTGGTCTTTGCTGACCATGAATTTTTGTTATTGTTTCAATACTGCTTTCAAATTTTGTTCTCACAAAACATCCCTGAGATCACCTATGCTGGCTAGTTTTATGTCAACTTGACACAAGCTGGAGTCACCTGAGTGTCAGGAACCTCAACTGAGAAAACATCTCCATAAGATGTAGGTAAGGGTGTAGGGCTTTTTCTTAATTAGTGATTGGTCTGGGAAAGCCCAGCCCACAGTGGGTGGAGCCATCCCTAGGCTGATGGTCCTGGATGCTGTAAGGAAGCAGGCTGAGCAGCAGTAAGCAGCACTCCTCTGTGGCCTCTGCATCAGTTACTGTCTCCAGGTTTCTGCCCTGTTTTCCTCTGCCCTGACTGCCTTCCATGATAACCATATTGCATTAATTTGTGTGCCAGATTATATGTATTTATACTAAATGACACCATATTCAGAAGCCCATGTAGGTTGCCAGGTTTCTTCCTTTCTATCAATCTATCAATCTATCCATCCATCATCTGTCTGTGTGTATCCCCTCCTTCCTTTTTCAAGTCTTCAGAAAGCACTTGCATTCTTACCTCACCAGCCTCCTGTCCTTTGTTTTTCTTTAGGAACTGTTTACAATATCACGACCTGTCCTATGTGTTAGTGAATTATATATGTACCAATTGAAACTATAAATTGTGATACTGCAGAGTAGCACTGTGACACAAGCTTCTGATTAATTAAAAATGATTATCAACAGAGGTCAAAATTTCATTATTGTAACGTTTCTCTTCCACCTGTAACCTGTCTCTGAATGTATGTACTAGTAAATAACCATAAGAAGCCTGGCGTGGTGGCATGTATGTAATTACAGTGCTTGGCAGGCAGAAGCAGGAGTTCAGGGCCATCCTGCCTACAGAGTAAGTTCAAGACCAGCCTGGGCTACAAGAGAATCTGCCTCAAAAAAGATAAACAAATGAAACTATTGATAGAATAAGCACTCTGCAAAAATTAAAAAAAAAAAAGTCACAAATGCTATTTTTATAAAATGGGCTATAATGCTGCAGGAGGGAGCATCTAGGTGGGCTCGTGCTGAAACCCATTGGGCTTAGAACATGCCCAGTATAAAAGGGGTTTATTCGGGGAAGCGAAGGGGATCTGGAAAGAGGTAGAAATAAAAATTTCAATTTTAAAGTAACCCCCTATATTAGCTACCTTTTATTGCTTTAATAAAAAACACCAATACCGATTTATAATAGAAGATGTTTATTTTGGCTTATTTTGTTTTGGAAAGGTTGAAAACTGGTGTTCTAGAAGAAACAACACACAAAGCTGATTTCTGGCCTTATACATATGAACACATGCACACACAGGACAAATTTCACACTAGAAAAAAAAACCAACTGTTGTACATTGAATTTTCAAATCAGTGACTAGCATGGCCTCTGATTTGACTTGAATCACTGTCACACTTAACACCACAACAGATACCTTTGTCCACTCATCTGTGCAGAATAAGGCCATGTGGTCAGAGATGTTATCCTCAAAGCCAAACTTTAAACAGATGGTTGTGATGCTATTCCTCATTGTGCAGCTTGACTACGTCTGTAATGAACTAAAACCCAAAAGGCTGGGCACACCTATGAGAGATTTCTTTCTTAAATAAATCATTTGAGGTGGGAAGATCCACCTCTAATCTGGGCCACGCCTTCTGCTGGCAGCCTACCTAAGAAACATGGAAGGAGCAAGCTTGCTCCCTTTGCCTGCTTGCTCTCACTCTCACTGGCAAGTCCATTGTGTCACTGGCATTAGAGCCTACTTCTTCAAGATTCCAGTGTATACTAGAGACCTGCTGGGACATCTGGCCTTGCTGTCTTACTTAGGGTTTTATCGCTGTGAACAGACACCAGGACCAAGACAACTCTTATAAGAACAACATTTAATTGGGCCTGGCTTATGGTTCAGAGGTTCAGTCCATTATTACCAAGGCAGGAACATGGCAGCATCCAGGCAGGCATGGTGCAGGAGGAACTGAGAGTTCTATATCTTTACTGAAGGCTGCTAGCAAAATACAGGCTCACAGGCAGCTAGTATGAGGGTCTTACAGCCCACATCCACAGTGACACACCTATTCCAAGAGGGCCACACATTCTAATAGTGCCACTCCATGGGCGAAGCAATACAAACCAACACACTTGTGAACTAAATAACTACTGGATTCTTGGACCTTCCATTGGTAAATAGTCATTGTTGAACTAGCCAAACCACAGACTGTAAGTCACTCTAATATATCCCGTTTTGATAGATAAATAGGTAGGTAGATAGATAGATAGACAAACAGACAGATAGATAGGCAGACAAACAAGACAGATTCATTCTATCAATTCTCTTCCTCTGGAGAACCTTGACTAAATACAATTTTGTCAAGAAATTGCTATTTTTAGAAAGTTTTGTTATTTTTAGTTATATGTATGTATATGGGTGTGCACTTGTGTGTGCCGGTGTCCATGGAGACCACAGAGGATATAAGAAGGCATCAGATGTCCTGGAATGGGAGTTACAAGCTGTTGTTAACTCCTGACATGGGAGCCGAACTCAGAGCTCTGCAAGAACAGTATGCTTTTGGCATCTGAGTTATATCTCTGGCCTCTAATATTTAATTTTTAGAAAAAAATTCTTCCTCAGAAATATCTTCTTATTCTCTCATTTCCTGTGTTGAAGAATGTGTAATCCACTGCAACCTCGAGCTAAATCAGAACTCTCAAGACTGATTCCAGGCAGAAAAGTCTGTGCAAATTAACATAAAAAGCAAAAATAGGAAAATGTTATATATATATATGTAAATATACATGTACATACACACATATATATGTATTTATGCACTGGCTGGCACCCCACAACAATATAAAGTCACTTTAGAAATGAATTCTGGGCTGGCAGCATACACAATCCCAATATCCATATGGATTGGGGGATATACACTTTGTATGTTCTGCAGAAAAGTTCAGAACAGTCATGGCTCGGTCGTAATGGGAAGAGAGGGTTTGAAACAGCTTTTGCTGTTGTTCTGTTCTTGCCTCAGTGGTGGGGTGGCTCAGGTTTAGTGACATCAAGTCACTAAGGCTAAGCTGAGCCCTAGGGCTCAAATGGCAGTTCAGGTTCCTATGAGGTGATCCCTGGGACAGTAGCCTCTAGCCCTTGCTTCTATTTCTTTAAGTGGCTTCTTGGAACTTCCTGGGAGCTCCATTCTCTTAATCTTCAATGGGAGCAAAACCCTCAGAATAATGTACATGAATTAGAGTGTTACTATAATCAAACGTACACTACTACCATTTTAATTGTTAAAAGATAGCTATAGGCATTCATTTTTGTGGTGCATATCTAAACTCACAGCACTTAGAAAGGTGGAGACCCTGTGATGGTTTGTATATGCTTGGGCCAGGGAGTGTCACTATTAGTAGGTATGGCCCTGTTGGAGTAGGTGTGTCACTGTGGGAGTGGGCTTTAAGACCCTCATCCTAGCTGCCTAGAAGTCAGTATTCTGCTAGCAGCCTTCAAATGAAGATGTAGAACTCTCAGCTCCCCCTGTACCATGCCTGCCTGGATGCTGCCATGCTCCTGCCTTGATGATAATGGACTGAACTTCTGAACCTGTAAGTCAGCCCCAATTAAAAGTCAGTCCTTTCTAAGAGTTGCCTTGGTCACAGTGTCTGTTCACAGCAGTAAAACCATAACTAAGACAGATCCCGTCTCCAAAAAATTAATAAATTAATAGTAAAAGACAGCACATTGGCATGTGCTGGCTTTGGAGAGATTCAACTGGGATTCTAAATATGAAACATATAGACATGTACTGAAGACTTTTAGAGATTTAGCACAGGAGCCTCACATATTAAAACATCATCATAAATTTCATCTGAGGCTCCCAGGGCGCTGCTCTAAAAGACTGAGCTGAAGGTGTTCTGTGGGTATCAGAACTATGATGTTCTTCAGAAGGACCTGAAACCACAGCAGTGAGCATCCCCAGGGATTTGTAGATACCAGCATGCTTTATGCTATACAGAGCAACAGCTCTGGTTCAGTGATACTGATTCTTTCACTGCATGAATGGACTGCGGGGTTAGTGAATGTGACTGAGGGATTTTTTTCCCCATCATTCCACCTTGGGAGATAAAGAGAATTACTAATGTCAACTTAGACTGTTTTTCTGGGGTCCACTGAGTGTTCATGAGTGAATGTCCTTTATGGAATTTTGAATCATGACTTTCAGTTCTAACTAGTTTCTTTCCTAACTTTTACTACAAACTGGACTCTAAGAGCAACTAGATTGGAGGGATCTAAAAAGGAATCCAATGCATTGTGGCTACATCCCTTGTTGCACATCTGAACACAGGCCTCATGTTCCCCAAGACCACAGGCACACTGTTCTGCAATTCCAATCAAACAATTGGTGCAGGTGGGGTGTTGGAGGGCCCTTGCTCCACAAATAGGATGATTGAGGAAGAAAAGAAGTCTTTTTTTTTCTTTTTGGGAGCTTGTGGGAGAAATAAAGATGCCCAGGTACCTTTCTAATTAAGAAGAGATCTATGTAGTGAAAACTTTTGTTTCTTTGAAAACCCAGTTATGTGAATGTTTTTGTTTTAATCCCAGGTGTGGGATATGGGGCTGCTTCAGACAGTCCACAGCTGCTATGATTTGTCTTGTGTCCTAGTGGGTGTGTGATTTTTGGCAGCTGCAGATAGTTTGTATTTGGAGTTCTGAGGACTCTTGAGAGGGAATAAATGCTAGATCCCTAGAGGGCCTGAGGCAGCTGCTCCCTCGCTGCTGCTCCCCCTTACTGCTTTTGTGATTTCTGTGTGCTGGACTGCTGGTTGGAGATATTCTGACAAGGAAGACTGTACTTGCCCCAAGGAACTCAACATGACTAATCAACAGGACATAGTCTGAAGAAGTCTACGCCCCCTTTCCCTTCTAACCTTCTTCCTCTCCTACTTAATGTTGTATGGTTGAAAGGGATTGGGGTAGAATAAGAGTTGGAAGGGTGGTAGATATAGGAACCCAATAAAGTAGCCAGAAAGTATGCCTATTGGTGTAACCTAACTTGAGCAAATGGTAAGGCATAAACTCGTGAGTCCGTATTTTTTTTCACTATTCAGTAATAAATTTAATGAAGAAAGGCTTGAACAAATAAGTCAACTAAGGATTAACATTTTTAAAATTAATGTTATTCATGTCTTTGTACATATGCACTGTGACAGTAATAAGATTTTCTTTTCTTTCTTTCTCTCTCTCTCTCTCTCTCTCTCTCTCTCTCTCTCTCTCTCTCTTTCTTTCTTTCTTTCTTTTAAACAGGGATTCACTGTGTGTCCCTGGCTGTTCTGGAACTTGGTTTGTAGTCTAGGCTGGCCTCAAACTTACAGAGATCTGCCTGCCTCTGCCTCCCCAGTGCTGGGATTAAAGGCACTTGCCACAGTGCCCAGTCTTGTTCATTTTTAAAACTGCTTTCTTTCAAACAGACAAAAGAAGTTTGGGGTTTTTGTTTTGTTTTGTTTTGTCCTTGGTTGGTTGGTTGGTTGGTTTTATGAGGGATGGTGCTTAGGCATGCAGAGAGAGAGATTTTTAACAATACAGCCTATCTTAGATGCTAATATTTACACTGTGCACTGAAAAGAAAACCTATTTACTCAGTGAAATATTTATTTTAAAGTAAATGATTCCAAGGTTCTTAGGCTTACAGCCTTGCCTTGCTAATGTAAATCACTCCTTCAAGGACAAAAGAGTTTTTAAAACTTGGTTTCCAATTCGTGCAACTTCTGTTGAACTTTAAAGATAAAATTTGCCTCCGGTTGAAGCAACTCCAGTTTTCTAAACACATATTTTCTGTCTGGCCCCTACTTTTCGATAGTTACATTTCTGAGACACAGGCAGGGCTGCCGCTGGATTTGCATGAGGATGTTGGGCCCTCCCCCAAATTAAACTAGTATAAAAGACTAAATAATTTTGCAGGAAAAGAAGACTATATCTTCCACATTCCCACTTGATTATTTAAGTAGTTGTGAGCTGACTTTGTTGTTGTTTTGTTCCTTGAGACAAGGAGTCTTTAGTCCTAGCTATCTTGAAACTCATGATGTAGACCAGGTTGGCATAAAACTCACAGAGATCTGCCTGTCTCTGCTACTTTTGCCTGTAAGTACTTATTAGCTAAGTACTATGATAAATTAATAATAAAACCATTTTAATTATGTTCTTTTTTCTACTTTTTTAAAAGCAGGATTTCATTGTATATCCCTGGTCTTCCTAGAACTCATATGTAGACCAGGCTGGCCTCCAACTCACAGAGCTCCTCCTACCTCCTCTGCCTCCTGTGTGCTGGGATTAAAGATGTGAACAACACTCTGGCACAAACTGATAGTTTTTTTAATTTACAAAGTTTGTTTTTCATTACATGTATGTGTGTATTGGGAGCAGTATGTGCTTGTGTGTGCAGATTCCATGGAGGCCAGAAGAGGGCACCAGATAGCCTGGAGCGGGAAGTACAGTTGGTTCCCAGTACCAAGACACAGGTGCTGGGAACCAGGTCTTTGCAAGAGCAGTATGTGCTCTTAGCCACTGAGCTATCTGTCCAGCCCAAACTAAGGTTTTGTAAATCAATATTTTATTGTAATGGCTACATCGTAGAAAGGAGCGTGTTCTAGATAGAAATGGACATGGTACCACCATGTAGGCAAAGACTTTGTTGTTGTGCTAGCAACACTGATAGAGTTCTAAAGGCCAGCTTCAGCCTGTCCAGGGAGAAGAGTCTGCTCCCTTATAGAGGAGGGAGAAAGAGGTGCACTGTTGGGGTTTGAGGTAAGGTTTTGTGAGGATATAATAGACTGTGACATGGGCATGGGAGCGTATAATGTTGATGTTTCTCAAGAAGGAAATCTGGAATGCTAGCAATGTGGGAAGAAACACAGGGATGCTGGTAACCTTCTTCAACTTCTAGACGATAGTTAGGGTAAATGTTGTTGTCACATCTCAGACATTTTTCTGAAGAAAAATATCAATGTTGAGCTTCATACAACCTAGAACATGCTGACTATGACACAGGATTCCCACTGATGTGGAAACTCGTAATTCTTATCAAAGGATGTACAATAATTAAAAGGTACCTTGGCATGCCCATTGTACTTAAGTCTTTTGGTTTTCCTCTTCAGCTTTTCTGGATTAATCAGAAGAAGCAACTTGGCCAACCTCTTGCAGGACTAGGCAACTGGCCCAAGGTTGGCTGCTATCTACCCACCTAGACTCACTTCTGCTGGGGCAGGTGTTTGGAACGTCCCACAGACATTTCTAGATAAGACTCTGGAAGAACACTGGGCATAGCTAGTCCCCTGAAGGTCTGCCAGCTCCAGCCTGCCTTTGTTTAGATGTTGCTCTCTGGAAGAGCCTATTCCCAGAATGAGTGGTAGTGGTGGTGGTCTTGGCTCTTTGAAGAGCTCTGAGTGGAGACAGGGTGTGGCCTGTCTGCTCTTCACAGAAACTGGGACAGACAAAGGTTACAGGAGAGTGAATCTTTGATGGTGTCCCATGTCTACTGTAGCTGACTGACATCCCTCACATATTCTTAGGATCCTCACTAACTCTAAACTTCATACATTGGTATATTTTCAATAGCTTTGATTCTTGCATGCTCTATGGAGATAAAAGCTAGGGTTGTGTTAATGTTACCAATCATGGTCTGTAACAGACTTTATCTCCTTCTCATATCCAGAATACACGACATGGGTAACAATTCTGTTTGTTTTTGCTTATCCATTTTGTAAGAAAAGGTGTTGGCATAGGTTTTGTGTGGGATGTGTCACTAGATACTCCTTCCAGTTGTCACTGGGTCATATTTTCTTTTAAAAATCAAAGCAGAGTCTCACTATGTAGCCCAGGCTAACCTTGATCTCATGACTCTCCTGCCTCAGCATCCCAAGTGCTAGAATTCTAGACATACACCACTACTTCTTGCTTGTTTATTATTATGATGTATTTTATATGTATTCTGGATAAATCAGGAGAAGCAACTTGTGAGATATATATGTATATATATGCATATATATATCACATGTGTATTACATGTTATATGATGTGTTCCTATTTAATAATACAAATGGGTATAGATCCAATTTTTTTGAATTCAAGTACATTATAAAAATAATGGGCACAGAGTTTGAAGTGTTGGGAGTGTTTTGTGCACTGTGTGTTCAAATGCTGATCTCTGTCCCAGTGATGTGGTTGCAGTTCTGACTTTGGCTGATTGGTCAATAAAGAGCTGAACAGCCGATATCTGATGGACTCTGCACAGGGGAAGCTGTGCCCCATTCACAGTACCCCAAATTACAAAGTTTTAGAAGAACACTGAAATGTAGTGTGTTCAGACACAATCACAGATCCAGACATCTATTTGATATGGAGGAGTGAAAATGTTAATCTCTGTAAAAGACACAAGGGCAGAGGGAATGGGAGGAAGAAAAAGTAGGCAATACAGTTGAAGAGGCGGAAGATAGAGGGGCTCGACAACAGCTACTCCAAAAGGATCAGGTCATTTGCAGGACACATCTGCACCACTGTACATTCAAGCACTCACAGAAGCATCTCTAGAGATGAAGGGCAGGGTGACGCTAAAATGAGAGTATATGCTTAAGAAGCATCAGATCTGACTTCTTTCCAGTTGCATGGAGTTCCCTTTCACCCCTGATCAATCCACTGAGAAGACTGTGAAAGGCAAAGCGAGCAGGGAGAGTTGTCAGCAAGGTTCGGGATGGATGACAAAAGGATAGTCCCAACATAAAACAGAGTACCGCATGCAAAAGAGAGTTCGGCAAAATGTCATAATGGAATTGAGATTTGTCCTCCCTCTCAGATTTCTTCTGCTATTCAACAGCTGGCGACAGGCAGATTTTTGAGAGCAGGGCTCGTTTGTAAAGCTCAAGAGAGCGTTTGATGCCCACACTAAAGCTGCACAGTATCCAGTTTTCACAGCCATCCATGAAGGTCCTGGATTATAAATACCTTCTAAACCAACTCATGACAAACAGCCCAGACAAATCCAGTGCTGTTAGCATTTGACAAGTCCCTGCTAGGAACACAATGCCTCGGTCTACCATGAGTGTCAGTGGTTAGCACTAGAGAACCCTTTACTATGAAAGAGACAGAAATATAGCCAGCACAGTAGAAACAGGGGCTCCACAGCCATGGATCCAGCTAAGGACTGAAAAACATCCAGAAAAATATTTTGAACATGCACAGAATATTGGAGTGATCCTTCCCTAAACAATACAACAAAAACTCAGAAGACATTTACATTGTAATAGTTAACGAGTGATCTAGAGGTGAGAAAGTACATAGGAGGGAGTTAGGGATTTATCTTAGTGTAGAACTAAGGCTCTAGCACGCGTGTGTGCATGTCCTCTTATTTTAAAAAAGACGTATTTATGTGTCTACTTGAGTGTACAGCACCTTTATGCTGGTGCCCTTCTAGACCAGACTTACAGGTGACTGTGCTGCCTCCAATGGGTCCTGGGAATGAAACTTTTAAGTTCTGTGGAAGAACAGGAAGCATTCTTAACCTATGATCCATCTCGCCAATACACACACCCATGAATCTTTATAAAATTAGTGTTTTTGATGCCCTTATACACAACATTGAACAAGTCAGAAGAACTCTGTTCACATTTTTCTAGGTTTCTTCTGGAGTCTCAAAAGATCATTAAACCAGTTTCTGCAATTTCTTTTCTCATTTTCCTCTTCCATGTATTTGATGCCTTATGTGTTAGGATAGTTTTAATAAAAACAAAGTTCTTGTCCTCAGGAAATACACTCCATGCTGTGGGGAGCCGACAGAAGGCAGCTATCATCCTTGCAGCCATCTTGAGCCATATACCCTGAGAAGAGACTTGATTACAATAGCCTACAATAACTGAGCACACTCTGATAACATCTTGTTTTAGATACCCAGGATTTTCCCTTGGGTGTGTGAGACTTAAAGGTGTGTGACTTAAGAGTGTGACTTAGAGATAAGATTTAGAGACAAGACCTAAGGGCATGACTTAAAGGCGTGGCTTAGAAGTGAGACATATAAAAGGCAAGAGGCAGACAGAAGAAATTATTATTAGGTATTAGGCACTTAGCACTTAGAGGAAGAACTTGGAATTAGACAGTAGGCACTTGAGACAGGCAACTAGGATTAGACACTTGTACTGGGAAAGAGACTAGCAACTGGAACTAGGATTATGTGCTAGGAACTAGGGACTTGGAGAGAAGAAGAGAGGTTGAAGAATAAACGAGATTGAATCACACTCTGTCTGGTCTCCATTCTTCATGTCTGTCCTCACTCTCTCTCTTGCTGAACCCCGACCCGAAGACCTGAGCAGCTTGGGGCAGTGCGAGCTCTTAACAGTTTAACCCCTAAGGCTTTTGGCAGTGCAGGTTCCAACATTGATAGAGCAGTCCGCAACATTTTTGGTGCCCAACATGGGGCAGCTCGGGTGCAACATCATGCGAGAGACAATTTTTTAAAAAATTTAAACAATCAACGTGACGACTGAGGATATACCCCATGATAGGCTGCTGTGTACTCTTAACTCAGTGATAGGTCTCAAACCTGGGACAAATGCTAACTGAGGTGCTTATTTAACAAATATAGGCAGACCTAAATGTTAACTTTCTCCTAGAATCCCACAGTCTCTACCTGGTAGAAGCTATGGGTGGCATACCCATCCCCCTTCCCTAAACTTCTTCAGCACAGGGGTTAGGCTGCGCTTCCCCCAGCTGCCCTTCCCAGCCATTTTTGTTACCTGGTTCTTTTACTCCTTTCCTTCCTGGCCCCTTGGTCTCCTGCCTCTCCCCTCTCCTCTCCCTTTTCTCCTCATGTGGGCTGGCTCAGAGGCTCAGAGTCACATTCCCTCTGGACTCTCCCAGATGTCTCTGACTCTGACTATGCTCTCCTTCATATCCACAATAAACCTTCTCCTCCACCATACTTAGAGGCAATCATGTCCTTTTAACTTTTTTTTGGTTTCCATTAATCCAGGATCTGGGTTCCTTTTCTAACTCCACCCATGCCCATACAAAATCTACTTGATGTCTGATTTATTAAGAAAAAACTAAAACATCCGAGTTTGGAAGAAAAGTGCTAGCTCGATGTAAATGTTTCATTTTTCTTTCCTTTACAAAGTCCTTGCGTGCTGCATGCAAGACATAAATACGGTGAGTTTGCACAACTACAAAACAGCAATATGGCGGGCTGCTGCGCCACACCCCGGAAGCTCCGCCCCTCCCCTTCACCCTTGAGTCACCTTTCAGAGTTTCCCGGGAAGCCATGCCGGATGAGGCGGGCTGCAAGCCCTCAGGCTCCGCCTCTCTCGGGGTCCCTGTCTTGGCCGGAGGGGAGGAAAATGGAGCATGGCTTCCGGTCTCGCGATGTGCTATAATCCCGCGAGAAGAAAGGACGGCCGCCTACCCGGATACGGCGGCCTAGGTGGGGGAGGGGGCGTGGCCGGTGCGCGGAGTCCCGAGAGTCGGGGGGCGGGGGCGCGCGCCCAAGGCGTACGCATGCGTGCACGCGGCCGGCGGGGCGGGGCCGAGAGGGGAGGGGGCGGCGGCGGCGGCTGTGTCGGTGTCGTTATCTTCGTGGCGCGGACGGTGCGTGGTGGCGCACGGGTGGTCGTGGGAAAGTACCTGGGGTGGCCTGTGTGGGGCCGGCACGACCCCGCAGCCCGCTCTGGCGGATCTCGGGGAGCGGGCACCGGCGGCCGGTTCCCCGCCGCTCCTCGGGTCGGAGCCGGGGGCGCGCGCCGCCAGGCCGGGCTGTGCTCGTGTCGCCCGGGCGACTAGGGCCGCCTGGTGCCGGTTCCCTGCGAGGCACCGCGAGGACCGGTCCCCGCCTCGGCCGCGCTCGCTCCACGGGCCAGGGTCTATGCGGACTCGCTTGCAGGGCGAGGCCGGGCCCTGGTCTTGCGGAGCCCGCCAGGTGAGGAATGCTCCGCTTCCTGGAGGCCAGTGTTGACAGCCGGGGTCTCTGGAGTCTTGGGTTGGGATGTTTGAAGATCTCTGAACTAGTTGGAAGAAGCTGTGAGTCCTGGCAGGTGCGAACCCAGTGCGTGAGTGGCAGCCTCGTTTAACGTGAGATCTGATTGCACAAAAGCTTGGTGGGCTTTTTTGTTTGTTTTTGTTTGGTTTTTGCAGGATTCAAAGGAGTTCTGCCTACAGAGTTTAGGAAGTCTTTGACCCAACAGTTGGGCAGTTTTGCAGCTCCTGTTCCTGCCAAAGCTGTATTCTCTACCTCACACCCGTGTTCACTTTACAGGCATAATGGTTATGAAAGCCTCTGTAGACGATGATGCTTCTGGATGGGAGCTCAGTGTCCCTGAGAAGATGGAGAAAAGTAGCACAAGCTGGGTGGACATAACCCAGGATTTTGAAGATGCTTGTCGAGGTGAGTCTGAATTTGGGGGATTTTGGTTCAAAGCCTGAGGCAGGATAAATTGTATTTTCTCAACTTTGATTTTTTTTTTTTTAAATGCAAGACAACCTTGTGATTTTATCAGATTTATAGTAGTTTTGTTTTTGAGAAAGTCTCCTGTTAGCCATGCTGACAAGGAATTTTCTGTTCTGGAGGATGACCTTGAGTTTACTGCTCCTCTTGGATTCTGAGATTACAAGCCAGGAGTACAGTGTCAGGCTCAATGTTGTTAACCATACATTACTCTGCTCTCTGCTTTTACTTTTGGTCTAAAGCAGATGTATATTGGGTAAAACTTTAAATGCAGATGTTGAAGATTTTAAAAAAATTTTTATTTATGTATTTGTACATTTGTGTGAGGGTGCGCACACTTGTGTGCACGTGGATGCCAGAATAAGGCGTTGGATCCCTTGGAGAGGTAGTTATAGGCCTTTTCAGGAGTCCTGGCTTATGCTGGATTTGAACTCTGGTCCTCATGATTGTGTACCAAATGCTCTTTGAGCCATCTTTCCAGCTCTCATCTTTCTTTCCAGCTCTGTGACACAGTTTTTTCCTAAGTCTTCTAACTTCAACAGGTTAGACAATCCATGACAGCAGTGCTTACCTGTACAAACATTTCATTGGGTACAAGAATTTTTGCATGTTTGAGATTTAAAAATGGTCATGTCCTTTTATTCTCCTAAGATCCTTTGGTGACTTCCCATTGGAAGTAGAAGAACATACAGACTCCTCCATTGTTTTCCTAAGCTCTGGTCTCCGCTTACTGCTGAGTTCAGTTTTCTCCCATTGCCCTGTCCTTTCCAGTCACTCTTCTTATCCCATTGAACACCAAGGTGCCTTGCCAGGGCCTTTGTGAACTGTGTTCCCTGCACCTTGAGTTACTTTGTGTCAGACCACCATATATCACTTTTGTACTTACTCTCTTGGGGAGGGCGTAGTGGTGCATACCTTTAATGCCAAAATTGGGGACAAGGTGGGTGGGAGTGGGGTGGCACAGTGGCTGGTGAATCTCTGAGTTTGAGAGGCCAGCCTGGTCTAGTGAGTTCTAGGAGAGCTTTTGTACTTTTTATGTGTCTTCCTGGTGAAGAGCTCAAAAGGACACCTGTAAGCAGGTGGGCGGAAAAGTCTATACTAATTGAGACACCATGTTTATCATCATAATTGTAGGTGTTTGTTGCTTATTGTCAGCTTGATAATGGCAGAGCTCATGTGTATAACTATAGAATATAGAGCTGTGTATGGCGCCTAGTAGGTCCAGTGTTTGGTGATATTTGGGTTTAGTGGCACATACTAGTGGTGCCATTAGTAGACCTAGGTATGTGGGTGTTTGAATCAGGAGGATCACTTGAGGCCGAGGAGCCCAAGACCGTTCTGAGAAATGTAGACTTCCCTCTACAATAAACCCTCTCCCTCACCAGCAATAGATGTTCAGAGGAGTGATAGACATGAGCATGTTTGTAGTTGAAGACTGAAGACTAGAGGAAGGAACAAGCAGTAAGAGAGCTTGGTCTGAGAGAAGATACAAGGTCTTGTAGTGAGTGAAGGGATTGGGTATATGGTGCTGGGATAGGAAAAGTGAGCCGAGCGGCAGGGCAGGGTGGTGAAGATACGGGGAAGAGGATAAGCTCGGACATTAAGGTATTCATTCCTGATCACCTGCTTGCCAGCCAGGCCTTTGGTAATAATAAGGTGGTTTTGAATACTGCTCTGAAGGAGAGGAGTGAAGACTTGTAGCACCAGGTAGAAAGGAAGCCAGCTAGGAGAAACCATGTGCCTTCTGTCCCTTTGATGTTTTGAACTACATGTCCACTTAAAGTTTGTCTCTGAGATAGTGGGAGAACCCTGGACTAAGTCTACCCTGTAAGTCTGCTGCTCTGTGTCTACCAGGAGGGGAGCCGTGTTATGTGGTAGTTTTTATGCTCAAATGTTTGGGTTTTTAAATGGTTCACATCTGTGTGTGTGTGTGTGTGTGTGTGTGTGTGTGTGTGTGTTTTGAAGTAATCTATTTTGGAGGGCTGTTGCCATAAACCTAAGTGGGAAAGGGGATAGTTGTATCTTAAAGGAAATGTCTCATTTCTGTAAGTGAGGATGAGGAGATGACCCTAGATTGAGGTAAGCCACTGGAGCCAGAGTCCACTGAGAATTTTGTGTTTTGGTGACCCTGAATAATTCTGTTTGGCTGCAGAACGGTTTTCAGGTGAGAATCTTCAGTGCTGTTGTTTTGTTGGTTTGAGCTTGCTTAATGTGCAGTCGGAAAGGTTTTGAGCCTGAGATTGAGAATATATTTTTCTTGGTGTTTATAATTTAAAATTAGCACACAGATAACAAGTTTTCTCATCAAGTTTTCATAGATACTTCATTTTGGTTGATTCTCTTAATGTCACTCCTCTCCCTCCCTCCCCCCTTCTCCTTGTACCCTGTATCTTAGTTTGTGTTGTCCTGTCACTTAGTCCTGTTACCCTCCACACCTCCTTTCTTCAGAGTCTCTTTCTGCCCTTTCATGGGTCCTTTGCTAGTCTCTGACCTCCACCTGCTTCCACATAAATACACGTATTAAAGTTAGAATCTAGGGTCCCCATGTGACACAGTACTCGCGGTTTTGTCTTTCTGAGCCTGAGTTGCTTCACATGATTTAATTTCTACTGTCATCCAGTTTCCTACAAATCTCATTTTTCCTTATGGCTGAGGCAGTTCCACAGCGTGCATATATCGCGTTTTCATTATTCGTTCATCTGTTGGTGGGCATCTAAGCTGCTTCCATTCCCTTGCTGTTGTGACTAGTATCTCTAGTGCGACAAGACCTTCTGGTTTTATGCTCACATTCATGTAGAAGGGTAGTGTGGTGGTTCTCGGTTGCTTTCTTTCTTTCTTTCTTTCTTTCTTTATTTGTATTTATGACAATCTAGCTGACTTCCATCGGGCTATGTGGTTTTCAGTCCACCCGCAGTGAGCTCAGGGCCCCTGGTTCCTTCCATGCGCAGCAGCGTTTGTCACCATGCGTCTTCTTGATCGTAGTCAGTCTGGCTAGAGTAAAGTGTCGGTGCAGAGTAGTTTTAATGGTGATTAAGGATGCTGAACATTTCTTGTACTGTTATTGGCTACTCAGGATTCTTTTGAGAATGGCCTGTTCGGTTCATTAGCCCATTTGTTGTTTGACACTTTATTCTTTTGGTATTTAATTCTTGGAGTTCCTTATTTCCAGATATTAACCCCTGTCTGAAGAATAATAAGCAAGGGTTTTCTCTCCCGTCATCAGCTCTGTTCCCTCTGTCAGTGGTTTCTTTGCCCATTCAAGGCTCTTCTGTGTGACTGGTGTGCTAGTCAGAAAGCCCTTGCCTGCGCCTCCATCGAGGCTGTCTGCCCCGAGCAGTTTCAGTGTTGTTGTGTTTGGCAGGAAGCTCCTCAGTCTACTTCAAACTGCATTTTGTACTAGATGAGAGATAAGCATCTAATTTTATTGTTCTGAAAATAAATATTTAGTTCTGCCAATATCATTACTGCATAAGTTGCCTTTTTCCAGTGTGTGTTTTGACACCTTTGTTCAAAAATCAGGTAGCCATAGCTGCAGTTGTGTCAGTTTATTTCTGGGTCCTCTGTTCTGTTCTCTTGGTCTGCCTGTCAGGTTTTTTCCACTCCTGCTGTCTTTTCCACTGTGGCTCTATGGTAGGGTTTAAGGTCTGGTACTGTAGTGCTCCAATAATGATCTTTTTGATGAGACTTGTTTTGTCTCTGCTGGTCTTTTGTGTTTCCGTATGAACATTAGGATTATTTTTTCCTAGTTCTGTGACCCAGTGTCATTAGAGATTTAATGAGGATTGCACTGTAGATAACTGTCGGATCTGTTGCCTCCACCGTAATTACTTTTAGTAGATGTGCTGGTTAGTTTTTGTCAACTTGACACAAACCTAGATTTACTAATTGATGCAGGAGGGACCAGATCATGAAGGGTAGTTCCATCTGGAGACAGGTGGGCCTGGGCTGTATAAGAAAAGTAGCTGACTAAAGCAAGCCAGCAAGAAGTGTGCCTCCTCCATTGTCTGTGCTTCCATTACTCCAGGTTCCTGCCTTGAGTTCCTGCCATGCCTTCCTCCATGATAGGCTGTAACAGTAAGACAGATTGTCTTAGTTAGGCTTTGACTGCTGTGAGCAGACACCATGACCAAGGCAACTCTTATAAGGATAACATTTAATTGGGGCTGCTTTCAGGTTCAGAGGTTCAGTCTTATCATCAAGGCAGGAACATGGCAGTGTTCAGGCAGGAGTAGCTGAGGGTTCTACATCTTCATCTGAAGACCACTAGGAGAAGACTGGCTTCCAGGGAGCTAGGATGAGGATCTTACAGCCCACACCCACAGCGACACACCTGCTTCAACGGGGCCACACTTTCCTATAGTGCCATTCTCTGGCCCCATAGGCTCGTTCAAACACATGAGTCTATAGGGGCCATACCTAAACATAGCATAATGGAAAATACACTTAGTCTTAACTTCTGAAGTCCCCATAGTCTATAGCAGTCTCAACAATGTTAAAAATCTAAAGTTCATAGTCTCTTTTGAGATTCATTCAATCACTTAACTGTAATTCCCAAGGAAGACAGGAAACCAGCTGGGCAAACTCCATACTCTGTCTCCATGTCTGATGTCAAAGTAGTCTTCAGATCTCCAACTCCTTTTTCATCTTTGTTAATTACAACAAACTTCTTTCTCCTGGGCTGGTTCCACTCCCTGTTAGCAGCCTTCCTCAGCAGATAGCCCATGGCTGTGGCATCTTGAACATCTTGGGGTCTCTAAGGCAACTTCAATGTTATAGCTTCTTGTTCCAATGTCTGGGATCCATACATGATCTTCTGGGTTCCTCCAAAGGGCTTGGGTCACTTCTCCAGCTCTGCCCTCTGTAGCACTCTAGGCTCTGGTTGACTCCACTCCATTGCTGCTGCTGTTCTTGGTGGTCATCCCATGGTACATCTCCAATACACTAGGGTCTTCCACGGCAGCTACGCTTCACCAATAGCCTCTCGTAGGCTCTCTTCATGGTGCCAAGCCTCAAATCCTTTGCATGATCCCTTCAGTGCTGGGTCATCAACCGCAACTGAGGCTACACCTTCACCAATGGCCTTCTCTGACCTTTCACAGTGCCAAGTCTCAGCTGCTCTTCATGACCCTTCATGCCTTCAAAACCAGTACCACCTGGGCGACTCTTAAACATTACCAAGTACAGCTGCAGCATGAGGTACAACCTTGGCTATCTCTGGAACATCTTTGTGCTCTCAGAAAACACTTGTAAGAAGATTTCACCTCATTGATGGTGGTCTCTTCGCAATCACAAATTTCTTAGCTCCAGCTAACCAGCGTCAGTTGTCCTGGGTAGTCCCTTCTATTCTTGACTAAAGCCAGAGTCACTTGGCCAAAGCTGCCGTGTTCTGCTGCTTGCTGGGGATGGAACATGGGCCTCCTTACTCTGTTACCAGCTTTCTGTTTTCCAATTCCCTCACTGCCTAAGCTTGGCTGTCCTGGAACTTATAGATTGACCTTGAACTGAGAGATCTGCATGGCTCTGTCTCCTGGATTAAAGGTGTGTACCACCATTCCTGGATCTAAATTTAACTGGGTAGGATCTTTTCTTTTTTATTGGATATTTTCTTTATTTACCTTTCAGTTGTTTTCCCTTTTCCAGGTCTCCCCTTCAGAACCCCCCCCATCCCACCCCCCTCCCCCTGCCTCTATGAAGGTGCTCCCCCACTGCGGCCGGAGCCATGGGTCCCTCCATGTGTACTTTTTGGTTGGTGGTCAGTCCTTCGGAGCTCCAAGGGCAGGGGTGGTTCGGTTGACACTGTTGCTCCTCCATGGGGCTGCAAACCCCCTCAGCTCCTTCAGTCCCTTCTCCAGCTCCTTCAGTCCCTTCTCCAGCTCCTCTATCGGGGACCTTGCCCTCAGTCCAATGGTTAACTGTGAGCATCCACCTCTGTATTTGTCAGGCTCTGGCAGAGCCTCTCAGGAAACATCCATATCAGGCTCCTGTCAGCAAGCACTTCTTGGCATCCACAATAGTGTCTGGGTTTGGTGTCTGTATATGGGATGGATCCCCATGTGGGGCAGTCTCTGGGTGGCCTTTCCTTCAATCTATGCTTCACACTTTATCTCCATATTTCCTCTTGTGTATATTTTGTTCCCTCTTCTAATAAGCACTGAAGCATCCACACTTTGGTTTTCCTTCTTCTTGAGCTTCATGTGGTCTGTGAATTGTATCTTGGGTATTCCGAGCTTTTGGGCTAATATCCACTTATCAGTGAGTGCATTCCATGTGTGTTCTTTTGTGACTGTGACTACCTTACTCAAAATGATATTTTCAAGTTCCATCCATTTGCTTGTGAATTTCATGAAGTCATTGTTTTTAATAGCTGAGTAGTATTCCATTGTATAAATATACCACATTTTCTGTATTGATTCTTCTGTTGAGGGACATCTGGGTTGTTTCCAGATTCTAACTACTATAAATATGGCTGCTGTGATCATAGTGGAGCACGTGTCCTTATTACATGTTGGAGCATCTGGGTATATGCCCAGGGGTAGTATAGCTGGGTCCTCAGGTAGTACTATGTCCAATTTTCTGAGGCTGCCAGACTGATTTCCAGAGTGGTTGTACCAGCTTGTAATTCCACCAGCAATGGAGGAGTGTTCCTCTTTCTCTACATCCTCCCCAGCATCTGCTGTCACTTGAGGGTTTTTTTTTTTTTTTAAAGATTTATTTATTTATTTATTTTACGCAAGTACACTGTAGCTGTCTTCAGACACCCATATGAGGGTATCAGATCTCATTATGGATGGTTTTGAGCCACCATGTGTTTGCTGGGATTTGAACTCATGACCTCCAGAAGAGCCATCTTAACCACTGAGTCATCTCACAAGCCCCCTTGAGTTTTTGATCTTAGCCATTCTGACTCGTGTGAGGTGGAATCTCAGGGTTTTTTTGATTTGCATTTCCCTGATGACTAAGGATGTTGAACATTTCTTTAGGTGCTTTTTTGCCATTTGAGTTTCCTCAGTTGAGAAGTCTCTATTTAGCTCTGTTCCCATTTTTTGATAGAGTTATTTGGTTGTCTGGAATCTAATTTATTGAGTTCTTTGTATATATTGGATATTAGCCTCTACCGGATGTAGGATTGGTAAAGATCTTTTCCCAACCTGTTGGTTGCCGTTTTGTCCTATTGACAGTGTCCTTTGCCTTACAGAACCTTTGCAATTTTATGAGGTCCTCTTTGTTGATTCTTGATCTTAGAGCATAAGCCATTGGTGGTCTTTTCAGGAACTTCTCCCCTGTGCCCATGTGTTCCAGGCTTTCCCCCACTTTCTCTTCTATTAGATTCAGTGCATCTGTGTTTATGTGGAGGTCCTTGATACACTTGGACTTGAGTTGGGTAGGATCTTACCCAAAGTCCCACTGCCTTAATTTGTTTTCTCCTTGAACACAAGATTCAGCTTCATTTGACTTCTTGGTACCCCATTAATACTCAAACCATATATTTTATGTTTCCTTTCTAAGCTTGCTATGCTTGTTTAATATCCTCTCCATGAGACTTAACCAGAAAACAAAGTCTATGATGGGTGTTTCTGAGACTTCATTTGTCAATGCAATTAATCTGAGTCTCTTTGAAGACCTTAGCCTCAGACAGACTCTTCAGACCAGTAGCCCATTCTTCACCAAAATACCACAAAAACATACTCTAGGCCACATTCTGAAATTCTTCTCTACTGAAACCTTTTGGGCTAGGTCTTCACAGTTCAAATCACTCTCAGTAGCAATGTCTTCCATATCCCTAGTAGGATAGACCTGTAAGCCCAACTTAAAACATTCCACTGCTTTCCGAAGTCCCAAAATCCACATTCCTCCAAAGAAAAGCATGGTCAGGTCTATCACAGCAGTACGCCAGTCCCTGGTACCAATTTCTGTCTTAGTTAGGGTTTTACTGCTGTGAACAGACACCATGACCAAGGCAACTCTTAAAAGGACAACATTTAATTGGGGCTGGCTCACAGGCTCAGAGGTTCAGTTCATTATCATCAAGGCAGGAACATGGCAGCATCCAGGCAGGCATGGTGCAGGAGAAGCTGAGAGTTCTACATCTTCATCTGAAGGCTGCTAGCAGAAGACTGGCTTCCAGGCAGCTAGGATGAGGGTCTTAAAGCCCATACCCACAGTGACACACCTACTCCAACAGGGCCACACCTACTAATAGTGCCCCTCCCTGGGCCGAGCATGTACAAACCATCACACAGATAAACCCTTTCTTCCCCAAGTTCCCTTTGGTCATTATTTTATTATAGCAACAGAAAGCAAACTGCTGAAGATCTGATAAGACGGACAGAGCGGTGAGCGGTGGCTCAGTGGTTAAAAGCATTGGCTGCTCTCGTACAGGACCAGGGCACGGTTTCCAGTGTCCAGATAGTGGCCTACAACATCCATAACTCCAGTTTCAAGGAATATGATATTTCCTCAGGCATTTGTGGGCACCAGGCACACATATGATGTACATATACATGTGCAGGCAAACACTTAGGCACATTTTTTAAAAACAGAAATTTTTTGGTTTTACCCTTTTGGTATTTTTTCTTTCTAAGATTTATTTATTTTATGTGTATGTGTGAGTGCTCTGTTTTCATGCACACCAGAAGAGGGAATCAGACCCATTACAGATTGTCATGAGCCACCGTGTGGGTACTGGTAATTAAATTCAGGATCTGCAAGAGTGACTCTTAACCACTGGGCCATCATCCCTCCAACTCCGTGGAAAGAGTTTACTCCGGGTTTATATTGTTGTGATAAAATAGTATGACCAAAAGCAACTTTGGCAGATAAGAGTTTCCCAGGTAAGAATTTGCCTCAACTGAGGGAAATTGGGGCAAGATTCTGGAGGTTAGAAGTAGTAATGCAGAAAACATGGAGGAGTCTTGCTTACTGGCTTTCTGGGGGTGGGGGTGGGGGAAGCTTGGTAGGGAAGTCTTCTTGTCATTAGTTCTTTACTTAAGGCAGCTGGTTCTTTACTTAAGGCAGTGGAGGGGGAAAAGAGCATCACATCGGCAGGGGGTAAGACTTGGTTAGGGTTGGTTTAGGGTTGCTGTATAATAAAAGTTTACTTATTTACATTACTGTGCTACTGTAGCTGACCTGCCTTCTGTGTTCCTCTGAGGCCAGAAACTGCAGCTTCTGGCACTTAGCACCTCATCCCCAAAACAGCAAAGGGTTAAGTAAATAGCCTTTGTACTATCTCAGCAGGAACTGCTAGGCTCTAACTTATTATACCTGCTACTCTGTGGTAGCAGGAAGAAAAGACACTTAGAGATGTGGTTATAGCATTTATTACTAAGTTGTTAAAAGTTTTCTATGAAAGCTATCTAAGGGGGAAGTGGAAAGACCCTAAGTGGGGAAAAGGAAAACTTCTATTCTATATACTACTCTAAGTGGGGAAAGGTAAAAAAATCCTATTCTATTTCTCCATTGTATCTCTCTATTCTGTGTGCCTCTCATCTCTTTGTCCTCAGTACTTATACACCTTTCAGAATACATGATCACATGTCATAAAGTTCATCACAAGTTCATAACAAAAATCAAATCATAAGTTGAAATAGAAGTTTACAACAGAGAATGTTTACATGCATATCCATTAGGAGTAATTATCTGGCTAAACATCCATCACCTGTCTAGCTCCACAGGTTCACTGAAGGTTTAAAACTTTAAGTTATTAGTGAAGTTTTGTATAGATAAACCCAGGCAATATTTTGTCTTCTGTCCTAGCACCTATAATAAATCGTTAGTTCCCTTTTAGTGACCTTTGGTTAATTGTTTTACAACCTTTTGGAATGTGCTCTGAGCCGGAGAAAGTCTGGTTACTATCTAAGAGCAATTGACTGATGACATTTGGGAGACTGGCAGAGTTCTCATTGCAGTTTTGACTATCAGAAAGGGACCTAATAGCAGTCCCGATATAAAAGAGCTTAATAATAATCATTGATACAAGTTTAGGAATTCTTATAGGATCATTGTTAAGACTTAAGAAGTCATCTATTTGTCTATATAGCATCACTACAAGACAGTACATCTTCGTGGATCTGCAGAGATCTGCTCCAAAGGGGTGTGCTATTGCTTAGTGATTGTTACATATGTTTAATAATAATAGGAAAAGCATATCAACAGTAGGAATCTTTCCTAAAATAAATCCCTTACAGCCTTGCTGAATAAGGGCTCACTTGTTGAAGATTATATAATAATCCAAGGCAAGCATTTCAGGATGATCACCTGCTAATTATTAGCTTGTCCCATTATGGCTCCTGACAACTTTCTTTTTTCTTTTTTCTTTTTTCTTTTTTTTTTTTTTTTTTATTATTTCAAGATAGGGTTTCTCTGTGTAGTCCTGGCTGTCCTAGAACTCGATCTGTAGATCTGTAGACCAGTCTGGTCTTGAACTCAGATCCACCTGCTTCTGCCTTTTGCTTGGATTAAAAGGCAGCCTCAGCCTGCTTTCTTACCAGCACCCAAGGCCACCTCCCCAGTGGGACTGCCTATCTGAGCATTTCTGCAGGCCAGTTCTGTTTGTGATGCTTTGAATGTGAATGATGATAGATTTGAATGCTTGTTTTCAGTTGGTGGATGGTTTAGGAAGGATTAGGAGGTGTGGCCTTGGGAGGAGTTAATGGCACTGGGGTGGACTTTGAGGTTTCAAAAGCTCAGACCAGGCCCAGTCTTGCTCACTTTCCCTCCAACTTGAGAATAAAGTGTAAGTTCTCCGCTATTGCTCTAGTGCTGTGCCTTGCTACCTGCTGCCATGCTTCCATCCTGCCCTGATGGAAATGGACTCTACCTCCCTGGAACTAAAAGCAAGTCCCAGTTAAATGCTTCCCTCCATAAGTTACCTTGGTCATGGTGTCTGATGGCTGGTTTAATATTAATACAACACAAACTAGAGTCACCAGAGAGGAGGGAACCTCAATTGAAAAAACACCTTCATGAGTCCAGGCTTTAGGAAGCCTATAGGACATTTTCTTAATTAGTGGTTGATCGGGGAGAGTCCAGGCCATGTTGGCTGGGGCCACTCCTGGGCTCTATAAGAAAACAGAGTAAGCAAGCCATGAGGAGCAAGCCAGTGAGCAGCATCCTCCACGGCCTCTGCCTCAGCTCTTGCCTCAAGGTTCCTGCCCTGGGTGAGTTCCTGTCCACACTGCTTTTAAACTATTATATGGAGTTGTGAGTGAAATAAACCTTTTCTTCCCCCAGTTACTTTATGTCATGGTGTTTCTTCAAAGCAGTAGTAACCCTCTCTAGGACCGTTCTCTTCACAGAAATACAACAGTAGCTAAGACATCTCAGTCTTATCTACTGGTCTCTCTTACTTTTCAGAGTTGTTACTGAAAGTGAATTTATTCACACTATTCTCTTGATTTTGTTGTGCTTATTACAGTCCTCCTCTTAACTATTACTCTAGCATGGTTTATTCTTCTCCAGCTTTGTAAATAGCTATTTTTCTCTTCAGCCTAAAGGATTCCTTTAGGTATCTTCTATAAAGTTGTCTGGGTTGTTATAAATTCCTTTAGTCTGTTTTTATTACAGTAAAAAAAATTTTATTTCTCCTTTTTTTTTTTTATGACAGATAGCTTTGCAGGCTATAGTAATTTGAGCTGGTGGCTATTGTTCAGATCTTGAAATTCATCTTCCCAGGATCTTCTCATTTGATAAGCCTGCTATTTTGTGGGGCCTGCCTTTGGGTGTGATGTGGTGCTCTCTCTTGGCACTTTTAATATAATTCCTCTGCTCTGTATATTTAGTGTTTCAGTTAACATGACAAAAGGAGGTTCTTTTCTGGTCTTGTCTTTTTTGTGTTCTAAATGCCTTCTGTATATGGATTGGTGTCTCTTTTCTTAACTGGAAAATTTTACTTGTGGTTTTTTTTTTTGAAAACTTTTGAAAGTTCTTATTTTTCTTTGTGTGTTTGTATACCTACATGTGTGCATGCACACATAAAATGCCTACAGAAGCCAGAAAAGAACACTGGGTCTCCTGGAGTTTGATTTGCAGGCATTTGTGAGCTGGGAATCAAATTTTGGTCCTGCAAGAGCACACGTGAACTCACAGGCATGTCATAGTATACACGTGTGGGAGGAATTGATTCTCTTCTCCCATCACACAGGGCCTAGGGATGGCAGCAAACACTTTTTACCAGCTGAGCCTGCTCACTGGCCTTTTAGTTTTTAACTGTTAGGATCCTTTTGAAAATATTTTACATGTTTCTATAATAAGATTCTTTTATGTTCAGAAACTGTAGATTTGGTCTTTTGTAATGTCGTAGGTCTCAGAATAATTACTGTACTTTCTTATATTTGCTATTTTTAAGGTTTCATTTATTTTGTGTTTTTTTGTGGGATGTGTGTGTGTGTCTGTGTACAGATTGCAGGAATCAGTTTCTTCTTCCCACCATGTGGGTCCTGGGAATTGAATTCAGGTCATCAGGCTTGGCAGCAAATGCCTTTCCTATCCAGTTTCTCCACTGAGTTCAAGCTCAGAGATTCTCTGATCCACTCTGCAGTGAGACTGTGTTCAGAGCTTTGTCTGCTGTAGGTGGTTTTCATTCCCACTGTTCCCTACTGGGTTTTCTTCAGTGTCTGCTGAGCTCCCGTCACAGTCTCCCTCCACCTCCTTCCTTCCTTCATTCTGCTGTCTGTGCCTGTGGACATTCTTACAGTCATCTTTCATCGAGCTCATTCTTAGTGGGTACCATTGCTGTAGGACTGAAAGTTTTGGAGGAGCTATGGATGATATAATTAAGTAGTAAAGAGAAGAAGGAATAAGGATGTAAGAAAGTGTGTGTGAGGTGGGTACTACGTTGTTCTCTGTACACTGGGTGGTGAGGCCTAAGAACAGCTTGAATATTGAGTAAGCTGCAAACAAGAAAACCATGATGAGACACAGGTGATCTGGACCAGCAGGTTGTTCTTTAGTGACAGGGTTCTGAGAGGAGAAGATAAAATAATAGGATTAGAAAATAAAGTAGATAGGAAAGTTGGACTTACGTACAGCATCTGATACACAGTTTCCAGGGGAACAGTCGGACAAAGTCAGCAGGAAGGTAATCAAGCAGTGTGACCCAGAGGGAATGAACACAGGATAGCTCAGTCAAGTGTGTCGCATATCTAGGGCTCCTTGAGACTAATAACCACACCCCTCAAAGAGTAGGAAAATTGAGTTCCCAGAATTGAAAACCATAGCTCCCCTAAAGCCCTGGCTCTAGCGTGTTCCTGGTTTTAGATAAGGAACCAAGTTCCTTGTCATATATCAAGGCTTCAGGAAAAGTCCTGGACTGGCATGGCCCTCAATACACATGCAAGAGTGGAGATGAAGCCCTAGAAAATAACAAATGGAAAGGTACTTACGGAGTGGGTTTGCAGGCACAGCTGCACTGATGAGAGAGGTAAGGTTCTTGGATCCCTCCAGCCCCAGAGGCTCATTGGTGCAGAGTGAGGGAGCAGGAATGGTAACCTTTGTCTCTAGCCTCCTTGTTCCCTGTGCTCCTGGAGTGTGGGAGCAGAGGCTTGTGGGTCCTTCCTGGTACTTTAGAGCCCTACACCCCACTGTGGCTGCTTCTGCTCGCTGTGTCTGTAGGTATGAGGAGCGTGCGCTTCCTTTGCAGTTTCTGCTTTTTCCCTGAAGTTTCCACTTCAGCCCCACCCACCCTACCCCACCAGCATTCTTCAGTACTCACCCGGGATATTCCAGAATTAAAAATAAAGGCAGCATTTAAGCTTACTAACATGTTCTAAAGGTGGTTCCTGCCTTCTATCTAAACATTGAAAGCACTTAGGCTGTTTTAGAAGCATTGTTAGAGTCCTACTTTGTGGTTTCACTGGTTTGGGATGCTATATGAAGGTTGGCTTTAGGCCATCTCTGGTTCATTTTAAAACTGAAGTTTGAAGATTTTTGTCTGTTGCCCCCTGACCCCCATTTGCCTCTCTGATGTCATCCCTCCCTCCCTTCTTTTGTACTGGAATGGAGCCCTAGTGCATGCTGGGTGATTGCTTTACCACTGACCTTCATCTCCAGCCCATGGACACTGTATGGATTAGCAGTTTACTCAAAGTGTTTTCAACATTTAAGGAAAACTGAATGTTTAGATGTGATTTTGACATTGTTCCTGAAACAGCAGAGGTTAGATGATGACCCTGTGTGGTTTAGAAACCAGAGAGGTAGCAGTTGTTTCTGTGGGAAAGTTCACACAGTGCAATGAAATACGCTAGTAACTTGAAAAATGATTTTTAAATTTGTAATTCTTACTGGAATATTAAGATGGTAGTTTGCTTGTTAATTTTCAGTCCTATGGGTTTTTTTTTTTTTTTTTTTGACCCACTTCATAGTGTTCCAGAAAGCATCACTGTGGTAATTTTTAAAGCAATTCAAGCGTGTTTCTTCTTAGTCTTAACACTTAAACCTAATTGTGTTCTTAAAGTAAATTTTCTCTCTGATTCCTTTAGAACTGAAGTTGGGAGAGCTGCTTCATGATAAACTGTGAGTATTGCTGTGGTAATAGTGTCAGACTTTCATCTTTTTCCTCAGGTAGAATATTCTTTGAAGTCCAAGTAAATTCATGTTTCAAATGAGTTATAAATACAATTTCTGTTTCAGTTCGGGTGAGCTCTCTTGAGTCACTGATCTGGTTAAGATATAAAGCATCAAACTGTCAAGACGCTTTTCGTGAAGATGGACATACTGAATGTGGGATTTTTGAAGAAGGCTATCAGTTGTCTAGTGAGGTAGATTGATCGGTGATTTAATGCTAGTCTGGAATGCAATTGAAGATCTCCAAGTGAACCAAAGGGAAGGAAATCCTGGCCTATATTTTTTACCTCACTCTGCTGCTGCAGACATGCTGTGGCCTGGTTACTTCCTAGTTAGGACAACAAAATCTTGAATTAGTAAGTGAATAAATTTAGACAGTATTTGCTGGAGGAACAAGGAGAGGCTGAAATCTGCTCTTAAAATCTTAGTGTGTTAAGAATCATCTAGAAAGCTTTAAAAAAAAAAAATCCCTGGCTGGATCCAGAATTTCATATTTAAGTGAGTCAACTTGAGACCAGAGTTAGTATTTCCAACAGCTTACCAAGTCAGACAAGTTGCTGATCTGCATTGAGAACTTAGGCTATTTCTACAGTTGCTTTTTTATAGCTTTTTAGATTTTGAAAGGAGAGGTTTTGTTTGCTTCTTTTGCAGGTTTAGAACTTTAATCTGATTTATTTAGACATTTGGATTTTCCCATGGGATGAGTGGCTTTTCTCAAAAGCATTGACTGTAGTTTCCATGAGTGTGAAATTTCTTTTGCTTTATTTTTCATAGAACCTGTTCATAGAGCTTCCCGTTAGACTGTGTGTTCTAGAATGTATTTATTCATTCTCACAGCAGTGCTTGGCAGTTGGTGAAGCCATATTATTATATATTGGTCTTGTTGACCGAACTCTTTCTTGCATTCTTGAGGGCTTTCCTGTTTGACTTGAGGTCCTCATTAAAAACTGATATTTTGGTTAGTACTGTTAGGATCTGGTCAGCATGAGCACTGTCTTTACTGTGCTGTAGGCAGGTCGCCAAGAGTGTCTTTTGTTTTTTGTTTTTGTATTTGTTTTTATTTTTCAAGACAGTTTTACTCTGTGTAGCCCTGGCTGTTCTAGAACTCACCCTGTAGAACGCAGAGATCTGCCTGCCTCTGCCTCCGCCTCTGGAGGGCTGGGATTAAAAGTGTATGCTTCTGCTGCCCAGCTTGTCACCATATCTTAAACTGAGTATAACAGTAGCATCATGGTGAAAGTTTGTCTTCATGAAGTTGATTCTGTTCTTTTAGAACTTGGAATTGAACACAAGCTCTTTACCACAGTGTTACATCCTCAGTCCTTAAAGCACTTTATCTATCTATCTATCTATCTATCTATCTATCTATGTATCTATCTATCTATATCTTTCTGTTGCTCTTTAGTGTATGTGCTGCCATAGTGAGCCCTCTATTGACTAAGTGAGAGAAATGATTTAGAGGATGCACTACTTGTCAGTTTGATCAGTTTAGATAAGCTCCTTTTCCTCAGTCTTTCTAATCAGTGTTCAGTGTGTGGTAACTATCTTTGTCCATGGAGAACAACCAGAAGTTCTGGATTGTTTTGCATTATGTAATTGCTAAAATTTTGGACTATGTAAATCAATTATCTTACCATTAAGCTATGAAGAAATGGAGCCAGAAGTAGGAAGATAGCTCAGTTGGTAAAGTGTTTGCTTTGTGAACATGAGGACCTGGGTTTAATCTTCAGATAGCTGTAAAATTTCTGCATTAATTTGTAATCTAAAAATGGGGAGGCAGAGACAAAAGTGTCACTGTGGTTGCTGGCTGGCCAGCCAGCTTTGTTGGTGAGCTCCAAGATGTCTCTCAGGAGCACTCATGCACATGCAGGCAAGCATGCATGCATGTACAAATGTGTATACACACAAATGTGCAGAAACATGTTTGGAAACGCAAGCACTAATACATACAAAAAACATATATGGAAAATGAAAAAATTTACACATAACATTCTGAAAGTCAAAGAAAATTATTTAAGGAGTGTCATTTGACAGGAATTGATCTCTTTCCTCCACAAGCGGTTGATCCATGTCCTGTTGAAAAAAGTATAATGAAAATTTAATCTTTTCTTCCAAAGAGCATGTAAAATCATTTGTAACTTGTATAGTGAGTTAGTGAATATCTGTGCCAACTGATGATTAGTTGAAACAGAAGTTTTAGCAAATTATATACACAATACAAATAAATGCATAGAATACTGTAGTTGCTAAAAGTACTGTGACAATGTTTGTACAATTGTAGAAATCTGGGTTCAAAAGTAGCTTGTGGGTTCATGTGTTTGTAGGTTTGGTCTTTTTGAAGCCATGTCTGCTATTGAAATGATGGATCCCAAGATGGATGCCGGTATGATCGGAAACCAAGTGAATAGAAAAGTTCTCAATTTTGAACAAGCTATCAAGGTAGTTATTGTATTTTTTGTGCGTCTCTGGCTTTTAAAAAAATACCTGGGCTGGAGAGATGGCTCAGCAGTTAAGAGCACTGACTGCTCTTTCTAAAGGTCCTGAGTTCAATTCCCAGCAACCACATGATGGCTCACAGCCATCTGTAATGGGATCTGATGCCCTCTTCTGGTGTGTCTGAAGATGGCTACAATGTACTCATATACATAAAGTAAATAAATAAATCTTAGATGAGGCCGGGTGGTGGTGGTGCACGCCTTTAATCCCAGCACTTGGGAGGCAGAGGCAGGCGGATTTCTGAGTTCGAGGCCAGCCTGGTCTACAGAGTGAGTTCCAGGACAGCCAGAACTACACAGAGAAACCCTGTCTCGGAAAAAAAAAGAACGAGGAAAAAAAATCTTAGAAGAAAAAAAGCCTTTTAAAAAAAAGAAAAGAAAATACCTATATTTAATGTTAAAATGTGCTTAATATCAAAATTACAAAAGCTGTTCAACTGTATTTTTTACAAGCTTCTCAGACATAAGAATTAGCATCCAAAGCAGGCGTGATGGAACATTCCTGCTGTCCCAGCACTTGGGAGTGAGGCAGGAGGATCAGAAGACCAGTCTCAGTTATATAGTGACTCTGAGACCATGCTGGGATTCCTATTGTTAGAATATTTAGTTATCAGTCTCAATTAAAGCCTAGAAATTAATGATGTGAGGTCCTCATTATAAACTTGCTTTAAGTTGTCCATTTGTGTATTCTTTGAATTCATTTTGAAGGTATTTGAGTTTATATTCAGGATGGTTAACTCAGATTACTTTTTTCTGCCATTGTGTACTGAGATGCTGAGTTAGCAGAACTGCTCTGGGGTCCAAGCTACAGAGTGAGGCTGTTTCAGACAACAGAAAATTAAAACAAAGTAAATGAAATAAATAAACAAAACTGATTTTGAGCCAGTAGGTAGCATATGCCTATCATTCCAGCCTGGGCAGTGTAATTTCAACTGTGCTTTAGAAATGCTTACTAATTTGACTTCCCTCCCTCCCTCCCTTTCTCCCTCCTCCCTTTTCTTCATTCCTTGAGACACAGTCTCTTAGAATCCACATTGAAACTTAACTTGCTTTGTCGCTCATTAGGACCTTAAACTCCTCTTCCTCCTGACTCCACAAGTGCTGGCCTTTTATAGACTTGAGAAACACCGTATTTAGGGAGCTTGGCCTTTTTATCATAAAGAACTTTATTGTTTCAAATTAGACTTTGATTTGTTTTTATTCAAGATTTAAGACATAAATTAGCAAAGACTTATTTAAGATATGTGGTTTCAGATTAGACTTTGATTTTTCTTATCCAAGATTTAAGACCTAAATTAGTAAAGATTTATTTAAGATATGTGGTTTCTTCAGTTATGTGCTAGAATAAAGCTTGACAGAATGCTCATGTCTCAGTGATGTGGTAGTTTAGGCCTGTAAGCTCGGCTCTTGTGAGGGAGAAGCAGTAGCATCACGGTCCCCAATCAACCTGGGCTCCAGATGGCTGCTGCAGCCAGAACAAGAAACCGGATTTTGTTCCTCAGAACAAAACATTAAGTTGGTGTTTGGGTCTTGTCAGATAAGTTAGTGTTTTCTTTGGATTATTATTTTTTTTAAATAAATACCTAATTTTAAACTTAAACTTGAAAACACAATTGTACATACAGCTTTTTCCCTGTAACTTTCTGTTATTTGCACTCTCCTTTTTAGGATGGCACCATTAAAATTAAAGACCTCAGCCTGCCTGAACTGATAGGAATAATGGATACCTGTTTCTGCTGTTTGGTAAGAAATAAAACAAGATTGTTGGCTGATCAAACTGTGGCCTACCTGATTGTTTGAATTAAGGTGTGTGCACCATGGTGAATATGAAACAGTGCGGGGCTCGCTCAGAAAGCAGACACAAGACCCATAGGCTAGTGAGCCTCAGGACACCATGCTCCAGCTTCTGACTGGCACTGCCGCACTCACAGGATCTAACAACGCGGTGCTTTGGTTTTGTGAGGAGATCACAGCCATTATCCAGAATACTCTGTTTTGCTTTCAAGTTATCAAGAAATTGTACTTAAGGTTCCATGATGAGCACAGATGAAGCAGAGGGAAGTGTGGAAGGCTTTGGAGCTGGTTGCTGCTCTAGGATAAGTCGTCAGGACCTGGCTGTCCTCTGCTCCAGGGTATCCTAGTGACCTCCCTTTGCTGGATGCATATCTTTTCCAGGCAGGGTTGTTTAATTGTAAAAAAAAAAAAAATCCTGGCTTTTTGTAAGATTTGTTGATGTTTCATTGGGCACACACTGGGAATGGAATGTCAGCAGCACATGCACACTAGCTGTGACATAGACTGTTCATTAGAGGGTCCAGCATTTTATTATAGTGCCTAAGGCTACATTGCTGACAGAGGCACAGCCAGAGTTTTGTCTACCTAGAAAAAATTTCTTTTTTAACTTTTAGCAGTACACTATTCCTGAAGGAGTAGGAAGGGCCAGGAAGGGTTGCTGGGAATAGATTTCATTGTAGAATTGTTTGCTTTTGAATGCTACATAGTTTTTCTACTTTAATTAGACACTGAGATGTTGTAGACTGGAATATTAGGCTTAGAACGGCTCCCATCGATGGCTAGGCACTTGCGGTGCCGACGGAGCACTGTAGTTTGAACCTGTAGAGCACTAGCTTCTTGTTTCCTGTTTCACAGCATTTTGGAGACTCATTCTATATAAACTTCTTGAAAATTTTAGCTAGTGAAAGCAATCTTAGTCCTGTCTTCTGTGACCTCCTTTTTAGTGATCTTTTCGATCTCATGATTAACTGTAGTAATATGAATCTAGAACTCACTGGCTCAGTTTAGACTTTGCAAACCCTGTATACCACCCTCTCTCAACAGATCACATGGCTGGAAGGCCATTCCTTGGCACAGACAGTGTTTACGTGCCTTTACATTCACAATCCAGACTTCATAGAGGATCCTGCCATGAAAGCTTTTGCTCTGGGAATCTTGAAGATCTGTGACATTGCAAGGGAAAAAGTAAACAAAGCTGCTGTTTTTGAAGAGGTAAAGAAATGTAGAAGCTCACCGCCGTCTTACTGTGCTGTAGACGAATGATTTGGGACGCGTGTTTTGGTCCACGTGTATAACTAAGGAATAGTTATTTTAAAAATTGCTTTTGCCCTGTGTGGCATGTGTCTGCAGTCCATCCTCAGAACACAGAAGCAGAAGGGGCCGGCCTGGGCTATACAATGAGCTGCTGTTAGAAGTGAACATTGCTACCTCTGTCTGTTCCAACTGTGGGGAAGCTAAAACGGGGCTCTCTCTGGAAGCTGTTGTAAATACTGACAGTGTAGCAGCTATGTTGTGTGACTCTCCTCAAGAAAGCTTTCATACTCTTCTGCACTCATAAATCCTGTTCACATTCAGTCCATCAGTCACTGCTCTTCAGCCATGTGACATAAAAGGGAAGGTCAGGAAACAGCAATGTGTAATGTATAGCAGACAGGGTTTTTCTCCTGTCTGGTCTGAGTATCCCAAGGAAGTGGCGGGGAAAACTTTCTTGTAAGAAATTAGGGTGTGGAGAGATTACTGCTGGACTCCAAGTACTGTACTGCACTTCTCTATTGTATGAGCTGTGTTATATAAGTCTGTACCGTATGTGCTGTGTGTTATGTGCTTCTGTACTGTATGTGCTGTGTGTTACGTGCTTCTGTACTGTATGTGCTGTGTGTTATGTGCTTCTGTACTGTATGTGCTGTGTGTTATGTGCTTCTGTACTGTATGTGCTGTGTGTTATGTGCTTCTGTACTGTATGTGGTATGTTATGTGCTTCTGTACTGTATGTGGTATGTTATGTGCTTCTGTACTGTATGTGCTGTGTGTTATGTGCTTCTGTACTGATGATGTGCTATATGTCTATGGGGAGTGGCACATGCCTTTTATCCCAGAACTCAGGAAGCAGAGGCAAGCAGATCACTTAGTTCTAAGCCAGCCAGGGCTACATAGTGTGTTGTCTCTGCCCCCACCAGCACCAATCAAGAGAGAGAGGGGGAGAGAGATAGTTAGATATGGGACAGTTGTGGCAAGTGGAAGGTTCATCTGCTCAACAGGGATGAGAGGTGGCAGTAACTTAACTAGAGAGACCTATGAAGTGGTGAGAAGTGATTAGGCTAAACTTGGAAGTCAAACATGCAGGTCTTCTTATGCATGTGATGGGGAGGTGGAGGTAGGAGGCCTGCCTGGTAAATGTTAGGAACGTGGACAGCAGAGGTTCTTTCTGGACACTTGTAAAGCTTGGGCAGTGGAGGTCTATGTAAAGGTAGAGGGTGTGCACTGGACCTGAAGGATAAGCTGGCTTTGAAGTTCTACTTGAGGCTTTTAGAAGACCCTGGTACATGCATCTTAGACTACCCAGTTTTACAAAGCAGGAGTATGGTTTGAGCATTTTCTTTTCCTCCTCATGTAGTATTCTCTTCTTTCTCTGAGGTACACTAACTGACATGACTTGAGTGCTCAGTGTTTTTACTAAGCATCCCAGAATTCTGCCGTGGGTATGATCATCTTTGTAACTGCCCATCACTCGGGCTTCTCTGTATGTTTGTAGAAACGATAATATAGGGGAAGTCTTCTACCAGATAATGTTAAATTCATTCTTCAAACTGAGATAAA
This sequence comes from Arvicanthis niloticus, assembly GCF_011762505.2. Lineage (NCBI taxonomy): Eukaryota > Metazoa > Chordata > Mammalia > Rodentia > Muridae > Arvicanthis > Arvicanthis niloticus. The sequence continues at coordinate 4,505,740 of NC_047665.1, read as the reverse complement.
TGCCTTAATTGTCTCATCAATGAAATAATTAAACATTTTGTTGGGGGGACCTGGAGATCCATGCCATTTTTTTGTTGTTGTTGTTTGTTTGTTTGTTTAACCATGGACTATGAAATGTACTTTGCTGTTTCTATGAGTAACGCTACTTGAGAATGCTTAACCTCTAGACCACGAACAAGCAGCTAAAGGCAAGGACAGATAACAGCATTAGTATCGGAGTGTCATGCTTACAAGGAGGAGGCCTTTAGCTGTATAATGGCAGTGTTGAGACATGCTGCCTGGCAGTTGATTTCTTCTAAATAGTGATTTTGTTAGGGGAATGTGTGTGGTGCTGCTATTGAAGAGCATGCTTACTCCTTCTTTGTACAGGAAGATTTCCAGTCGATGACATATGGATTTAAAATGGCCAACAGTGTGACAGATCTTCGAGTTACAGGTATAAACTATTCACAACAGTAATTAGTAAGTTTTGCATTTTGATTTGTTATAAAACTTACTGTTTTCATTCTAGGAATGCTAAAAGATGTGGAAGATGATATGCAAAGGAGAGTGAAGGTATGTCTCCCTTTTCTTTGGTTTAGGGCTTATGTTGTTTTGTTTTTAAGAGCAGGTTTGTGTAGCTCTGGCCAGCCTGGAAGTCACTGAAGACCAGGCTGTGTTTGAACTCATTTGAGCCGCTGGCCTTGCCTCCTCAGTGCTGCGTTTATAGGCATAAACCCAGCAGACTCAGCCAGGCCAGTTTAAAAAAAAAAAAAATGATAGTTTTTAATGGTGATGGTGATTTTTTTTCTTTTAGAATTTTTAAAAAAATTTTTTTACCTTTATTTTATGTGCGTTGGTGTTTTGTCTGCATGTGTGTCTGTGTGAGCATGTCGGATCTTAGAGTTACAGACAGTCGTGAGCTGCCATGTGGGTACTGGGATTTGAATCCCAGTCCTCTGGAAGAGCAGTTAGTGCCCTAACTGCTAAGCCATCTCTCCAGCACCAGTGACAGTGATTTTTATTATAAATTGGTTTAAAATGGGCAGTAGTATTATGAGTCAGATACTTTGCTTCTGCTATTTTATTGTTTTGCTTTTGTTGTTTTAATACCTGTTCATTTCATGATCTTTCTAATTTATATACAAATACATGCGTAAAACATTAATGGGAAAAAGAAAAATACTGGACACTTTTTTTGTCAGATTTTTTTCCTTAATAATAGGTTCTTGTATGTGCCCAATAAAGTAACTTAGTTCTTTTTTACTTACTTCTCTGGGGCCAAATTTGTCTAAATTTACTTTATTTTTTAATTTTAGAGTACTCGAAGTCGACAAGGAGAAGAGAGAGACCCAGAAGTTGAACTAGAAGTAATTGCCCATCTTTTCTGTAGCTAATGTCAGAGAAGCCATCTCTCAGTGCTGTGGCTCTTTGAGTTGCATCGTAATCCATGGGAGCCCCTTGAGGTGTTTCTTTAGCAAGTGCATGTTTCAAAGGACTCAATTCCACTTGTATTTTTATATAGAAAGTGGTAATACAGATCTTGAATATCTGATTTCAAAACTTAAGTGTTCCTGGGAGGCAGGAACTGGAAAAAAAAAGATCACTTGTAGATCTTGTTTCAAAACTTAGTAAACATCAGACTTTTCCATATTATCAAAAGTTCCTAAACCTCTCAACTTTTATAACTGCTATTTGTTTTTTGAGTTAATAGTATAAGTTTTGACCTTGGATTAAAGCCAGTCTGTTGTTCTAAAGTACAGTATAGCTTCTTCTCTGTTTCAAAGGAGTAGGCTTTGTTTAGTACGGCTTTGGTGGCTTGTTTTGAGGGCATTTTCAGCACTTGAGTAGAGGCCTGATGACTGTAGTGAGCTGCTTTGCAGGCCGTCCTTTGCAGGTCCTGCCTCTTACCACACTCCCTTGTCTTCCCAGCACCAGCAGTGCTTGGCAGCATTCAGCAGAGTGAAGTTCACCCGAGTGCTGCTCACAGTGCTCATAGCCTTTACTAAGAAAGAGGTGAGAGAATTGCTGTAATGGGTCAGTTGTAGATGGCATGTCCTCCTGTTCTCACGGTTCTCTGTACTTACACTACAGCCATACTAATGCTTTGGTGAAGCGTGATGATAGCTTTACATTCTATTCTGTAACACACTGTCTTCTACATAGATAAAAACTCTTTCAAGTTACTCTTTTTTCCTGGATTCCCTCTACCCCATATTTGTGAATAACTGTAGATTATTGGAATTTTTCTCTTTTTATATTTAACTGTATGTTTGTTTTTGGGGGGCCTTGGGGGTTGTTTTGTTTTGTTTTCAGACAGGGTTTCTCTGTGTAACAGCCATGGCTGGCCTGGACCTCATTTTGTAGACCAGGCTGGCATCAAATTCACAGATTTTCCTGCCTCTGCCTCCCAAGTGCTGGGATTAAAGGCGTGTGTCACCACTCACAGCTATTTTTTTTTTTAACACATCAAATAAGATATAGATTTAAGGGGGACCTTTGTCTCCTGTTAAGGATTTGAGCATCTTGCAATGCTGCATTAAGTGAACAATTTGTGAGGACCCGTGCATGCATTGGACCTTAGTACTGTTGTAGGATCTCCTCTTGTATGTGTATCTTTCAGTGAAAGTGTGTAAGTGTTTTGGTGATTTGTTTGCTAGACCAGTGCTGTTGCAGAGGCTCAGAAACTGATGGTCCAGGCAGCAGACCTTCTTTCTGCCATTCACACCTCATTGCACCACGGCATCCAGGCTCAGAATGGCACTACCAAAGGAGGTAATTCTCCAGCTTTGCTTACTTGTATTTTCTTATTTTCTGTCCAAACATGTAATACAGTTAGCTCTGACTTTCATTTAAGTCAGTCTGCCTGGACTTTGGGATGTTTCCACTGAATACTTAAGAGTGCTGTAGACTTGTTTGCAGATTTAGTCTGCTGAAAACAGGAGGCAGATCTTGGCCTTATCTTGTATCTCACTGTTGGAATCTGTATGTACCCTGTCTTGTGTTTGTGCTGTGATGCCAGGGATGACTTTGTCGTTCATCAGCTCCTTCCTTTACTTTCCTCACTCCATGAGGCAGGCTACTGTTCCTGAGGCTCGCTTATTCACAGGTGCCTTTCTTGACACTACACTGGAATTGTCCACGAGATTCTGAATACTCACAGGAAAAGAGTGCTTGGCATGTTGGTGGCATTCATATCTTATATGTGAAATAAGCTTCAACGGGAATAATACACATCTGCTGACTCAACGTTTTAGAGTGTACAGCAGTGCTGATTATCCCTACAATTCATGAGATGGTATTTGTAGTCTTAAATTATTGAGGTGAAAACTAGCCACAGCTCTGTTGTTTTGGTTTTATGGTTTTTTGTTTTGTTTTGTTTTGGCGGGAGTGGCAGGGGTTAATTTTTCTTTGGTTTGTGTTTTGAGTCAGGATTTCTCTGTGTAGTCCTAGCTATCCTGGAACTCAGTTTGCAGACCAGACTGGCCTCAAACTCAGAGATCTGTCTGCCTGTCTCCCTCTGTGGATCCTGGGATTAAGAGTGTGCACTACCACTGCCTGTCAAAATTATTTTTAAGCAGTTCAGATGTGTATGGCATAATGATATCCCTGAGTGAATTGTAAATGGGAACAAAGCCTTTCTGGGTTTTCCACATAAAATGAGAAAGACAGTAAATGTACTCAGGAATGGGATTTATGTGTATAACCTCCCACACGTGATGGGTGTGTAAAACAGCTTTCATAGAACTGAAGAATAGATATAGCTCAGACGTTAAGAGCACTGGCAGCTTTTTCAGAGGGGCTTCCCTACACCGGCATGGCAGCTCACGACTCCTGTAACTCTAGTCTTCTTGGGAGCTGACCCCCCACTTCTGGACAACAAGGGCAGTGCACACATAGCATATAGGCATATAAGCCGACAAAACACTGATACACATAAAACAGCATTCAAAGAGTCAGAAGCCATCTGAGTTTTCTGTTGTGTCTTAGGAAACCCTGAACTCTTGCAGGACTCCCTTAGGACAGTATATTGTACAAAAAGGAAGGTAAACAAAACTTGGGGACAGATGAGAGATTAGAGAGATGGCTCAGAGGGTAAGAGTGCTTACTGAATGCTCTTGCAAATGATCTGGCTTTGATTCCCAGCACCTTACATGGTGGCTCACAACTACCTGCACCTCCAGTCCCAGGGGTCTGATGCCTTCTGACCTCTGTGGGCTCCTGAATACATATGGCTCACATAAATTTATACAGGCACACATCCATACACATAAATAAAATAGAAAAAAACTTATGATAGTAAAAAGTCAGGCTGTATTTTCCATAGAAAATTGAGGTGGCAGTGGATAGGACTAATTTAATGAAGGAACAGTCATATATAATGTCGGAGTGAAGCAAGGGGAGCAGGTTCATCAGTAGGCAGTAGGAATTATAATCCTTAGGAGTTGTTAACTGGAACTGGAGAGATGGCTCAGTGGTTAAGAACACTGACTGTTCTTCCAAAGGTCCTGAGTTCAATTCCCAGCAACCATATGGTGGCTCACAACCATCTGTAATGGGATCTGATGCCCTCCTGGTGTGCATGAAGACAGCTACAGTGTACTCACATTAAATAAATAAATCTTTAAAAAAAAAAAGAAAAAAGAGTTGTTAACTGATGAATCGAAAGGTAGATGAGGCCCCAGAGTGAGACAGGAGAGCTGTCTTCAGAGTGGTACGGTTAAGTTACTGTTTCCTGAGAGAGGGTAGTGTCAGGAGGAAGGCTGTGACTGGAATGTGCCTTTGGGGATGGTGTGGGTTGCCAAGTACAGGTGTCCACTGCGCAGGTAAAGGTGAGAGGAAAGCTTGCAGGTAAGGGTTTCATCCAAGAACCAGCAACTGTGTCGGACACATACAAGAATGATTCATCCAAGGAACTGCTGGGCAGGAAGAAAGCCCAGGCCTGGGGAGCATGTGCAAGGATGGAGGGAGATGAGAGCGGCACAGTGCTCCTCGGTATTGCAGCCAATCAGTCTTGTTTCTAATTCTGCACAGTGCAATTGTGAAGCCTTAAGTTTTCTCTCACTGACATGTGAAACTGTAAGGTGTAGCTTGTTAATGAGCAGAGATTTGGATCTATTGCTTCTTCAGGACTGTATCTATTTCAGTTTCCATGTTGGGAAAGAGCTGGAGTGGACACTAGTGTGACAGTGATACTGTAACCATGGTTCTACTCTGGGATCCTCTAGTCTCCCCTTGTGATCATCTCCATTAAACTACTTCAGATGAGTCACAAGGTGTAGTATAAGGAATAGGGGGATTACTTCAAAACAGCAGAGTCTACACTGTGAAGTTGTGGGAGTGGACAGTGACCACAGAGGTGATTGCTCCTGTCTGTCCTCAGGCTTTTGGTTTTTCTGTGCTCTACAGAGCAGTTTTCCCTTAGGCTCTTTGTTCAGTGCAGGCGGTCAGCAGCTGTGTTGTCCTGACTCTTGCAGGAGGGCTCAGTGATGCAGATCGTATACTCTGTCGCAGTCCACAGCATCTCCCACTGTTAGGAGGGTCTCTGCACTTAGAACTGGTCAGCTAGTTGTTCATCAGTGGCCATGCAGACAGCTCCAGGAGTCAGCGCTCCTCTCAAGGTGGAGATCTGACTCATCTTGCAGCCCAAGCCTTTGTTGAAGTCCTGCTGTTGCAGTCTCTGGCTCTAACCTCAGCCACCACCATGTAGCTAGGAAGTACACTTTGAAGTTACTAAATCTCATTAGAATGTATGCATAGATACATAAATTAGTTGTAAGTTATAAAATTTACCAGATTTTTGTGATTAGAATTTGGAAATGCCTTTAAAAATCAAGTTTTATATATATATTTTTTTATTTATATATTTAATAGTTTTCATTTTAAAATAAAAAAAAAATGGAAATGTTACTTTCCTCTTTCTGTTCTTTAGACCATCCAATTATGATGGGTTTTGAGCCCCTTGTTAACCAGAGATTACTTCCACCCACCTTCCCTCGCTATGCAAAAATAATTAAAAGAGAAGAAATGGTCAACTATTTCTCAAGATTAATAGACAGAATAAAAACTGTCTGTGAAGTCGTGAACTTACCAAACTTACACTGTATCCTGGTGAGTATGCAATGATGTTCTGGAGCTCTGGTGTAGACAGGATAGCCTGTTGTTGAAGGGACGGACTGACTGGCAGCACACACTAGCACTGGGGTGGTGTGTGCATATACATAACACAGGTAACTCATGAGGACTTGATACATTCTTAGAAATTAAGAAGCTAAACTACAGTATTAGTAAATCACCCAAAGGTTAGGTTTTGATAACTGGGTTCTGCCTTCAAAATAATTTTTCTAAGAGAGAGAGAGAGAGAGAGGGAGGGAGGGAGGGAGGGAGGAAGGGAGGGAGAGAGAGAGAGAGAGACTGTGTGTGTGTGTGTGTGTGTGTGTGTGTGTGTGTGTGTGCGCGCGCGCGCATGCGCACGTGCGTACACACACATAGAAAAGAATCTTTTTAAACATCATAGGGGCATTGACTTTAGGGCCTGGAACATGCTTGCCCTCTACCCCAGCGCTGTGTTCCCATCCCTTTTAAATTTGTTTGATTTTGAAATAGACTGTCATTAAGTTGTTCAGGCTGATGCTGAATGACTCTGTAGCTCAGGGAGGCCTTGAATGTGTGACTTCCTGCCCCAGCCTCCCAAATAGCTGAGACTTCTGCTTGTGTTGCCTGTAGATTTTACTGTTCTTACAAATGAATATGGGATCATGGTGCTTGGTAACCTGTTTATTGATCTAAAGAAAGAAAACTTCTGTATTTTTAATCTCAGTAAATATGCATATCTCTACATTATTGAAGACAAATTCTAACTATAAACTTATGACATAATTTTTTTTTTTTAGTTTATTTATATCAAATTACATTTAGGTCATTTTCAGTGTTTTGCCTTTGTAACCTTTATATGTGACTCTATAGAACATGTGCTTCCTTTACTAAGTGAAAACATTTGTATAATTAGAAGCCCTCATACTTTGTAACATGTAGGAAGAACAGAGCCAAAACTCAGGGGTAAGGAGCACCAGGGAGACCAAAGCAGAAGCTTGGGTTATGGGCTAGCCTGGGCTGTGTAATGAGACCCTATCTCAAGGCAAAGCATAACAAACAGTACTAAATAAAAGAAAGGTCTGTTTTGAGAATGTTATTATACAGCAGTTGGTTCCCATACATTTCTACAAAATTGTTGTATGCATAAGTCAGATTTTTTTTTCTTAATACTTAAGCCTAGTGCTCACAGTATTCCTAGGTTTTTTTTTTTTCTATAGTTATTTATTGCTCTTTTTCATGCACATTAGAATAGTGATTATCAGGTTAACTTTGACAGAATAAAAATAGACAGAATAAAAACTGTCTGTGAAGTCGTGAACTTACCAAACTTACACTGTATCCTGGTGAGTATGCAATGATGTTCTGGAGCTCTGGTGTAGACAGGATAGCCTGTTGTTGAACTTTGACCCATCTGTTCTGTGTCCAGTGTAACTCATTCCTAGAGACACGCAGATGCAGCCAAGCAACCCCTTGCTGTCCTGTACTCCTCCCCAGGCTCTCTGCTTGCTTTAGTAGAGGGAGGTCAGAGCAGGCCTGAGCTGTGGAACTGGAGAGCTTAGGAAGAAAGGAAGGAAGTGAAAGACTGCAGGCAGTGGGGTGACTGGAGAAGAAGTGTGGCTGAAGCCACATGGATAGAGGGTTGGGGGGTGGGGGTGTAACAGTCTATGTACTGGGAAGCAAACCTGTCGTCGTCGTTGAGGTTTGAGTAGAGTGCCAGGTGGTCAGGTGTGCTTACATATAAGGAAACTAAGCCAGATTGAAAGGTACACTCTAGGCTCAGGGAGAGACCTAATTTCAAAGGTGGAGAGCCATCAAAGAGGAGCCCAACATTCCTCTGGCTTTCATATGCATTCAAAGCTGTGTGTACATCTGTGTGTACCTATACAGACATGCATATACGAGAGTGTATTTGTTATATTATTTTTAACTTGAAAAACTTGAAACATTTTAAATATTCAGTGGTGACTATCCACTCTGTGAGATGGGTAGAATAAATGCCATTCAGCCACTGAACAGTATGTTTCATGAATGTTAGTGTTGTAAATAATATTTAAAAAAACATCCTGGCAAGGGGTTCTTTCCTGCCTTTGACCATTTATGTTCCCAGAATGAAACACACACACAGCTTCATATTTTAATCTGCCTCGAGCAGCACAGTAGCTGGGCAACTGCCTACCCTCCATGCTGTCAGAATCTACTTCTCCAGCCAACCTACTCCATGTCAGTTTTAGAGTGTAAGGAAAGGGTGTACGTCCACTGTGTGCTCTCAATACGCAGAAGCTAGACTGTGCTAGACTGTCCACTGAAACATGTAGATTATGCACATGGGGTCCTGGCTAGTTTTATGTCAACATGAGCTAGAGGAAAGGAAGAAACCTCAACTGAGAAAATGCCTCCATGAGACCCAGCAGCAGGGCATTTTCTTAATTAGTGATTGATGGGAGAGGATCCAGCCCATGGTGGGTGATGCCACCCGTGGGCTGGTGGTCCTGGGTTCTATACGAAAGCACGCTGAGGAAGCCAGAGGCAGCAGGCAGGGCCCCTGCATCAGCTCCTGTGTCCAGGTTCCTGTACTGACTTTCTTCAGTGATGGATTGTGATGTGGAAGCATAAGCCAAATAAACCCTGTCTTTCCTCCCCAAGTTGCTTTTGGTCCAGTTTAATCACAGCAGTAGTGGCCTAAGACACATGGAGTATAAATAGCTGAAGAAAAGCAAAGGGTGTTCATGCTTAAAATTTAGATTGAAGACGAGAACTCAGCAAAGGAACTGGAGTGATGGTTTATAAAGACAGTAAGTGTAACTAAAGAGTAGAGGTTTGTTTACTTTCTCCTAAAGGAGTTAACACTGCACATGAGTGTAGAGCACTGCATTCTAGGCCTCATAACTAGAGGGGATAGCAGTTACAGGAGAAAAGAAAACACTGCTTAAGTAGGTGGGACTTAGATGACTGCCCTCCCTCCCAGTCTCCTTCCTCCTCTCCGGGCTCCAGCCTCCCTTCCTCTCACCTGTTTAAAGAACGTTTCATAAGAGATTGGCGTGCCAGAGTCCAGCAGTCATACAGCTTTGTTCTGATGGTTTGCGCTGTGACAGGCTTCTCGGATGCCCTCTCTGTTATTGGTGAGTGCTGCACTCAGGAGGATTCACTCTGCTTTGGAGACTGACAGGGACAGCTGGCTGCTTGAGGATACAAGCTTTCCATGGTGGCATCACCTGGGAACACATATCCCTTACCTTTTGTTCTCAGGCCAGCCTGCAGTATTGTAGGCATTCCAGCACCATAGAACTATCTATAACAATTTCAGATGCTAAAATTCATGCATATAAAAATTGGTAGGTTCAGAAAATAAGCTAATAAATTAGCCAGTGTCTCTCAATCTTTAAGTGGTAATGTTTTTGTATCTTTTCTTGTCATTTCCCTCTTATATGAACCCATATTTCTTGTCTTCATCTAATATAAATCCAGTTACCTAGTTACTAATTCATTCCCTCCCTCCGTCTCTTCCTTTCTTTAATTCTTTTTTAAGGTGTCTTCATTATTTACGTTATGTGCTTGTGTTTGTCTGTGTGGGTGTGTGCACATGAACTTACTGTCTTGGAGGCTAGAGGTGTCAGATCCCTCTGGAACTGGAATAAGAAGCACTTGAGGTTGTGAGCTGCGTATTGTGGGTTCTGGGAACTATGTTTGGTTCTGGGCAGGAGCACTGTATCCTCTTAACTTCTGGACATTCTCTCTCCAGCTCACATGCATATTTAACTTCTTTTAACTGAGAGCTCAAGTCTGTTCTCAGTTGTTGATATTATTTTCTTGGTGTACAAATTTAAAGTGATGTGCATATTTTGTTTTGTTTGGTTCTTGAAGAAGTTTTGTAGACTTTAAAGTTGACCTATTGGTATAATTAGATATATTCTATATAACTGACCTGTAATTCTTTATCTTATTTTAACTATAGTAGAATATTATTTCCAAAAATATACATTTTATATGCAAACATCTCTGGCTTTTTAAAAATCTATTAATTATACTACTTTTTCTCTGTGTTTCTATTAGGATTTTTTCTGTGAATTTAGTGAGCAGTCACCATGTGTTCTTTCAAGATCTCTGTTACAAGTAAGTTCCACTGTTTTGATGAACAAAAAGTAGATGCTCTTAAAGGTGTTACAGAGTGATACCTGTATTGGTTTCATTTGCCTTAACCTCAGTTAGGTGTGAGCACTGCACTACTGAGCTGTCCCTTCTCACTGAAGTGCTGACACCACAGAATAAACCTCAGAAGCTTTGTAACAATTAAGATTGCACAAGATAACTATCTGACCATGTTTAGAATCAAGTAGGATTCAAGACGAGGAAGATAGGGGGAGAAAGACTTTAAATATTGGGAAATTAAATAACACTTTTAAGTAATTCCCAGGTCAGAGGTTTTTTATCTGGGAAATTGAAACTTTTTGAATTAAATGAACTGGCTGGATGCATGGCTCTGTAGCTAAAGCATGCTCTACAGAAGCCTGATGGACAGGACTTGTCTTCCTTGAGTCCACAAAATGACTGAGTGGGTGTCCCCAGAGCAAACTGTGGTGTGAGGCTAGCCACATTGATGGGCTCTGGACTTGATTAAGAGACCCTGGCTCAGTGTATAAGGTAGAGGAAGGAGTGATTCAATGTGGTTCCTGCTATCAACCGTGGGCCTCCACTTGTACGCTCACACATATGCATGTGTGTGTGCGTGTACCCGTACACATGCAAACCATGCATCCATGTGTATTCAAACAAGAAAATAGAAAAGGGGAGGGAGCAAAATGTTTATTATACAGCTAAAGGCCTTAGCTGTCAGTATTGAGTACTGTTTAAAGTTGAAAAACGGTGCTGGGCTGGGGAGTATGGCTCAGTAGAGTGCTTGCTACATACACATAAGAACTAGACCTGGATCCACAGAAGCCAAGTGAAACGCAGGGGTTGCTGGTCAGCTAGCAACAGCTGAGGTTGCCCTCCACCTGCATGTGCATACCTCCCACATCTGTACACAGAAACATACCCAAAACCAAGACAAACTATTAGTCATTTAAACCTCCAACTTAAGAAATAAAAGGGCAAACTGAGCAGGAAAGAAAAGGAAATAGCAAAGGTCAGAGCAAAAAGATATGAAGCAAACAGTAGAGAAAGCCAGTGTACCTAAAGGCTGGCTGAAGACAACAGGAGGATATGGATAATTCTGAGAATAATATAGAAGTGTTGTGTGAAACTAGAAAAGGCCTTAAACAAAATGACATAGCGCTTTAAAGACAGACTCCTGAAACTTAAGGCATAATGTGAACAACCTTGAATCTGTTAAATACGTTGAATTAATAGTCAAAACCCTTGTAACAATGAAGATTCTAAGGCAGTTCAACATAGTCCATTTCAGAAACTAGAAAAGGCAGAACACTTAGGATTTGAGGTCAATTTAAGTCAGTAACAAAGCCAAACTAAAATCAAACATAGGGAACTACTAAACATTGTCCCTGATAACAGAAAGCAAGCCATAGCAAATGAAGCCAGTAGTATATAGAAGTATAATTACATCATGACCAACGGGGCTAGTCCTGGGAAGGCCAATGCGGTTCAGCATTTGAAAGTTCATGTACGCCGGGCGGTGGTGGCGCACGCCTTTAATCCCAGCACTTGGGAGGCAGAGGCAGGTGGATTTCTGAGTTCGAGGCCAGCCTGGTCTACAGAGTGAGTTCCAGGACAGCCAGGACTACACAGAGAAACCCTGTCTCGAAAAACAAAAAAAAACAAAAAAAAAAAAAACAAAACAAAAAAACAAAAAAAAAAAGAAAGTTCATGTACTTTGCCATCCGATGGGAAATCTTGGTAAATTAAGAAAAATGTGATAGGATTCAACATTAATTTATGATTTTAAAAACCAGAACCAGAAGTAAAGGTTTTAATAAAGGTCTGTACAGAAAATCCTGCAGGTAGCAGCACACTTCCCCATGAAGAGATCTGCATTCCTCCTGAGACTGGGAAGGAAGGCATTGAGGCTGACCACTCACCTCTCTCCTCCCTTCACCTCACTGTTACCGCAGTGTCAGCCGGTGCACTAGGGCTACTGCATGTGGATGAAAAGTGTCTTATGTAAAGACGGCAGACTTCCTATGTAGAATGCTAAGGAGTCTACAGAGAACCTGCTAGAAAGAGTGGATAAATTAATAAATCTATATAAAAACTTATTTCCATATACCTATAGTAATAAACAATGAGAGATCAGTATTTTTAAATAGTGCCGTTGTGCCAGTGAGATGGCTCGGTAGGTGAAGATGTTTGTCATGCACACCTGGACACCCGTTCCATGCCCAGAACCACACAGCTGTCCTCTGACTTGGGTCATGTGTGTTTCCTCTCCTGCTCCCAACTAAAAGAATTATTTTTATTTACTTTACAACCCAATTGTCGCCACCCCCTGAGCCCCACCTTCCCCCCGCCTCCGTCTTACCCTTTAAAATCCCATTACACCTCCTCTTCTTCTCAGAAAAAGGGAAGACACCCCCCCCCCCTTAGGTACCACCCGACCCTGGAACATCCAGTCATAGTAGGCCTAAGCACATCCTCTCCCACTGAGGCTGAACCAGGTAGTCCAGTTAGGGGCAGGGTATCCAATGGCAGGCCACAGAGTCCGAGACAGCCTCCATCTGATAGCAGACCCACATGAAGACTAAGCTGCGCATCTGCAACAAATGTGTAGCAGGCCTAGGTCCAGCCCTGCGCGCTTTTGGATTGGTGGTTCAATTTCTGTGAGCTCCCATAGGCCCAGGTTAGTTGACTCTGTAGGTCTTGTGGCGTCTTTGATCCCTCCAGCTAGCTTACTTCTGTTCCCCACTCTTCCACAAGATACCTGGGCAAAACCAGTCTTGAAGGGGACAGAGAATGAGGGAGGTCGAGGGCTATCCCACCACACTTCAGTGCTAGCAAGTGATGGATGAGTCGCTGCAGCCAGTGAGTCCGCTCATATATAGGCTTCCAACATATAAGCTTTTCCTGAGAGATAGATGTCACCAAATAACTGAGTAGTATTATGGGATGTGTTTAGCAGAGGTCTGTTGTGATCCCACTACTTCAGCTCAACATTATCCTTCTTGACTTAGGATATTTACACTTGTATGTGCTATTTAATCTGTTTCAAAATGCTCCTTGAATAAAGATTAATGCGGCTGGAGAGATGGCTCAGTGTTGAAGAGTCCTTGCTGCTCTTCCTGCACACCTGAGTTGGACCCCAGCACCCACATGGCAGCTCTCAGCCATCTGAAACTCCCTTCCCAGGAGATGTGACTCCATAGACATACAAGCATGAGTGTGGTGCACGGATACACATTCAGAACATAGCATAAAAATGAAAGAAGTAAGCATTTACAAACTGATTTGGAAAATAAAGTATCTCCTTGGTTTTGCATTTTACGTCCTTTATATTCTGTAGTATTTACAGTAGTATGTCAGTCAGTGGTGATAGCTGCATGTGACAGTCGTAGTGATACACTAATATGTCTCATTGTTGTTTTAAGACCACTTTCCTTGTGGATAACAAAAAAGTCTTTGGAACTCATCTCATGCAAGACATGGTGAAAGACGCCCTTCGCTCCTTTGTCAGTCCTCCGGTGCTCTCCCCCAAGTAAGTGTTCCCAGACATGTTAAGTGTATCCTGTGAATGTCCAGCTACTCTGGACATTATAGATGAAGACCTCTTAGGACCAGTCTCCATATAGATGTGTCAGTTTTCTTCAGATCGCTCTCCTTGTCATAGAAGCTGAGTGAGGGCATGCAGCCATCATCTGAACTGGGTCTTTGAGAGATGACCAGGACTTTTTTTTTTTTTTCCAACAGAGAGGAAAGAACTGAGGCTTTTTCATTCAGAGAACCCAGTATTTGTAAAAGCATAAGAATATGAAATGTATTTTCATACATGAAATATTAACTAGTACTTCAACTTTTTTGCCATGATTTGTTGAGTAAATCAAACACACGACACATAAAAGTCTGATAGTTTTCTGTGTCTGGGTTTCTTGGAAATAGATCTTGAGATCAGTATTCATGTAAATGTACTTAGAGATGTTGCCAGGAAAAGCCAGCAGTGTTGTAGGCCAGCAGCACATGAAAAGGAAGCAGCTCGGGGGTGCCGTGTACTCCACTGCATGTTTGTTCAGTCCTGTAGGAAGCTGTGCAGACAGGGGAGGTCACAACCTCAGGATTTCCTCCTAGGGACAAAGGAACCTGCGAGTTTGTCCCGGGAGACTGTAGATACAGCTGTCAACCCCTCATGTTCACTGTACAAGCAGTGGTCCTTGTGACTCCTCCTAGAAGGCCTGGTGTCCTCTGGTCTGATCCTTGCCTGTCCTTGCACCAGTAGCTTCATCTTACTGCTCCTGCTGTCCCATCCACTTCAGGCAGGCCAGCTTTCTTGCTGTTTTGGAAGTGTGTATGTTCTCTCCCATGCTGGTCTTTACATGGGGTGAAGGATGTTCTGCAACCACTGCCTTGTCTGTGCAGTACCTACCGCTTTCGGCACCTCGCTCCAGTTAAAGCCTGCCTTCAGTCCTGTTTCTCTCGTAGTTTCCTGCTTTGTTATTATGCTGCTCTCTCGAATTAGAACATAACCCTCACAAACGCAATGTTAGGTGCTACAACTGAGACTGGCATGTGGTAAACACCCAGTAAGTGTTTGTTGAATGAGTGAAGAAGTGAAGGGCAGGGGAGATGGTGTAGGGTAACACTTGTGTGTCTTGAATGTTCAGATAAGGGTTGTGCTGAATGGGGAGCTACTCAGGTTTTTAAAAGGGAAATGGAATATTGAGTGTCTTGTTTAAAAGGAGGAAAACTGGTGATGAGAAAGAGAGCAGGTGATTTGCATATACAGATGGGGCAAACTCAGCACATGAAGGACAGGGCAGTGTAGCCACAACTCAAAAGTTGGTAATGTAGTGATTGAATAGGGGACAGAGAGACAGAGAGAGGGGTGAATGAAGGTCAAGAACAACTCTGTGGAGTCAGTTGTCTTCAGCCTTTATAAAAAGTGGGTTGTTAGTTGTTTTTATGTATGTGTGCCTTGTAGCTTTGTGGGTTTATTTGCACCACATGCATGTAGTTGCTCTTGGAGACCAGAGGAGCCAGAAGTGGGTAGTTACAGGCAGTTGTGAGCTGTGTGATTTGGGTGCCAGGAACAGAACCCAAATCCTATGCAAAAGTAGCACATGTAAACACGGATTTGTCACTCCAGTTTTGTCTTCAACATTTTTATGTTTGGGATTGAAGTCAAGCTTGCAATCTTGACAGAAATCACCTTCACCCATTGAGCCGTCTCAGCCCTAATTTGCCTTTTTAAAAAATGCATTTAAATAAGAGGAATACAGAAGAATGAAAAAGATACCAAAAAACTATCTGCTATCAAACGCAGTTATATTTCTGATGGTAATGTGTAAAGGTAAGCATATATGCCTATACCTGTGTTCATCTGGCAGCTTTTATCATGAACTTTTTTTTTAGTTATAATTTTATTCTCTAATAGGTACAATACTAAAACACATATTTTAAAAAGTTTTATTAAAACAAAACTGTACAAAAAAAAATCAGTATACTACATTTTAATTACAGAATAGTCTACTGTCTAAAAGGCACTAATCCAGAATAGGAGATACAATGAAACAGGACTGATTGAACTATTTAATCAGTACAGTAGAGCGCTTGTTTCTTAGACCATTTACATCGAGAAACAAGAGCTTCTTGCTATAGTCATCACACATTGTTAGAATCTGAGTCCTACTGGGAAGGTGCAGTATCACTCCCTAGAGTAGGCTCCACCAAGCACCAGGACGGGGGGGGGGTGGGGGGGTGGGGGGGGTGGGGGGGGGGTGGCCAGCGTTGGGTAGCCAAGCTTGTCTTGGCCTCTGGTGGGTTGGTTCTGGCCATGATTGACAGCCACTCTAACTTTCTCCTGTTTAGCACTGGCAAAGTGCATTCTGAGATGCTCCAGGTAAAGAATTGGTGGCAGCTCCGATAGGGGAGGTATCTGGTAACTCTGTCTGAAAAAGCAGCAGCTACCTGGGAGACATGGCCCAGTGGTAGCCAGGGGCTAGGAACTATGCCAGGCAGAGCCACCTGAGCAATGGAAAGAAGTCTCCCCTTGCTCCCTGGGTCTGTGAGTGTCCAACAATCTTGTCTGGGAAATTGGTTTCTAAAAAGGGAGTTTTCTTCCTAGAGACAAGTCAGAATGCTATACCATGCCTGGCCTCAGGGGTGCAAGCTTGCCCCCCTCCTGCCTGTTAGGTGGCCATACAGCTCCTTGAACCCCAGCGTTATTAGCACAGACTCTGGCTTAAGGAAGAAGGATACTGCAGCTTTCCAAACAGTGTCATACACAGAGAAGACGAAGACAGGCATCTGATGTTAACAAAAATAAGTAACAAAGAAATGGGATTAAAGCAAATCTCTTCCTCACAGCGCCCATACTACACCCTTCTTCTGCTTAGCAGAAAATTGTATGTACACAAAAATACAAATACACAATTTTGTAGAACGGTGTGATTTTTAATATATATATTTATACATATATAAATATATATTTATACAAGTGGCAGGTTAGTTCATTATATAGCTTTTTGCACTTTTGGCTCATATACAGCAAGGCTTATAAACCCAGCTTTAGCTTTCATTCAGATTTTATAGCTTTTGAACACATTTTTCACATTTAAAGCAGCATCCAGTTTGCACTAGGAGTCTGTGGTGATTATGGGGAAAGATGGGGTCAAGAGGTTATGGGAGTGGGGTGGTATACATTCCAATGTGTGTGGCATTTAAGGAGGATTCCATGATGGCCCGTTGAGGTAGACTGAACACCTTACAGCAGACTCCGACACAGGTGTGATTCACCCTCAGGGACACATGGCACACAAGGTGGGGACAGAGACCAGAGGAGACCCCAATGGGAAACACAGAGACTAAGACACAACAGCCAAGGCCAGGAGGGCACCCTGCCCCCTCCCCGACTCATTTGGCAGGATCCTACACAGCCATTGGGCTGAATACCTGCAGGCAACCTCAAGACATCTGGTCCCTGGTCCCTGGTCAAAATATGGAAGCCTGCTTTCCACTGCCCAGCTGGCCATGCCAGCTTGTTCCCATTTCCACAGTGAACTACACACACTGTACCTCAAAGAATGTTCGAGTCCAGTCAGGGCCCAGCATCCTGGCCTCCTGATGCTCTGACTCAAAGCTGCCGTCCCTCAGTTTGTACCCAGTTGACATTCCTCAGTTACACCGGGCCAGACAGGTGCTTAGTAGGTAGGCCATGGACACTGTGTCTAGAGGGTGACATGTTCCTCAGGGGCAACATGGTTTTGCATATCACAAAATTTTAAAGTATCTCCTTGTGGGTGCATTTTTAGACTCTTTAAATTAAAAGAAAGATAAAAGCCTTGTTTTAAATTTTTTGTTACATATTACACATGGCCTTGATCCGAGTATGGAAAAGGCTAAGGCAGGAGGATAGTAAGGTTAGAGCCAGCCTGTGAGGTTACCTGAGCTGTCATACTGAGTCTATCTCAAAAGAACAAAGAAACAACAGTTTATGTGTGTGTATGTAAACACACACATATTAATATATAAATATATTAATTATATGTGTATACTGTATAGTTATAATATACAGTGTATAGTGTGTGTGTGTGTGTGTGTATTCTGTCTTTATGCACACCAGAAGAGGACAACAGATCCCATTACAGATGGTTGTAAACCACCATGTAAACTCATGGCCTCTGGAAGAGCACTTAAGTGCTCTTACCTGGTGAACCATCTCTCCAG
Source organism: Arvicanthis niloticus (assembly GCF_011762505.2). Lineage (NCBI taxonomy): Eukaryota > Metazoa > Chordata > Mammalia > Rodentia > Muridae > Arvicanthis > Arvicanthis niloticus. The sequence continues at coordinate 4,487,842 of NC_047665.1, read as the reverse complement.
CTAACATTTTGTTGTTGTTGTTGTTGTTGTTGTTGTTGTTGTTGTTGTTGTTGTTATTCTTTGTACCAAATTACTTGATCTATCGACCTTTTGAAATGGCTGCCACATACTTCACAGTAGGACTGTGTTCCAAGGAAGAGAGCTGAAGCTACTGAAGGACAAGTCTTGTGGGGTGTTGTGTCTTTGTTTCTGTATGTGTGTGTCCACACACGCACCCCTGTATGTGGTACACACATGTCTGCCGCTGTATGAGCCTGTGTGCATGTGTCTGTAGAGATGGAGGAGAACATCTCACACCCTTCCTTTGTTGCTCTCCATTCAGCCCTGTGAGACAGTCTCTCAGTGAACCTGCCACTCTAGTTCTTGTCTAAGCTAGTGGTCAGCACGCCTCAGAGAGTCTCCTGTCTTCACTCCTCCAGACGTCTCCCAACACTGGGCACGTGGTAGCCATGCCTGACTTTCTGTGTGGGTACTGTGGATCAGAACTCGGTCCTCGTGCTTACCAGCGAGCTCTCTACTACTGACTCATCTCTTCAGCCCCTTGCATAGGTTAAGAGCGAGATTGAAACCTAAAAGCTATAAAATTTCCACTTTATCCAATACTGATGTAGGAAGAAACACAGCTCACACTGGGACATTATGACCGGTAGGAGTTGTTGAGCTCCCCTTGCCAAGTGATGAATCTCACATTAACTCCAGAGGGTGTTTATTGGCCAAATAGTTTTTGTCTGGATTGCTCATTTATATCCTTTGCTCCCTAACCTCTCTAAGTGGTTTTCTTCCATATTTAAACACTGTAGATGATAGGAAGTTAATGCTGTAGTGCACGTGCAGGGACTTTTTCCTTAGACTGTTTTTCCAATTAAAACGGCCTTTGGTAGGAGACAACTTGTCTTTTTGCTTTTCTTTGTGATGGTAAACAGATCTGCCAGTCCATAGATTTTTCTCTCCTGTCCCGCTAAATCTTCCTTCTACATGTTCCTAAAGATGAAGCACTCTCATCTTTAGGCTGTTAAATCCTGTCTCTGACGAGTGTGGTAGAATTCTGTATCCAGCCTTTCCCTCGTTGGTCGGCTCCTGTGCATTTCCTGCTGCTGCCCTCATCTCTGCTCCCTTCCCTCTTAAGAGATGACTTCAATTTCTGTTTCCTAGGGTCTGTGTTGATGATCTGGGCTCAGAAAGCTGAGCAGGGACTTCTTTGTTGAAATGTTTTAGAATAAGACTTTTGTCATTGTTGCCTTTCATAGAGATTTCTTGGAAGCATTTACTTTAAAAATGAGATACTGTAGGTAGACATAGTTTTGCTTTACATTCAGTATTTTGTTTTGCTTTCTAAAAATAGTGTAAAATTAAAAATGTTCAAAGGTTGTCTTTTTAAGTATTTAAGTTTTAGGTAAATACTGAACAATTATTTGTCACTTGTTTGTGATTTTTGCCAAATTACTATCATGCTTGTAAAGTCTACTGTTTTATTTATTGTATGGTCAAGTGTGTAACTGATTTTCATGTCTGTAACATACATAAGAAAAATCCTGTTCTTAGAATTCATTGGTGTCCATCTGCTCAGTTGAATTGGGTTCTTTTGTTTCTCTCTCCCTAGATGTGCTTGATTCCAAACTGTATGTGACTACATATTCATAGATGTGTGTGTGTGTGTGTGTGTGTGTGTATGTAATACTTCTGAATGAGATGCATGTACCAACATGTCTTCATTAAATCCTGTTGTGTGTTAATCGTGTCTGCTCTGTGTCGCTACCCTGATGAGCAGCGGACAGCGATCTGTACCATCTGTTTAATGCTTTATGCACCACCATTTGACGTTAAATATTACCAGCCCTGCTTTCTTATTTTACATTTGTCTTGTTTTTCATTGTTCGAATCTCTGTATGTAAAATAAACCTGAAAATTGAGAGTAGAAAGATCAAATCCATAATCATCAAAACAAGCTTTATTTTTGAAAGGTGCACCCAGTACTGGACGTCTGGCTGTCTCACCCTAAGTCAGGATTTAGAGAGCAGCCTCAGACATTGAGGAAGACATGGTTTTGCTTTGCTTTGCTTTGCTTTGCCTTTTTAAGGTAGGGTTTCTCTGTGTAGATCTGGCTGTCCTGGAACTCACTTTGTAGACAAGGCTGGCCTTGAACTCCTAGAGATTCCCCTACCTCTGCTTGTGAGCACTGGGATTAAAAGTGTGTGATGTGGTTTAATGTGTTTCAGGGGTAGAGGGTTTCCAAAAGCAGGATTTGGTGGCCAAAATAGGTGGAGTTACAAGAGCAGAACATAAGCATAACGAGTTAGTCATGATGACCTCCTAAAACGACATGATTGCCATTCCTGAGCTGGGAACCGCTTGTAATTAAGGTAGTAGGTGGAGCTGGTCCTTGAGAAACAGGCGTGATCATAAACAGGACTGAGCATAGTTTATCTTCACTATAAGCCTAAGATGGAGGCAGGCTGGTTCTTCAACAAACCTATTTTTTTTTATATCTTTTTAGAAATGTGCTTTTATGCTTTGCTCACCTGTGTGTTAGTTTTTTATTGAGGCATGGTATTTTTACTAATTCCTCTTTACTTACCGTTTATTTTCTTTATTCTCCTTCTACTTTTCCTAGGTTGATAGTGCTTATTAATTTCCCTTTTTTCTTTCTAATTTGGAAGTTCTAATACACCCTCCTTTCTCTACATGAGTATGCTGCTGTTGAAGACAAAATGTTTGTATTTTGTGTCTCTTCAAGAATCCTGTACTGGCACTCTAACCCTGTATGTGATGCTACTTAGGAGAATGGGGCCTTTGAGAAGTAATTAGTCACCAGGCTGTCAGTCTGTCATGTGAAGAAAAGGCACAGGAAGTTAGCCCTCTCCGCTGTCTCCTTCATTTTGGAGGTAATGATGCTTGGCAGTTACTTAAGTAGTTGAGATGACCCCTGCCCAGATAGAGCTTCCTAAGGGTCTTAGGCTTGGGCCTTGTGAATTTGAATCACATTGTGTAAATATGTTGGGAGCAGCAGGGGTTCTGTTTGTTTGTTTTCATGTATGTTAGTACACTGTCAGACACACAGAAAAGGGCATCGGCTCCCATTGCAGATGGTTGTGAGCCACCATGTGGTTGCTGGGAATTGAACTCAGGACCTCTGTAGGAACAGTCAGTGCTCTTAAATGCTGAGCCATCTTTCCAGCCACCCTCAGTTGTTTTGTTGGATAAAGCTGCTAAGACCACTATTGGGGGAGAATTACTTTTCACCAGATGCTATTGACACAACTGGATACTCACCCACAAAAGAGCTAATTTTTTTTTTTTTTAATGGAAGCAGCAGTTCTTATGCTGTTTGTTCTAAAAGTAATAAAAGAAGCTAATAGCTTGTGTTTATATTGGTCAAACCTTTTGAAACTAAAACTACTTTAAAAGTATTTTTATTTAATTTAAAAGTAATACTAAATCCATTACATATTAACGTGAATAACATGGAAACTACATATTTCTGAGGTAGAATATTAAGAAAAATGTCTTCATTTTGGCAAATCTAGAATTTTCTTACTAGAAAATGGCTGTGTTTGCTTCTGTGCGAGTGTGTGTGTGTGTGTGTGTGTGTGTGTGTGTGTGAGAGAGAGAGAGAGAGAGAGAGAGAGAGAGAGAGAGAGAGAGAGAGAGAGAGAGAGAGAATATGAATGACTATAGATGTCAAAGGGCAAATAAAGTGTTAAGGTATTGTTTTTTGAGACAGGGCCTCACTATGTAACTTTGGCTGTCCTGGAACTCACCATGCAGATCAGTCTGCACTCATACTCCCTCTGCCTCTGGATTGCTGAGACCAGAGGTGGTCGCCACCTAGCTGGTTCTTTTATTTTTATGTCCCGCCCCGCCCCCCAAGTAAGTTGAAATTGCTTTGAGAACCAGGCTGTTGTCTTGGCTTCTCCTCCAGCCCTCATCCTCTCCTCAGTCTGCAGCTTAACCCATTCTTTTAAAGCTGTATATACATTTTCCACTTTCATTTTTCTTATTTGGATTTTAATATTTGTTCAAAGGTAACCTATGTAAAAACTTTCTTATCTGTGTTTTATAGTTTTCAGTTTCATGTAGCCTAGGCTGTGCTTGAATTCTCAATCCTTCTCCCTCCACCTCTTCAGTGCTGAGAGTTCAGTCATATGCAGACAAGCATAACAGATGCAAAACTTACAATTTTTGAAAGTTCACACTTTCAACATTCTGTGATTATTTTGCTATTCTACAATTGAATATCTGTCTTTAGTTTTTTTCACTATTAAAATTGGTGCTGTGTAGATATCTTTAAATATATCTCTGTGCATGTCAGCTAGGTATACTCATAGTAATAATTCTGGACCATAAAGCTACATGCATCTGCAACTTTGTTTTGTCAAATTGCTCTCCAAAGTGATTGAAGTGATTTGATGCTACTTAACACTGTAAATATCCAGGTATTGGTGGCACACACCTTTAATCCCAGCTCGCAGAGGCAGAGGCAGAGGATCCCTATGTTAAAGGCCAGCCTGGTCTACCTAGTGAGTTCCAGGATAGCCAGGGTTACACAGAGAAACCCTCTCTTGAAAAATAAAATAAATAATAAACAGTATAAATAGTGCTAATTTTCCCATAGTCTAGCCTTGATGTATGAGATTTGTCTGGTGGTCTGACACACATGACAGACCTTGTAGAGGATGGTAGTCAGTAGCATGTCTAGCATGTTCAGAACCCTCTGTTTGTTCCCAGCATGCTTGTCTCTAAAGTGCTTACTTACATCTTTTCATTTGGCTTTTGCCTTTCCTTTGTGTTAAACCTGCTTTATCACCTACCTGTCCATTGCTGCTCTTATTATTTACCACATAGATAATTTAGCATTTTATAACTTTACATGTGTGTATTTGCCTGTTCACTCAGATTTGCTTGTACCCCACAGTACTTACACTACTTTTGCAGTCTCTGCAGATGTCTGCAAAGTAGGAGTGCACACAACAGTGAAGGCCACTTTAGTACAAGTCCCCAGCTTCTCAAGCTGTGGGTCGTGACTCCCTGTAGAGTCCTATAACTGACTGTGGTTGTCACAAAACATTGGATAGCAGGAAAAGATTGTATGTTCCTAATAGACACCAGCTACTGTGGCTGGAGACCTGCAGGAGACTGACCCTGTGTCCTCTGGGAACATTGCATTTCATTTATTGCCCATGGTGTTAAAAAGTTTCTTGGGGTTCAGGGTATGAACCCTATGCCACAACATGGAAGAGGAGGTCCAAGAATAATTTGCAGGATTTGTGTCGTCCCCCCCCCCACACACACACACACACTACTCTGTGGGTTCTGAGGATCTAATTTAAGTTTAACCTCTGAGCCACCTGAAAGGCTAGTTTTCTCAAATGGTCATAGTGCACGATGAGAATCAGCTGTTGGGCCAAGTTCATAGTGTGGCAACCTACGGCTGCAGGTTCTGCTGCACTGTCCCAAGGGAAAATTGACACCAGCTGCAGGGGGAGCAATAGTAATGTTACAGGTTTGTTGTGTGTGTCTATGATGGCGGTTCAGTATGTAGACCAGGCTGTCCTTGAACTTACAGAGTTCCTCCTGCCTCTACCTTTCAAATTCTGGGATTGCAGGTGTACATACACCACCGTGTCGTGTCATGGTAAACCTGGTGTCTCACATACACAAGGCCCTGGGTTCTATCTCACCACATGTTCGTTTTCGTTCTCTCTCTCTCTCTCTCTCTCTCTCTCTCTCTCTCTGTAAGTGATTCAAAAATTTCCTCTGGCTCACAAGGGTTTCTTTTTAAGATCTCAGGAGTTTTACCAGACTAGTCACATGGTTTTTAGCCAGTCTTATCTAGAACTCACCCTTAAGTTACGAATTGTATCATTTTCCATATCATTGCTTAACTTGTTTTACTTTTCTCCTTTTACATTATCTTCATTAGGGTTTCTGTTGCTTTGATAAACACTATGGAAAGTAACTTGTGGAGTGAAGAGTTTATTTCAGCTAGCAACTCTCAGATCACATTCCATCACTTAAGGGAAACCAGGGCAGAACAAGGCAGAAGCTGGTGCCGAGGATGTGGAGAATACTGCTTTCTGCCTTGCTCCCCCTGCCTTGCTGAGCCTGCTTTCTTATAGCACACAGGACCAGCCCAGGGTGGCACCACCCACAGTGAGCTGGAAAAGGCCTACACAGGCCGACCCGGTGGGGGACTTTCCCCAGGCAAAGTTTCATCTTTGAAAATGACTCCAGCTTGTGTCAAGTTTGCATAACCAGCAGCACACATTGCTGATGCTCTAGGTCTACGGATCACCTATGGACATTCTTTGTGACATCCATGTCACCTCAGGTTCTGCTGCCGTCAAGCAGCGCTTTCGTCTTTCCTAAAGGTTGTTTGTGAGCATCTTTGCTTCAGCTGCTTAGGTTTCAGCTTGAAGATCATTTAAAGACTAGGGAGGTTTTTCATTCTAATTTTATCTTTTGTCAATTGAAGACAGTGTCTTCTAGCTTCTTTTTCCCTCCTCTCCCCACTCTTCCCCTCTCCCTCCTCTTCCTTCTCCCCCTTCCCCTCTCTACTCCCTCCTCTCCCCATTTCCCCTCTTCCACCCCCCCACTCCCCCCCACCCCCCTACCCCCCCTACCCCCCCCCCACCCCCCACCCCCCCCCCCCCCGGCTCTCGCCCTTGCCTTGTTCCCTTGCTCCCTCCTGGCTACCTGTCATTCTGTTGTGTGGTCAGGGTTCTGCTTCTCTCTGGCTTGTGAGATTGCTCATCTCTGTCAAAGTCCCATCAAAGCACCAGGAGAAAGTCTCTGCTTTTCTTTTGTCGCGTTAGATCCCACATCACTGATCTCTTCGTGATTTGCCCTTAAAGTCCTGATGTCTTTCAGCCTTTGTACCTACTCCAGAACTAAATGGCAGGTCCTTAAAGACTACGAGGAAGGGGCGGTTAGGTAAGGAGAATGGACAGCACTTCACAAGGAGAGTAGAGAGGTCCAAGGAACATGGAGGGTGTTTTACAATTTCTGGTTGCAAATGAGGCTGCATCTTGAAATTGGGGGCTCTCTGTAGATTCTGAGAGGATATTATTGTGGAATAAGTGACGGAAGGCTAGGGAGCCATGGGCTTTGGATGTCCTACTCTCAATGCACATGTGAGCATACACGTGTACAAAGCACAGGAATATGAAATGCTTAACGTGATGCTAGAGTTCCTCAACCTAGTCATGGGGGTGCTGTGTTTTCTCTGTCAGGAGCATCTAGTAATCACTGCTGCTTCTGTCTGAGCTACATAGTTTGATGTTAGTGATATGACTGTTATCTTGCAGGTGTTGCCTATATAATAATCACCAGGCTAAGGACTGTATCGACTCCTTTGTTACTCACTGTGTTCGGGTAAGAGCTACACCTTGGTTGCTGTGATGGGTACTTGTAAATTATGCTGCACAATTCTTTCGTATTCATTATACTTCCCCTATCTCTTATTCACATCTAGTGAATACATTAACATTTCTGTCTCCTCTTACTGCTTGAGTAAGTGCCTTTATGGCATGTACTCTTTGGAGGTTTTGATAACTACCACCTTCTGTGGGGACAAAAATGAGACATTATAACTCTTGGCTGGGAATCACTTGTTTCCTAGTATGCCTTGTAAATGGATGTACAAGCTTCACTTTTGACCTTAAAAAAGTGTTTTTGTAACATTCCTATATGCTTGGTACTGCCATAATGAAAAGGGTTCTGTGTAAATTAAGACTGTTAGTTTAAATAAAGTTGCAAACTTTTCTTTTTTCAGTTTGGGAAAACATATAGACTTATAGATTAAGTTACCAGTTTTTCTTATTTAATTATATAAACATATCTCTCACTTCATTATATAAACATTTCTCTCAGAATAATCAATTAGGAAGTTCTTTAAAGGGCTAATTCTTGTGTGTGTGTGTGTGTGTGTGTGCGTGCGTGTGTGCGTGTGTGCGTGCACATATATGTATTCATGCAAGTGCAAATGTGAGCGTGAAGGCAGTATTGTATGCTGGAAGACTAAGGAGACTAGATTTTATTTCTGTAATTTATTATCACAAGTGTATTGCTTTACTTTCTGAAGATTACCTCTTTTAAAGAGTGAAAAGCCAATCCTGGCTGAGAATCGCTTACCTGAAATGTGAAATACCTGGACTAAAAATGTTTCAGATTTTGGAATATTTGTGTAGAATTTGTGGGTTGAGCATTCCTGTTTCAAAAACCTGAAATATCCAGCGTGTTCCCAAGTCTGGAGGTTTTAGTGTTACCTTGGTACTCAGAAATGTTTTTGAAAACTGGACTTGGTGATACACGCCTTTGTCCTAACACTCAGGACACGGGCAGGGGTCCCAACTGCAGCATCAGTCCCCTCAGCTCTAGTGAGTGACTCAAGCCCGCCCTGGACGGCATCAGACTCAGTCTTGATTTAGTGATTTATTATTTATTATCTAGCAAGTTATTTGAGTTTTCAGATGAGACATGCCCTGTACCTCTTAACTCTTCTGAAACAGTTGCTGGTCCAAAGACAGCCTGTTAGAGTCCCCATTACAAGCTTTATTATGCTTCAGAGAAGCCAGTCACGTTTCCTAAATGCAGGGTGCTCACCATACTGTGTTGTTGTCAGATTAGTATATTTTACAGGAAGCGCTGTTTCAGGTCTATAGGAATAGGAGAGCCAAAGGTAGGAGCCATGACTCGACCACCACAGAAACATCAGCATTGTAATCTTGACGTTAGTTTAAAATAAGTAGAAGATAAAATGCAGGACAATGATTGAAGGAACATATGTTTGGCATAGCAATCATATTTCACAAAAAAAACTACCTTTCCCACCAAGTTATGAATTCTGATATTGAAGTCTTTAAAAATGGGCTCCTGTCTATGAAGTGTCAACAGTGTAACTGCATGTCTACATGCATTTAGACAAGATTTAAGAATTTGGCATATTGTTTCTTTAGAATAAACAAAGTTCACGTTGACAGTTACTAAGTTGTCTCTGTGTTACAGCCATTTTGTAGTCTTGTTCAGATCCATGGCCATAACAGGGCTCGGCAGAGAGACAAACTTGGTCACATTCTTGAGGAGTTTGCTACCTTGCAAGATGAGGTAAGAGCCAGATGTCTTTTTGTAAAATCCATCAAGACACAGATGACAAGAGTAGCATGCTCTGTGAAAGTGTACACCTGCAGTCACAGAGCTTGTGAGTGTGGGACAGAAGGATCATGAGTTGAGCCCATCCAGGGTCACAGTATACTTTTTTATACTTTAACTTTTGAAAAGCAAATCTTCAAAACAATAATTTGAAGATTAATTTTTTACTCTGAAATACCTATTTTTCACTTAAAAATTAATAGTTTTCTTCTCCAGAAGAAGAGTGTTCTTGAAGAACGGAAGAGTACACTCTGTAAGCATCTTAAGCTAAACTGCGTCTCGTGTAGACAGCTATGGTTCCATGCAGGCTACCCAACGTGAAACAGTGTCAAGGTGACTCACGGCCGGCAGCGGCTCTCATTACTCACACCACAGACCTGAGGTCACAAGTTGAGGCTTGTCTGTTTTAGGACAGGGCCTGTTTCTTAGGCTTTTTTTAGCCATTGAGGCCACATGATCCTTCTGCTTCAGCCTCTGGAATAGACTGATGGTGCTACATGTTTACAAGCATGTACCACCTCCTTGTCTGGATAAAATAAATTGCATTAAAATGGGTGTTTATTTTGAGGAGAAATTTGGGTAAATGTTAAGTATTGCGGGGTGCAAACCTTACCAGAAGTGCATTTGAAAGGAAGACATTTTTGGAGTGTGAGATACATTTCCTGCTCATATTTTCAAATTCTTACTCTGTCTAAATAATTGACCGTAATGTAACAAATCGTTTTGACAGGCGGAGAAGGTTGATGCAGCGCTTCACACTATGTTGTTGAAACAGGAACCTCAAAGACAACACCTGGCCTGTTTAGGAACTTGGGTTCTTTACCATAACCTTCGGATTATGATCCAGTATCTGCTCAGTGGCTTTGAGCTGGAGCTGTACAGCATGCATGAGTACTACTACATCTACTGGTGAGAGCTGTGGCAGCCGGAAGGGACGGGAGAGCAGAGGTCTTGCACGCATCTATAAAGTGTACAGTTTGTGTTACTCTGTGTGTGCATGCAGTCTCTGATCACACACACGACTTCCAGGAGGTGGTGCTTTCCTTTCACCGTGTGAGGCAGTCTCCATCCAGCTGGCCTACAAGCCCCAGATTATTGCCCTCTCTACCATCTCACTGTATGAACGGTGATGTTAGAGATGCGAGGGGCTGCGTTTGACTTTATAAATATAGGCCTGGGGATTGAAGTCAGGTTGTTGGTCTTCCTGGCAGGCTCTTTGACCAGCAGAGCCATCTCACTGGCCCTGGGATGTTTTCCCTTTAGTTCATTTTTATTGTAGTTGTGGCACAATTGGTAAAATATTTTGAGAATTAGAGCTAGGTCAAAATATACATCTTTAGTGCTGCAACGTGGCACAAATGTTCTTCCCGTTGTTTGACTATTTCAATGGAAAATACTAATAAAAATAAATGGGTTAATTTGACATTTTTTATTTGCAACTGTGGACAAAAGAGTGCAGTTTGTTGACATGTACAGCACTAGTCCATGGTGTGGGTGCACTTGGTGGAATGTGCTTTCTTGTGGATGCCATGATTGCAGGGTGATCACTGGGAAATAATTCATGACATAATCCACAGATTCCCCTTCAGTGGAGGGAAAGATAGAGAGTCCTATGAAGAGGCTGTTTGAGGCTATCTTAGACATGGAAAACCTGTAGAAAATACATGACAAGCAAGTGATTAGCAGAATGATAATCTTGAATTATCTTTATCTATCAAGGGATGGAGACAACTTTAAACAGTTTCTTCTTCATCAAATGTCAAAATTTGGTATATTACACTTTGGTACTGTTTGCTTTTTAAACTTACAGCTAAATTCATTTAACTTGATCGCTGTCCTGAGAGAGGAGAGACTATTGAATTGAAGTTCTTAATAAACATGAGCAGCTGGTGTTTGGAAGAACAGAGCCCTGTTAGCCCTTCCCTTCACCATCTGTCCCAGACAATGTGGTTAGGTATCACCTGTTGTCTCACTGTGGAACTCTGCACTGAGGTTGTAGACCTCTGACTGTATTGTAGTCTGTAAAGTGGTACTGATGCTACATGTTTTCCTTAAGAGCCACCAACTGCCTCTCTTGATGTTCCACACTCCTTCATGCAGTAGTGGATCCCTTTTGCCTCCTCTGCAGGGACTGTGATGCTGTAACTCCAAATATAATACCAAAGGCAACTTTTAACTAGATTCTGTTGGCTGAAATGCTCTGTTTTGAACAGCAAGATGGCTCAGCAGGTAAAAGCATTTTCCACACAAGCCTGATGACCTGAGTTCAACGCACATGAAAGGTGGAAGAGAAAACTGACGAACAGACCTGTCCTGTAGTCTCTATGTGTGCTCTCTGGATGCACCACCACCTCACGATGTGAATAAATAATAAATAAATAAATAAATAATAATAATAATAATAATACATTCAAATGTAATGTCTTATATGTGCTTTGGTATTGTAGCCTACCTGACATCTTTCAGAGCAAATTTTGGAAATAGGTGTCCTAAAATAGGTATTGTAAGAGATCATAAACATCTTTTGGATCTTTGGCTTTTATTCTGTATATGAGTAGTCCTTAATTTTCCTTATTCCTGGTTCTACTGAAAACAGTGTGTGCCATCTCCTAGATTTGAACTGCTTTTCTGGCTCAGCATGCATTGTAAGGTTAATATTTTTTAAAAAGTTGAAATAGAATATTTTATTTTACATTTTGAATAAATTTAAATAAATAAACCTATATGTTTTTGAGCTTTAGAATGATTGTTATATAATACTAATAATTTCTGATACTTTCTAAATCAGTTTGTTTTATTTTTATTGCAAAGAAAATATTTACTTAATATGATTGGAGTGAATTGTGTCCTGACAGTGAAAAAAATTTAAGAGTATTCTAATTTGCATGTGTGTAGATAGTTATCCAGAAATCTTTTTGAAAAGTTGTAAAATAGAAAGGGGAAGAGATCACTTTCATTGCTCATTTTATAAAAGGTCTACTCTTATCAATCTGCAAAAAAAAAAAAGTTTTCCAAATTTTAAAGCATTACAAACTGTCCATGTAGGGCTGAGGCATAATAGAGTATTTGCTTGTGTTAGTCTCTGTGAGGCCACGGCTTCAGTCCCTCTTGTCAGGATGAAGTAATAAAGCCTATCCATCGTTACTAAGGCTTGTGTTGACAACACTGTCTCCTGTAGCTCCCTGTCGTTAACTGATGCTTTGTGACTATTAAGGTACCTCTCTGAGTTCCTGTATGCTTGGCTGATGTCAACCCTGAGCCGAGCTGACGGCTCTCAGATGGCGGAGGAGAGGATAATGGAGGAACAGCAGAAAGGCCGCAGCAGCAAGAAAACAAAGAAGAAAAAGAAAGGTGCTGTAGACCCTCAGTCCTTATTCAGATGGTGTCTTAGGTTAGCGGACTGCCTGTGTTGGGATTACAGGTGTGCACCATCGCATCTGGCTGTGGACTGTTTGACAGACAGACAGATCTGTGCAGAGCTCCTGTGAGCTGAAGTGGCTGCAGGTGTCTGCTGTGCTTGTCTTTCACCATCATTAACTGGAAGAGAGACTGACTCCCAGCCAGCATTAGTGATGGGCCTTGCTTCTTAGTTCCTTTGCAGCTACATGCACCAGAGGGTCTTAGAGCAGGAGGCAAGTTATACTCAGTTGTACAAGCAGAGTAGGTGAGAGAGCAGGCAGAAGTCCATCTGGAGTTGTGCTGTCCTGTTGGTGTGGACAGGTAATGCAGAGCCATGGGAAGCAAATGTTTCAAAGGCACTACATCTTACCAAAATTGTTGAGTACCAGCTCCCTGGAGAACACAGTTGCCTAACTTTTCAGCTCACCTCAGTACATTATTTGTAGGTTTTGGACATAAAGTCTACATTAGAGAAGGAAAGTGAAGTTCATGTTGAGTAAACAAACAGAATGTTGGGTTTTTTAGAAGCATTCTTCTCTCATGGGTCCCTGTTGTTCTCCTCCCTCTGTTCCATCCAGCCCGCTCCCACCTCCCCTTCCCCAGATCAGCTCCTCCTGATTGCCTTTTAAAAAAGAGCAGAGGAGGGCATTTTTTAAATTAGTTTTTCTTCTTGTTTCTCTAATATAGACTTTATTTTATGACCAAAATCTACAGATAATACAACTGAGGTGAGCTGAAAAGTTAGGCAACTGTGTTCTTCCAAGGATCTGGTACTGAAAAATTTTGGCAAGAAGTAATATTGGGGGGGCGGGAGGGGAGCGGGGAGAAAGTATAAAAGATTTTCTTCTTTAATTACAGTGCGTCCATTGAGCCGAGAGATCACAATGAGCCAGGCCTATCAGAACATGTGTGCTGGGATGTTCAAAGTAAGTGGTGAGAGTCAAGTCTTCTTGCCATGTAACTGCCATTCATACAGATGTGTTTAAAATCCCCTCTGCCTTGATTCTCACCCGATTCTGCTGCCATCTGTCCTGGTCCCCGCCTGTTTGACAGTCACCTTTTCCATTCTCATTGTGTTCCTTAAGTAGTTGACACTTTGCCTCATGGGTACATGGCTCTGGCATTCCTAGGATTATAGTATGTAAGAGTGGACTCTAGCATAGCTGGTCTGGACAATACCAGGCATTTTTGCAAGGTTCTGGGTATTAATTTTTAAGTTGTGTTGAGAGGTAACTCACCTGAAGTAACGTAATCCAAGAGGGGACATTGGAAAAGACTCTGGCCTGTGTGATTATGTGGTACTTGTTCCTTCAACATATTAATTAAAGTCTCAAAGCAGCGACAGAAGCCTGATGTGGAAAAATGTGTGTGACCCCTCTGGGGTCATTAATCCCCTGGGAGTTTTAATTAATGATACATTAAAAAAATTATAATTGATGTATCATTTTCCTTTTTTCTTCTTCCAGCTCCTCCCATGTGTCCAGTTTGCTCTGTTTCAGATTTATGGTCTGTTCATTACACACACAATATGTGTATATATTCCTAAACACGTAACTATAACCTGGTTAGCCCATATATAATGTTACTTATATGTGCTTGTATGTATATGATTTTAGGGCTGACCACTTGGTATTAGATAACCAATTGGGGGCTGGAAAGTTTTTTGTATAAATCATGGTATATAAATTACAAATGGATGAGAAGTCTGTTTTACTCTAGATTTTTCTGTTTTCTGAGATGATGCTGTAAGTTTGTAAGTTGATGGATTTTTTGTGTGTGCTGATGCCCATCTTTTTTTTGTTGTGTTCGAATTCCCCTTAGACGATGGTCGCGTTTGACATGGATGGCAAAGTGCGAAAGCCCAAGTTTGAGCTTGATAGTGAGCAGGTTCGGTACGAGCACAGGTTTGCTCCGTTCAACAGTGTGATGACACCGCCGCCAGTGCACTACCTGCAGTTCAAGGTGAGCTTGCCGCCTGAGGTCATGGTGGTGCCACCCATCCTGCACTAAAGATGATAAGGGACGGGGGTGGGGGGGGTGGAGAATGTTAATCTTAATCCTTAGAATAATTGAGATATGGGGTACACAGGTTAAGAACTAAATGTCACATGGGTACAGACTGAGATGTTCTCAGCATTTGCTTCAGAGTCTGTATGGATGGGTAGTCAGTTAGAAAGTTTATATTAAACCTATTGTGATAAATAGTTCCTTCTTTTTAGGAAATGTCTGACCTCAATAAATACAGCCCTCCTCCTCAGTCTCCAGAGCTGTATGTGGCAGCTAGTAAGCACTTTCAGCAGGCAAAAATGATCCTTGAAAATATCCCCAATCCAGACCGTGAGGTAAGAGTGGATTCACTGTACTTTCAGGGGACATGCTTGGGGAAGCATACATCCTGCCACTGGGGGGTGTTAACTATAGTGAGTCAACCAGGCAGCGCTGTCAGATTGATTGCAAGAGTTTCAAGTAGGTCTGTCAGCTTATTTATTTTAAGTCTTCCCTCCACCCATAGGGCCTCACTTTTTTGTCCAGGCTGGCCTCTCAACTCCTGGTAATCCTCTTGTCCTCTGCCTCCATGGTATTAGGAATAGATCATGATCTGTGATACCCAGCTTCCATTATCAATTTTAAATATGAAAAATTATGTATCCAGTTACTATTGAAAATTCCATACTTGACCATTTTGAACTAAAAAGTTGTTTCATTAAAAAATTATCTACAAGAACAGACTTTGAAAGCAAACATAGTTTAAGCATTTGGTGGTTTAATAGTTTGCACTATTCCTAGTGTAACTGAGATACATCTACTCTGTTAGCGTAGGAGCTACTCTTGCCATGTCTAAGTCACTGAGGGAGCTCTTGATGCATCTCTCAGTGCAGATTAATTTAGCATCATCTGTCAGAAACAAGCAGTGCTGGGCTCAGATGGAGTGTGCTTGCCTGTCACACAAAGCCTAGGGTGTCCTAGTACGGCAAGTGAACACGTGCACATACAGAAAGTCGTGAGTGTAGATGAGTGTGCAACATAGCTGGGTTTAACTGCAAACAGTACAACTGTAATTCAGTCATCAATAAGGTCAGAGAAATTCAGATAGCAAGGGTTAAAACTGAATGGTACGCTGCCGTTCCATTGAAGGTTGGCAGAAAAGACTGGGTATTATGTGAACAAATCACTTCCATTAAAAGAGAATTAATGATAGTGCCTTAGGCTCTAAGGGGATGGTAAATGCCTTGGAGAAGAGAGCAGGAAAGAGATTTGTATAAGAATTTATTTAAGAATTATATTCTGGTGGGGCATGACTGCAGAGGCAAGATCCACAGCTGTACATGCAGCACACGGCTGTGTGTATTGACTCAGTCTTCAGAGCAGGTTTTATGGGGGTGAGCGGCGTCTCACCTTGGTTTCTAAAAGGATGGATGTGAGGAACTCACTGAAGAGCTTTGCTCTCAGGGGTGAAGCTGCTGCATGGCTCCCTGAATACCTCTGTGCTTTGGCTGCAGGACAGGCAGTGACTAAAGGTTTCTGGTTGGGGGAGGGGAGGAGGGCCTGCAATGCAGCAGCTGCACTTTCCTGGGCAGGCACTTAGCTTCCGGCTGTGCTGCTGAGTGCTCTTCTTGTTTCAGGTCAGTAGAATCCTGAAGGTTGCCAAGCCCAACTTTGTGGTTATGAAGCTCTTAGCAGGAGGACACAAAAAAGAGTCAAAGGTGAGTGTGTCATAGGGAAAGGGAGTGCAGAGTTCCTGTGTACTGTCGGACAAAAGGCTCCCATGGTCACCTCATCCTAGAAGAGGCTCAGCCACCACTTTTCCTCCAGACGGTTTGAAACTTAAAATTTCTACTTTTTTCTTTCTCTCCCACTTCCATATAAATCGCTGACTACCTTAGGACAGTTAAGAAAGTATGGAGCAGATTCAAGAGCTCAGAAATAAGGGCTGGCAAGATAGTCAGTGGGTAAGGGGGATTGCCACCCAGGCTGATCTGAGTGTGAGAACTGGAGCCTCCCAGCAGGAGAGATTCAACTTGTACTATGGCATCATGCACCCACCCACGTACAAATTAAATGGAATAAAGTATTCTTTAAAAAAAAAAAAAAGTGTAGCGCAGGTTTAGGGGAAGAAGTACAAGGTATTTAAATGTCACCTTTTTGAGGAAGGTAGGTGCTTCAGTAGTGTCTTAGTTAGGGTTTACTGCTGTGAAGAGACACCATGACCAAGGCAAGTCTTATAAAGGACATTTAATTGGGGTTGGCATAGTCACAAAGGTTTAGCCCATTATTGTGCCGGGAAACATGGCAGTGTGCGGGCAAATGTGGGCTGGAGCTGAGAGTTCTACATCTTAATATGCAGGCCTCAAGGAGAAACTGTTGCACTGGCCAGACCTGAGCTTAAATGACTTGGGCCCACCTCCACACTGACACTTCCTCCAACAAGGCTACTTCTCCTAATAGTGCCCTCCCTGTGGTCAAGCATTCACATACGTGAGACTGTGGGAGCCAGTCCTATTCAGATCACCACGGGTAGTTAGGAGCTATGTGTACACACGTGCATGCAAATAAGCAGCGGCCATTTCACTCAGGGTATTGAGTGTATCCACAGAATGGATACATTTTCACTCAGTCTTTATTAGTTTTTGAAACATGGCTGGCTGGACCTGGAGCACACCAATTAATTCAGCTAAACTGGCTGGCCAGCGAGCCCCAAAGACCTGCCTGTCTCCACCTAGCGAGCCCCAAAGACCTGCCTGTCTCCACCCAGCGAGCCCCAAAGACCTGCCTGTCTCCACCTAGCGAGCCCCAAAGACCTGCCTGTCTCCACCTGTCCAGTACTAGCGTTGTAGGCATGTGCTGTCGTGCTCAGCTTTTAACACGGGTGCTGGGAATCGGGCCTCGGGGTCTCAGGCTTGCACTGCAAACCCTGCAGCAACTCAGCCATCTCCCATCCCAAGACTTAAACCCTGATAAGATGTGGCGTTGATCTGGAAGATCTGACTTGTCACAGGCCGGCTCCGACGCAACCTTATGACGTTTGCGTCTTCACCTGTGACCCCAAAGCTGAGCTGTGTTGCATCCTGACCCGGCCAAGCACCTTGTCTGAGGTCCATTTTTCTTTAACCCTCTCTAACAAACAGCTGGCCATGGTTGTTTCCTGATGACTCTTAAAGGAGAAACTCCTTGCTCATTTCTTTCCCTGTCTGCTGCTATTACACCAGTTTCTGTTGGACTGCCCTGTGTCTGAAACACAGCGAGTCTAAGGTAGTTACGTACAGCGCGTCAAACCATGCAGGGGTATTCATTGACTTTCTGGGTTTCTTTTTAGGTTCCTCCCGAATTTGACTTCTCTGTTCACAAATACTTCCCTGTTGTGAAACTGGTTTGAAAGAGGCTGCAAAGATGACCATGTCCACTCTAGGGGATACATCAGTCTGCCACTTACGGTGATGTAAAGTGGATTTCTTGAATGACAGACAGCTTGTTACAAGAAAGACTTTTCAGTTTAACACCCGTACTTGGCGAGAATGAAAACTGCTGTTTTAAAGTGGTTTACTATACTCCATGGGTGTAACTGGGCTGGAATGCATTGGTGGACGTTACTGGTTTTATTACAGACTTAATTGTAAAACATTTTTTTAATGAATGATTGAGTGAAATAGTATTTGTAAAGGTTAATAAATTTCTTGACAAAACAAATGCACTGGTGCTGCTCTCGGGCTGCCCTGCTGAGAACCAGTGAGAGCCGCCATCCGACTTACCCAAGAGTCTGCAGCACTGTAAGCCTGAATCCCCGCTCTTAGGCAGCAGGATCAGGCTTTGGTTATCCTCAGCTGGGTTCTATTTTGAGGCCAGCCTGGCCTACACCAAACAACTCTAAAAATTGAAGTTTCAAAACATGAGATTTATTAAGGATTTAGATTCTGGTCAAATTACAAATTGATTTCGAAGCAAGAGGATTACTAGAGTACATGAGGATTGACTGTTGTGACACAGATTTGTAAGGGCTGTAGTCGTGCAGTTGAAGAAGAGCCACATGACACTGCAGTGTCTGCGCTGGTGTCAGCAGGCAGGAGTGTGCAGGCTGCTGAACCCCGGTCTTGTCTGAATGTGGTGGTCCCTTTGTTCCAGTTGAGGTTTCAAGTGTACTGAAGTGCAGGTTTTGTTCTTGATCCACCAGCCAGAGGCCCCGTCCTTGATTTGCTGCTCATTCCTCTGCTGGTCTCTTCACTGGTGTGCTGTGACAACTGTCTGAGCCTGTGGGGTTTCCCTTTTGTACACTGAAGGGGCATGCTTTTAGCAAAGTGAGCTACCCTGAAATTCAGTCTGACCTTGCGGTTTGGCCTAAGACTAGTGGTAGTTCATTTGGCTTGCAGCAAAAATGATCCTAAGATTTCAGCGGCCTAACTCTAATGTGACACTGTTTGGCTGAGGATGCAACCCAGGGCCTCAGACATACTGGGCAGAAGTTCTCACGGAGCTATGCCTAGCCCAACCCTTTGATACCTCCCATTTCCTAGAAACACTTTGAAGCATGCCTGACTGAACTTGATGAAGATACTAATGAAGACAGGATGTTGCTTACTTCCTGGTCAGTATAGCGGTAGTCTGGCTCAACTGTCAAGTATGGCTGTTAGGCACCCTGGAATTTAGGACCCAGAGGGCAGAGTGTGATCCTTACCTATTTTACTTGTTAAAAAGGAAATCAGCACAACGTGTCGGCAATATCTACACTTTAAACCAAAACCAATTTAAGACAGAAAACAAGCACTAGAGAGTATGAAGTCCCCTTGTGCTTGGGACCCAGGAGTAGAAAAGGTGTATGCTAAGAACACAGTACGTCTGCGGCTCTGGCAAGTTAGTAAGTGTGAAGGAAAATGGCTTGTAACATTGGACAGTATCCATCTAAACATGGAGTTGTATGTCAGATCTGGGTACAGTGAGCACCAGATCTGGTTGGCTTTGCAGTGAGAGGCAACCCACATCTGCCATGGGTGTTTAAATGTGTGCTTGTAAATAGGCATAGTGGGGATAGGACAGATGCCACCACCACCACCACCACCACCACCACCACCACCACCCCCGGGCATCCACTTCACTGCAGGAATCTTCAGCCCCCTCCCAAAGAAGGCACTAGGTGCTGTCCTATGCCTCTAGTGCTGCTGCTTCTTATTTAAGCAGCAATTCCGAGTCAGACCAACCCTGAGGACTGTCCCACTCTTCAGAGAGGTCATTTCTGGAAGGAGCCCTCAGGGTGACTGCAGTCAATCTGCAATTGGTTAGAACCTACTGATCAGAGTCAAGAACTTACGACACATTACCTTCAATGAACTACAAGTCTTTCATAGCTAAAATTAACCTTGTGTGGTTTTCAAACAGTATGTAAACTACAGGGGGAGAGAACAAGAACAGTTCCTGTGTTGCTCCTGCCTTTGTAGGTATCCAGCTTGTAACCTGGGTATCCTCCAGCAGCCAGCCCTTCTTCTTGGACACCTGTGTCGACATAAGTGTCTGGGCCTCTGCTCTGACTGTCTATGCAGCCTTTGTCCCAAGCCTAATGCTGGCACTGCCCTTGTGGGTGAGATGAGTGACTTACTAGAAACTCTTTGCCCAGACCATAGGTGCTCACATTGTGAGTAACTTAATAGTGTTCTGTACATCAAAAGAGTAGTGAAGGTATTTAAACCAGTCTTTTAAAAACAACTCTCACTGACATTTGAGACAGGGGCTTGCTTTCTTGTTCATCCTAGCTTGGAACTCACTATGTAGCTCTGAGCTGGCTCAGAACTTGCAGCAGTCTTCCTGCCTCAGCCTTCTGAATGCTGAAGAAAGCCAGGTGCAGTGGCTATCTTTTAATTAATGTATTTTTTGCACAGAACTGCTTTGTATTGAGGCTGACAGCAAGAGCTCTAGGCCATTGATGGTGGAATCAAGTGTGTGCAGGAGTGATGGACTGCTTAGTACCAGTGGACAGACACTGGCAAGCACCAGCATGAGAAGGGAGCCATTGTCGTTGGCAGCTGCCTATACAGGACAACCTCATTTCTCTTTTTGGTGTTGACCTGCTCAAGAAATACCTGTTAATCAAGAAAGCTTGACCAATTTTGACAACTTCTGTAGACACTTTAAAACTACCCCAGACTGTCTGAGTGGTCGCTAAAATGTACTGATTACACCCCAATAATCATTGGCCGATGTTCTTTTACTTGGTACATTTCACAGTAGAGTCACGGGTGAATCTCCGTAGGAATTCTCTTCAGGCTTATTGAGGAATGTGGACTCCCACTTGATTTAGACTGTGACTCTGCTTTTCACTCCCATCAGGTAAATGTATTATGCCTCTCTTCTGAGCTTCAGCATGAAGAACTAAAAATGCAAAAACACTATTTCAGTATTAAGCATTTGGAGAAATGGTGTGGGCAGGCGTGTCTTCATGTCAGTTTCTACAGTTGTCACAAAGAGAACTTCACCTTCCACAGCAGCACTGCCACTTGGAACTCTGTCCCATTGAGAGAGCAAAAGACACCACGTATACAGCTAACTGCCACAAGACAAAACTGAGTGGTGAGATAGCATAGCCCCTGTGCCGGAGGCCTCCTTGAAAAGGCAGCACTAATAACACATTCCTTCCTAGAGCCACCTGAACAAGTGGGACAGCAGGACAGGACACAACTTGTCTAGCCGTGGGCAGCTGCACGCTTACAGTTCACCGTGCTTTATGTTATAAAAGAACTGAAGAGCATGTCCAGAAGTTAGGCACTGTGTAGCAAGCAGATCTCACTTGAAAGACACTCAAGAAAACTAGCGCTCAGAGCTGCAGCACCATAGGAAGCAAGAAGCTAAGCTGCAGAAAGCTCATGGATTAAAGAGCAGATGCATAAAATCCACAAAGAAACATGTAGATTGGTTGACACTGACTATACTGTATGCAGCCCAGAAAGGCAGAGTGAAGCACTCTAGGTCAGTAGCACGGTGCTGCTGATGTGCGTTTAAGGAGTCAGAACAGAAAGGAGCTTTGTCAAAGACATCCTGCTTGAGCTTCTCTAGAAGACTCACACAGAAAACTAGTTCAGAGGCAGTTAACAGAGAATCTAATGATTATACCAACACCTAGTGTGGAATGACTCCGAGTCCCCTGGGCATCTTGTTGGAAAAGCCCTAAGTCACTGAGAGCAAGCCCTGTGATTTCTGGGGCATCTTTGCTCTAATCCTGCTCACCACTACCCCACTTTGCAGGTCTTCCAAAGAACATAGTTTCCCTGAACTGACAGCTACAAGAGTGTGATTATCAGTCCTAATTAAAGAAAAGGAGAAAGGAAGGTGACTGCTCCCACATCCTACTGCTCTTACCATTTATATTTCTGTCATTCCCTGCAAGGGCTGCCTGCTTCTCCCTCTCAGACTCTGCTTCGTTTTCCTCCAGGTTGTACTCGTCTCCTAGGTTCTGCTGGCCTCCCCCTGTAAAGCCAGCACACCAGACACACATAGCTTCAGTTTAGTCTTGATGGCACTGGAACACCAGTACAAGCTGTCACCCAACCTGTACCTCAGAAAGTAGCCTGACTGATGGTACTCACTCCCAATACAAATGCCACGGAGAGTACCGGAAACACGCCCCTTCAACACTGAGACTATAAAATTCAGCTCTGTTGACTGAACCCTAGCACACAAAAGTTGTGGGCTTTATTCCTAACACACACACACACATACACACAATCCTAAATAAGCCACGATTCAGTCTGAAAATGAAGAAACTAAATGCCTTTTTGAGAAGGGCAATCTACAAGATTGAGAAAAACACCACCGTTTGAGGAAACAGGCGAATGGTGGGAATGGCAAGCAGTGGCTTCTCAGAATGACTACAGGATTAGACTGTTCACAGCCATGTTTTGCTCTGCAGAAAAGAGCACCCAGGAAAGATCACATAATGAAGACGAGATCACAGGATTCTCTCAAAAGTCTGAAGTATGTGTATATGGGGAGGCCTGGAAAATCTACTTTGCTTTCCCTCTGCCGTAGAAGCAGCACAGAGCAGTTATGTCTGTTTACACTCCAGATGTAGAGTGTAAACACTCATGCATGTGGAAGCAGGTACACCACAGAGGCCTGGTAGCCCGTGTCTATGTTTAGCCGTTACCCTTCATGTCCAGTAGTCACACACACCTGAGTGCCACCAGAATGGGGTCCCTCCCTCCCCTTGGGAGCATCTTTTACTGTAGGTATAGAGCAGGGTTCTGAGCAGTGACACTCGGCAGGAGGCTGATAAAATGCACCTGTATCTAAAACAACAGAGGACACTGTTCCAAGAAAGACTGAAAGAATTAGATACATTTCTTCAATCTGTTATTGGCCAGGAACACGGAGGCCATGAGTGCTCCTGGCTCCAAAGGATGGAAAGGTCCCATCTTTAAGGCAACAGAATACATGCAAGATACTTAGCTGAACCAAGATACCACTCTTTATAAAGAGGGAAGGGGAGGTGAAATTCAAGAGTCAGTGTTCCTCAAATGCAGTAACATCCATCATGTCTTCCTTCAGTACTTCAACACATAAGCAGGTGGAAATAGACAACTGCCTGCCTGCCTGCCTGCCTGCCAGGAAGCAACATTTAACCTACCAAGCACCCATCTCAACGTACATACACCCTTCAAGTCCCACTGACGCTAACATTGTTCTCTTGATAATGAACAACAAATAAACATACAAAGGAGTGAACAAGGCCACTTGTGTAATTGTGCAAGCCCGAGCCTGGGGACCCAGAGCCACCCACCTTCCTCGGCAGCATGTTGCTGCTCCTGTCCATCACGGATGACAAGCTGCTCCCGTTCAGGATACTGAGGCTCCTCCTCAGGCCTGGCCATCAGGGCCACTGGCGCCTGTGTGTTCTGATCAAGTTTCTCGGTTCCTACAAGTGTGCCATCCACCACCGCCTGCCGTTGGACGGATGCCTTCATCAGTTGCAGACCACGCTCCTCACTGACAACCTGAATCTCATTGGTTTCCTCTGTACACAGAACATAGGTATGATTGCAAGAGCATTCTTTGGGGGCTTTGGAGGGGGAGTTACTGTTTTGTTACATGTTTTGATTTTCCATGACAGGGTTTCTCTGTGTATCACTGGTGGCTATTCAAAAACCTACTTTGTATACCGGTCTGGCCTTGAACTCAAAGATCCTCCTGGTTCTGCCTCCATGGTGAGTGCTGGGATTAAAAGTGTGCACCACCATGCCTGGCTGTGGGACCATTTTAACTAAAACAAAAATAAAATGACTGAGCATGGAATACACACCTGTCATCCTGTCACTTAAAGAGTAAAGGCAGGAAGATCAGTTCAAAGGCCAGCTTTGGCTACATAGTCACTTTGAGGCCAGCCTGGGAGATTGCCTCAGACAAAATAGAAGAAAAAAAATGGTACCATTAACTGCAAAGAGTGCCTGCAGGATACCTGTAACTCCAGGAGGATTCAGGGGATGAAGGCATCAAAGTCAATTCAAGGACTTAGCTACACAGTGAGTTTGAGGTCAACCTGGGCTACACAAGACCTTATCTCGAAAAAACAAAAAAAGAAGTGTTACCTCTGTATTCCTAACATCACTAGAAAGAGTGGCTGTGGGTTGAGTTCTGTACTTCAGGATAACTGGGAACTTGTGTTTTGATCTCTACTACAGACCAGAGGCTTTGGGGTGCCAGGTCATCTTCAGATTAAAAAACAGGAAAAGTGTCTGGTGTGGTGGTGAATGCCTTTGATCCTAGCACTCAGCAGAGACAGATTTCAGTGAGTTTGAGGCTAGCTTGGTCTATATAGAGTGTTCCAGGACAGCCAGGGCTCCATTATAGAGAGATCCTTGTCTCAAAACTGAACAAAACAATCAGAAAATACCATGGACTTATATCCTGACATCCCTGAGGGCAGAGTGCTAGGCTCTTAGAATCATTTCAAGCCATAGGAGCTCAAGGTACACTAGCCACCCAGGACTCTGTCTCTGCCCTTCAGTCCCATAATGCCCCTGGTACCCTAAATTAAGAGACCTTCTGTATCTGTACTTACACAGCTGACAAGGACAAGCTGTTAGTAAGACAGAGTAGAAGCCTGTAGCTCCTATTTCAGGGCCCCAAGAGAAAGAGCACCAGCCAGCTGCCCACCCTTTCCCTGCTGCCTCAAGCCGCACTCGACCCTCAGTGTCTGCACTGCCCAAGACCATACACTGCTGCTTGATTTGAGACCAAAAACCAATGTCTCCACTTACCATTCTGCATGTGTGGCTTCAAACCCCACCCCTCTGAATTGGGGGCTGGTATCTGGGACTTGTTTCTGAGCACACCCCCTTGCTCTTGTGGCTTCTTTTCCTTTAATGGGACTACTTCCTGAAGCTTGGGCTGAGGCTTGATGGCCTGGAGTTGAAACAAGCACAGGACTGAAAGAGTAGCTCATGGGACCCTCACTAATAAGAACCCCTAAACTCAGACACCACCATCTTCCCAATGATGCCCTGTCCCATGGCATAGATCAGTAGACTTGTGGGTAAGTCCAGGTCCTACAGAAAGTAAGCCAGGGGAAAATGTAAGCATTCAACAAACCAACTTACCTGGCCATACATCTACAGCACTCAGCCTGGCACTGCACACACCCTCCCTGTCCATGGGACCTTACATGTATTCTGTACCACGCAGAATACATTCTCCTGTTACATGGAATGGAACTTAAGAAAGCCACAAATGTGCGGAAATGAACACACTCCAAGATGACCGAACAGCGATGTTCATTCCAGAGGCTCACTGAGGTGAAGGAAGAGGACTGTCCAACTTCAGTCCATTTCTGCCATTTGGGTTTGAGAAGCAGGGGACTTAATCCAAAACACAGGCTAATACCTACTTCTAGCCCTAAAGAATTCCATCTCCCCTCTGTCACAACTTACCAACCAGTGCTAGATAGCCTACTTACAGCAGTTCCTTTTACCTGGCATATCCTATCTCATGGCCAAGACAAAGGCATCCTGTGAGGCAAAAACCAATCTGGAGACAGAAAGGCAACATCAAGACCAGCCACACAGTGACCGCAAACTTACCACACCATGGATGTAGAACAGGAAGCCCCAGTGTGTGAAGTAGATATGAAAAACAAAATATTTTGATCATGCCTTTAATCCCAGCAGTTGGGAGGCAGAGGCAGATGGATCTCTGTAAGTTTGAGGCCAGCCTGGTCTATATAGTGAGTTCCAGAACAGACAGAACTATAGAGTAAGACTCTGCCTCAAAGTATTAAACTAAAATATAAATAAATAAAAGTGTCTTGGTACGTGTAAATGAGGACAGTTTGCTGGCATGTATAGGCTGCAGTAAAAAGCAATGCTTTTTAAAAACAATATTTATAGCACTAAGTGCATATATGAGAAAGGAAGATCTGTATGCAAGAACCAAGACTATACCTTCAGAAGCTATGGAACGAGCTAGCCCATTAAATTCAAAGTCAAAGTAAGTAGAAGAAAAGATACATGAATTAGCTTATAACTTAACTAAAAAAAAATCAGTGAAAGCAGAAGCTCATTCTTCGAAAAAATAATGCTCTAATTATCAGAAGCGGGAATATTCTTATGGGCTCTACGTTGACCTGGCTGACCGTGGCCACAGTATTTAACATTGTGACCTCAGTGTGCTCAAGCCAGACAGCATCAGCTGCTTCCACAGGGGCTGAGACTTGAAAGGACAACACTCGGAGCTTGGAATCCAGCACCCAGCATCTTGCTTGGGTGTGGGCATCCTAGCACCAGTCTTTGCTCTGTTATACCACAGGGAACCAGACCCACAGGACAAAATGGTGAGGAGAGGAGAGAGTACCTCCTGGAAGCCCCGGCCAGAGCAGACCCAAATTACCTGCTGATGTTGGTCGTTTGTTTCAGCCACATCTCTGGAAACTAATGCTTCATTTCGCTTTCTGATGACCTCTTCTATCCGCTCTTCACATTGTTCCTTCACCTCTTTCATCTGATTGATACACTGGCTCCTGGTGAAGGCAAATGGAAGGATGTGTGGATGTCCCACGCACTCAATCCCTGATCCCACTCCCACAATCCAGTGCAGCAGGAGACAGAACAGCCCTTTTCTACTAAGACATGGTCTGAAAGTGAACTGCAAGAGCAAGTGTCCATCTGCAAGAACTGGATGACAGAAGAAACATGCTGGTAACCACACTTGAGACTTGTTATGTTGCATTAAATAACCCCACCCTGCCCCCTTCTCTCTCTATCAAAAAAAAAAAAAAAATGGCTACCAATACAAGTTCTTAAAACCCTTGTGATTTCCTGGTGTTCAGAGCATCTTCATCAATGAGCTCCCTGGACCAGACACGTAGTGATGTTGATAAGATGGCTCATGGGGTGAGGTGCTGGGGGGCTGCACTTTTCAGGATAGGGACTGAAATATTCAGCTCCACCTCCTAGAGAAGGTGAAGGGGCCTGGAGATGGGGCTTGATCATGTGGCTACTGATGCCATCAGTCACTGCCTGCATAACAACCTCAGGTACCACCTCTTCACCTTGAGCTCTGACAGCTTCTTGGCTGGTAAAATTCCCCGATTCCATGGGAAACCTAAGTTCTGCCTCCTCAGACCTTGCCTTTAACTATTGGTTATTGTCATGACTGTTCACCATGACACCCTTTGTAATGGAACTCTGATAGTAAAGAGAGCTGTTCTCAGCTCTGTGAGTGGCTATGGTGAATTACCAAGGAGCTCGTCAGGTAGCCCTGAATTTATAAACTGGCCAGTGTGTGGCTGGCCTGTGGAACAGCGTTAGGAAATTGAGTCCTAAACCTGTGGCACGTGAATGACCTCTGGGCAGCATCCAGACTGTCTGGAGAACACCTAGCTGTCAAAGACCTTCAACTGAGATGCACTGCAGGCTTGCACCACCTTCCACATGGAATGTGGAACATTCCATCAAAGGGCAGAGGTAGACTGAAATTGCTTGCTTAGAAAATGGGGAAGCTAAGAGGTGCTCTGTTGCCTGCTATTGCTAGGCCATAAGACAGACTCAAGTTTCCAGAAGACACTGGGCAGCCTTGCCTGAGTTGGAAGCATTTTGGAGCGTCAGTCTATAACTTGGAGCATATACAAAACATTGGATCACAACATTCCACACACAGAAGGCAATCCTGTGATAACGGGGAAACTCGAACAGATAAGGAATAAGTAAAAACTTCACTGAAAAACTTGCAGGGTCAGTCAAGCTCCAGGTGGTAGACTGTCACAAAGGGGATGAGCCACAGTGAGTAAAGAAACTCAGCTGTGTAAGGAACGAGCAGCAGACATCTTTACTCCTGAGCCTTTCTGCCTACAAAGAGGAATGTCCACCTTCACTTGCTTTTGATGATACAGAAGTAAGCAGGAAGGGCTCCCTCTACCTCTCAGGAATGTAGTGGTATCCCCACCCCCACATTCTGTCTCAAAAGCAGCAGGGGAAATGATCCCGGTAGGGCCTAGATCCTGAGACACAATGTAGCCTAGGTCAGCATTAACTCTGGGCAGGTCCTGGGCTGGCTCTTTCATGTGTGTGTCCAAAGCAGCTCCTCGGGGATTAAGTGGCTTAATTCTAGTGGTGCACAACTCCAGGTCACTAATGGCACTCCTGATAGTGCACATTGTGGCCACAGGACCACTGAGGCTCTCTCCACCCAGAACAGGAACTCATCACTGACGGTGTCACACAGGACCAGGCTGTCACTGCCGCATGCCAACACCGGCATTGCCAGCTGCTCCCTCACTGTGAAGAGGAGCCAGAGTGCTCAGAGATCAAAAAAGCAAGAAAAGGAGGGCTGTGGTGATGAGTGCAGTGATCACAACTCAGTTGTGTGTGCCAGGAAGAACAGCCACTGGGATGCCTGCTGATCCTCAGAAAGACACTAACTTGTGCAAGTGAAGGGGAGAAAGCCTTCCCCTCCACTTGTGGCTACTTCAGCATTCCTGGAAGTAGACAGAGGTGTGTGCAGGTATGCCTGGAGGGGCTCTCAATTTAGCGTACTGTTCTATGCACATTACAGATTTGCTAACAAGGTGTTTACATCCTGTCTCTAGTTCACAGACACTTAAGGACAGCTGTCTCTAGCTTCCATTACTCTCTGGCCAT
Source organism: Arvicanthis niloticus (assembly GCF_011762505.2). Taxonomy (NCBI): domain Eukaryota; kingdom Metazoa; phylum Chordata; class Mammalia; order Rodentia; family Muridae; genus Arvicanthis; species Arvicanthis niloticus. The sequence continues at coordinate 4,459,190 of NC_047665.1, read as the reverse complement.
TACTGCCAAGAGCTTCCTGCATCTGCAGCATGGTCCTTAAGCACAACCAGTGAGGCAGCCACTGTTAGTCAGAAAGACGTACTACCACCATCAAAGCTGCTCACCTCTTCGAAACAAGTGTCTCCATGGAAGCAATTAAGTACTGCAGAGTGATCTGAGCACTTGAGTCAGAGAAAGATCATGAGTTCCAGCCAGTCTTGAGCTATACAAACTTGAGGCTAGTTTGGGCTATACAGGAAAACCCATTTCAAAATGAAACACAACCCAGGGTAGCACCAGAGCCACTGACTGTGCTAAAACACAGATCTCCCTTGGCCCATGACTGACTTCTGATGGGTTGAAGTCTAGGGTCAACACTTACCAAGTGAGGCTGCTGAACTGGGAGAGTGTTGGCTACAAGAGGCTTTTAGAGGTTATAAGACTAGGGCATTTGACACTGATCTGTATGTAATTCTTCGACTTTACTAGCTCAGTTTCCAAAGATCACTATAAATGTTTGGGGCTAGACACAAATTGGTTGTGGGAAGTTGTCTTGGCAGTGTGAACATTTGAGTGTCTTTGTCTCTATTCACTGGATTCCAATAGCACTGTCTCTCAAATCTGAGTAAAACGTCTCTACATACTGCCCAGTCTCTGAAGGACAGCCACAATGTCAGCGCAGTTTCACAGTCCAGTCAATCATGTCTCCTGATGCTGAGTGTCTGCTTGGCATCTGAAGTTGTAGTCACAATAGCAAAAGTCACGCAATACATAGCAACGTTTTGGCCCAGAGAAAAGCCAGAACAAGTGAGACTGCAGCACCTCAGTGTTCCTACAGAACCCCTGGTGGAGTGCTCAGTGCTACCCAGTTACCGTGAAACACATGAGGTGCTCCAGAAGTCATGTGTTTTGTAGTATTGGGTTTTGAAGTAGGAAGAAATAAGGCAAGTCGCTGGTATTTCAGAAGAACAAGGGCATGCTGTGAGGCTGGAATGTACGGGACAGCTATCCCCAGCCGACGGGGACTGCACAGCCTGCTTAACTTTCAGGAAGCAAGTAGAAAGTTCTGTATAGTGATCCCAGCACTTGGGTAGGAGAAAGATCATGAGTTCCAGCCAGTCTGAGCTATACAAACTTGAGGCTACACAGGGAGACCCATTTCTAAATGAAACAAAAGAAATGAAGGAATTTAGCAATGTATATCTAGCGACAAGGTAAACCTAAGCTGTCTTGTAGACGGATAAAAGCCCAAGTATCTTAAATGATGAAGAAGCACCTGTAGCTCTATGAATTTGGTGTGTATAAGAAACTGTGAACAAGCGGGCAGCTGCAGTCCTGCAGATGAGCATGGACCAGAAGTCAGTGTGGGAAAGGGCAGCTAGGGCTGGGCTGTGACCACAGGCTCCCCTTGATCACTGCTCTCTAAACCGGTGGAAAACTAAACAGATGGCGGCTTGAGGCTCCACCTGCAATAGATCCTTTACAGTCTTCCCAGTGGGTGTGGCCTACCTTTTAAACTCCACTCTTACTGTAAACTGGAAACTTCTCAAGGCAATGAGCCACCTGCCACACCAACATCAGCAGTGCCCTATCAATATCTTGCCACAATATTCTAGGCGTTTTTTTTTTCAGCTCATGCTTGACATTAAGAAAAATACTTATTCTAATGTGTATGTGTGTGTGCCTGAGTGTATGCATGTGCACCGTGTGTGTACGGAAGCTCACAGAGGTCTGAAGACGGCATCAGGTCTCTTGGAAATGGAGTTACAGATGTTTGTGAGCTACCACGTGGGTGCTGGGAACTGAACCTGGGTCCTCTGGTGGAGCAGCCAGTGCTCTTAGCCACGGAGCCACACCTCCAGTTCACACCTGACATTTTTAAAGTGTTTCAGATCGCCAGAGCAATCAGTACAACTGTGCTTTAGTTTATGGTACATAAATGTTAATGTATAGTGACAACTCATGTCCTGCTGAGCCCTGCTTGTGTGTATGCGTTTGCACGTGCACATTTGTGTTTCCATGTGAGCATGTGCGTGCATGTACAGATGTACCTTTCCTACTCACTCTGTATAATGAACTCTACTGGCCGAGACTTATCTAAGTATAATCAACTAGAACACTGATTCTTAGAGGACTTCCGTCTCAGAAGTTGGAGTCCCTGCTCACAGGCTACACATGACAAGGTATCCGCCCCACTGGACCCCACTCACAGGTCATAGGAGAACTTCTGCTCCAGGCTGGTCTGGTTCTTCTGGAACTGGAAGATGTCCTGCTGCAGCCTGCCGTAACTCCTCTGCAGCTCCTTCAACTGCTCTAAACCAGAAGGACAAGTCACCTCACGGGACTCTGTGTGGCTGCCAAGCCACCCAGACACACAAGACACAAGAATTTACTCTGGTAGTGGCCGTACATGCCTTTAATCCTAGCACCCAGGAGGCAGAGGCAGGCTCTGTGATTTCGAAGCTAGCCTGATCTACAGAGCAAGTTTCAGGACAGCTAAGGCTACACAGAGAAACCCTGTCTCAAAAAAACAAAGCAAAAAACCACAACATCCACCAGCCAGCACAACCAGCACCGGAAGCAGAGAGGAAGAGGGCAGGCCCATCCTGCCAGCACACCACCAGTATAGGAAGCTCTCCCACAGAAGCCTGCACCTTGATCCTGTTAAAAATGTCAGTTAGAGCATTTTAATCATTAGTTTTCTTATGTGTGTGTATTCTTGCACCACTGTGCATGTATAGAGGTCAAAGGTCAGCTTGAGGGAGTCAGTCCCTCCTTGTACTATGTGAATTTTGGGATCAATCTCATGTTGTCAGATTTAGCAGCAAGTGCGTTTTCCTGCTGCGACATTTTGCCAGACCCAATGTGTACCTTACATCCACAGCTTGGAGATAACTCTAAATTTAAAGAGTTTTAAATGCATTTGTGCCTTCTGGCCTTGGCCTGAGGTCGGGTACGGGACTTTCCGCATGTTGGTACCCAGAGTCCTGGAGTATTGAGTAATACTCATCCAAATTCATTACTTATTTGTTGGCGGGAACTGAAGCTAAGGTCTTGCAAACACTAAGTGCCGCACCCTCAGCACGCCCCATCCCAGTATTAAAGATCCATAAACCAAAGGACTGAAAGTTATGTCCATCATAACTTGCAATGTACACAGTAATATTTCATAAGGACAGGTGGGTAAATAATACATTGACGATGGCTCAATAACTTCTAGCTCGAGATTACAGTGACAGAGCCACCTGAGACCTCTGGGCTGGAGGCAGGTGGGGGCTTGGAGGGGCTTACCTTGCAGGTCTCGAATGAGCTTCTCGCCTGTGGTGATGTTATTCACTAAAATCGCCTGCAAGGAAGACAAACTCAACTCAGCCTTCAAGGCATGTGTCAGCAGAGGGGACAGCACCTAGCCAGCAGCAGCTCAGCCAGGCATAGGGGAGCCATACTCCACTGTAATCTCCATCCATACTGAAAGAAGTGCTTTCCAGCCACCCCAGGAGTAATCAAAGCAATGCCCCAATCCCAGTTCCCAGACGTTCTTCCCTGCCAGGTATAGCTTCTTCCTGTTCCAAGCCACAGACTCACTCAGCAGCAAGCTCAGCCATAGCCCCTGCGCCACTGACAGGAGGTAGGGACGAGGCAACACACAATGAGGACTCTGTGTCTGCCAATCCTGGCTATGTTGTCGTACATGCAGCTACTCACTTGCCCTGGCATTAGGAGCTGGACAGGCCATCATCCTTTGGCAAGAGACAGGCACCTGGGCCTAAGGACAGCTTGTTCAAGTGGCTCAATAGCAAAATTCCTAAAGAAGAAACACAGGTGCTACCACACCAGATAATAGGCTCTCAGCAGCTGCCCTGCAAGTGGCTAGGAACCTGAGCAAGGCAAGTTTTATGAGCTACACCTGTGATACTTAATTTTAGGCATTACTATGACAGGATTAAGGAGTCCCTAGAGACACGCTAATGTGCTTCTGAGTATTTATCCTGCATCCTGGCAGGATCTGTATCCTGAGAATAAGATCCACCTACTTTGAGGGTATCATCCAGCAAGCTTAGTGCTGTGGAGAGCATATGGGACATAGCTGGTCTTCAGATTCCAGGGCTACCATGAACAGCTGAGAATACATCGCTGTCCTCCTGGTTCTGGGGCTTTCAGATATGGATGTGAACTAGAACCCCTGTATCCCAGGATCCCCAGTTCACAGGAAATCTGCCCCAGCCACACCCCCAGACTCCATACTCCCACACACACAGATAAATATGCTTAGTGGCACCATGAAAGTTTCTTACTGCATCATCTCCAACAGAGAAATATTCTAATTAACACACTACTCAAAACAGACATTTTCATCTATTCTCTATTGATGAAGCTGCCAGCGCCTCCCTCTGTCCACTCCCATGTCCTCTGGAACCCTCTGTGACACAGCCTTTACAGTCCCTGAGGCCGGAGCAGAAGAAAGGTCACAAAACGTACAGCCTCCTGAGCAACGCAGGACCCTGTGCCGAGAGATGAAATGCAGTTAAGCCTGGTGCTTGCTGTAGGAATAATGTGGGCAAAGGCAGAGAAGCCCCCAAGATGGTAAAGTCCTCTACCAGGAAGAGGCATTTCTAGAGAAGTGTTTCTTTTACCCAGATGTCGAGAGGGAGGAGAATGAGGGATAAGAGCTCTAATAATAGGACTTGCCCAGCTCAAAATTCCTGCTGCTCTGGGCAAAAGGAGGGAAATAAAGGGGGAGGGGGCAAGCATTGCCTAGATTGCATTGATGAATCTGTCCTAGAATCCCACAATCTCTCTCTGAATATATAGCGAGAGAATTCAGAAAGGATCCTCAGGCCTTATCTGTCCACCCACACAGCCAAGAGGTGACCTGACCTCAGAGCCCATCAGTACAGACATACGGCACGCTACACAGCCTTTCAAAAGGAGGTTCCAACCCATGCTATGACACAGATAAACCTCAAAGACCTGGGAGGAGGGGGGAGTGAAAAGGCAGGACAGTCACAAAAGGAAGATGCTGAGTCCCTCAAGAGTCTGGGGAGGGCTGGTGGGGGGCGGGGGAGGACAGGCATGTGGCAAGTGTGAAGTCTTCCTGACAAAGAGGCCCCACACACAGCAAGGGGAAGTGACTCTGATGGCCTGGGAACTCCGTAAGCCTGAGCATTCCGAAGGCATTTCTGCTTTTACTCTACTTACTTGGCTTTTATTCTACCAAAGATGTCGTCTTACCTTCACTAAGAGCATGAAGACAGAGCCAGAAAATGCCACCAAGGTTTCTGTATATAATTTTAAATTCATAGAAAATGTTGGATTGTGGTCAGGAGGACTGAAAATGCTTCCCAGCTTGTTTGGTTTGTTTGGGGGCGGGGGGGGGCTATAAGGAAAAAAACTGTACCCAACAATTTTTAAAATTCATTCTTTATATATCATACTAGAATGTAGAACATGTAGATTAGTCGGCTTCGTTGACGTTTTTATACAACCACATAATGTACTTGGCTATATTCACCCCACGGTTATTTACAAATAACATAATAGATTCTACTCTTAACAATCAGATTTTCCTCATATTTGGATTTCAAGTGACTTTAGTGTGGTCCTGTGTGCAGTATTACCAGAATGAACTGGAAATTAAACTGTTAGTTATCCTGAATACAAATTTATCCCAGCCATTCTAGTCTGAAGACAAGTTATTTCTGCATTAGATTGTTGGAAAACTAGCTCAGTGTTTCATAGCAAGCCTTCGAACAGTGACAAGGTGGCGGGCTTGGAAACACGAGGCTCAGAGAAGAGAGGCAGATACCAAAGGACACTGTACAGATCCAACGAGAGCAAATCAAAGACACACAAGTCAACCGGTTACTCCTGGGGCTGGCGGGAGAGATGGGAGTGAATGTTTCCCCAGAGTGTGACAGCTGCACAATATTATAAATAGTAACGACAACAGCATTGTCTGATATATTAAAACTTACCTGTTTTATAGGTGCTTTGCCTATAAAACAGAAGAGGTCAGAAGAGGGTAGGGATCCCCTGGAAGGAGACGACTGTGGGTTGTGTGGGTGCTAGAAACTGAACCCAGGTCCTGTGCAGCCAGTGCTCCAACTGCACTAAACTGTGCACAGTCTTTCTGGCCTTGTGACACATTTTTAAATGGTCAGGATGGTGAGTTTTGTGTGCACTTTACTCCAACAATACTATATTTTATTTAATGTTTGCTTTAATGTATCCAAATTATTATTTCTTTTTTTTTTTTTTTTTTCTCTGAGACAGGGTTTCTCCGTGTAGCCCTGGCTGTCCTGGAACTCACTCTGTAGACCAGGCTGGCCTCGAACTCAGAAATCCGCCTGCCTCTGCCTCCCAAGTGCTGGGATTGAAGGCGTACGCCACCACCGCCCGCAAATTATTATTTTAAGATGTAGTTTAAACTAAAAGTAACCAGGCCGGGCAGTGGTGGTGCACGCCTTCAATCCCAGCACTTGGGAGGCAGAGGCAGGCGGATTTCTGAGTTCGAGGCCAGCCTGGTCTACAGAGTGAGTTCCAGGACAGCTAGGGCTACACGGAGAAACCCTGTCTTGAAAAACAAAAAACAAACAAACAATAAACTAAAAGTAACCAGGATATGATTTACTGTCTTCAGGATAAACCTCGGATCTCTAGACACCGAGGTCACCGTGGTCACTGTGGTCACGGCACACCTCCCCCAGACACAGACAGTTTACGACATGGACGGGGCAGCACAGAGCCAGAGGGAGGAAGAGCAGGAAACTGAGCAGCAAAGAGTAGACTGACCACATCCTGCTGGATTCACACTCACCCCCAAACACTCCACCTCCACCACAGCCCCCCAAACCAAAGTGGCTCTGTCACTGAATGCATGTTCCCATAGAAACAAGAGCGCTGTGGCGGGAAAGCTGGTCAGTGCCCACAAAATTCTGTGATTGAGCAAATTCGCAGAAGGTGAGAGACACTGAGCAGCTCACAGGAAGAGGTTGCTGGGTTTTTCAGTGTGACAGTGGGCAGCTGTGCCTATAAGCAACATTGTTGCTGCCTGTCACTTAAGGAAGGGATGCCGTCTGAGCAGCCTCTAGCGATCTCACCAGGCGCCAACATCCTAGCAGTTATTCAACAAAGTAGACCTCAATGCTTGAAGTAACCTCCTGCTACAATCGAGAGTCACAACACACAAGGTTTCCCAGGAAACCTGGGAGCAAAGGCCTCAGGAGCAGAATTCCCCCCACCCCCTTCTTCTCCCAGGACTCAGCAGACAGAATGGGGATTCCTCTCTCTAGCTATTCCCATCAATCAAGTCTCCACAAGAAGACAACAGTTCCCCGGGCCCCCCCCCCCCGCCCACCCCCCCCCCCCCGGGCTTCACTTCGGATGTCCTCGGTGTGCTTCAGTCTCATCAGCCTGCCTCTCCCGAGAGGAAAGTTATCTTTCATGATGAACTGTGTAGTGCTTTCTGTCACTGTGACCCTGGATCAGGTTTCAGAAGTTGCTGCCAGTTCATTATGGTAAGGAACGCAGAGAAGCAGTTCATAGCACAGACCGGAACAGACATGAGGAGGAGGCAGGGACAAGATGGTCCCAAGGACCTGCCTCGTCACATGACTTCTCTTGGGAAGACAGGAACAAACTGCTCACTTCCAGCAGTCACAACAGGAGCCTAGCTAGGCAACCTACATACTTTCACTGGGGGGGTGAAGGGAGGTAGTGACATGGGTGAGGGGCTACTACAGGAGCATGGCTAACAGAGACTGTTGTCAGTAGAAACCACCTCAGCATTCAGGAAAGCAGCATCCCTGCTTTGCTCTTCTAAAGGTCCTGAGTTCAATTCCCAGCAACCACAGGGTGGCTCACAACCATCTGTAATGGGATCTGATGCCCTCTTCTGGTGTGTCTGTGGACAGCAACAGTGTATTCACATACATAAAATAAATAAATAAATCTAAAAAAAAAAAAAAAAGAGAGAGAGAGACTCCCTCAAAATCCCTTCTTGTGGTGTAGCCTCAGAAGGCTAAGGATCATTCTGAGCCTTGCTTAGTCCTTTGTGTTGAGCATTCCTGTCCCCTCTAGGAGGGAGTGGCTCTGTTGGAAGGAAACAGTGCTACAGATGCCCCCAGTGACCTGTCTCTACAACCAAAATAGCATGCCAGCTGGGGCCAATCCCACAGGACAGAGCCTGGGGAGGGAGACAGGCCACAGTCAAGCCACCCAACGAGCAGGAAGGGCCCTCCCCTCCTTCTCTGCAGCTGCAGCACAGCTCCCCCATGTTCCTCATGGGAAGTGTTGGCCTGAAGCAGCTCTGCCTACAAATCCTCCCTCCCCACATGCCCCTCACACTGGCCTTCACGGCCACAGCATTCCTTTACCTCTATACAGCTACTGTTCTAAACACCAGGAGCTGAACTCTGGCTATGCTGCGAGGTGGGGAGACAGACAAGTGGAGGAGCATGAGGATCCTCTGACAGATGGCCCTCTCCAGGATCTCCTTCACGCAGCAGCCCTGGACTGGTGAACAGGTACCAGGGGCATGTCAACAAGCGATCTACACTCTGGCTTCTGGCAGCAGATAAAGGCACTGAGCACGCGAGCTGTGGCTCAGTGGCTGAGCCTCCTCAAGGGCAAAGGGAGGCAGCCGAAGCTCAACACCATCTGTGTAGGAAACACCTGGTGCGCACAGGCTGACCACAACCAAAGCAGCTCCTGCCAGCATCCTGGGCCTTTTAAGGAGGAGAGCAACACCCTTCCATCTTCAGCTAGGCTGAACAGGAAGGCTGAGCCTACGACTCAGTGGAGGGCCGGGGCACCCCAGGATATTTCTGCAGACTACAGGCTGCAAGGACTCCCCATCCCCAAGGTGGGGGAGGTGGGGGCTGGTCCTGTGGAAAGTGAGCCATAAGCCAAAACCAAGAATCCCCAGGAAAGGGGCTATGCAGGTGCTAATGGGAGGAAGGATAATGGAGGGAGGGAGGGAGGGAGGGAAAGCAATGTGATGATGACAGTTTTCTGGGGTTTGCAAAGTCCATTTCCTGGCACAAGAGTTGAATGGCTGAAACAGACTAAGCCTCAGAGAAAGGGAAAGTAATAGCTTCATACATTTAGGACAAGAAAGGTCTGCTGAACAGATGACTGGCTTGGGTGTTTATAGGGGGCCCTGGGGCTGCCCCTTTCCCTTACTGGTCCTGTTTATATACCTGCCCTGGTGGCTTCTTGATGTCTCTCCTCGCAGTGTCCTCTGCAGACAAGAAGCTCCCATCTCAGGGAACCTGCCTTGGCTTTCCTGGTCCACCTGTGGACCTCTAAGGCCCCGTCAGAAGAAAGAAAAGGGATCAGCTGCCACAATGCCTCCCAGGCTCTTGGCCCACTGCATGCCTCTATGGGTAACTAGAGTCAGAGAGAACTCCCAGGGAGCCCCAAACAAGCCAGGCATGGAGGATCCCAGAACACTCACCAATGCCTTATTAGTAAGTGAACTGAAGTCAAACCGCAGCCTCCTCTGCCCTTGTCCCGGGAGCCTTTACTCCCAAGGAATGTGGGCTGAGCCCAGAAGCAATGCACACTCCTGTGGCTCACCCAGAAGCAATGCACACTCCTGTGGCTCACCCAGAAGCAATGCACACTCCTGTGGCTCACCCAGAAGCAATGCACACTCCTGTGGCACACCCAGAAGCAATGCACCCACACTCCTGTGGCACACCCAGCACCTCCTCAGCTCCTCTCCACTTACCCTTGCTAGGCACTGCTCCAGGCCGTAGCTCTGGTGCTGAGGGGAGAGCCTGAGGGTGCAACTCTATCCACAATAGCAAGGAAGCAGCTAAGACAGAGAACCCATCTCTGTATCTGAAGGAGGGCATGCTGGAACCAACAATTCTTCTTGGCTTGCTTTGGCCATCCAGAAGACAAGCCATCTGTTGACTGGAGGCCTGTGGCCATAGGTTTTCAGCCTCAAGGGACTTCACGATTAGGACACAGATGACTGAAGAATCCCTGATTGGAACCTCTGAGATGGCCACACTGTTTGTCCCCAAACGGGAATCTTTTCCCTATTTCTTTCCTGCGCAGGATGTGACACTTGTACTCAAGTGATCTGTACCTGATCTGTACAGACAAGCTAGTGAACATTCCCTGAGGACATGTGCACAAAACTATTCATCCCGGATAGAATACCAGTGGCAGACTAATTCGTTTCCAAGTCTAGAGTGGTAAGCCAGTGAGTTTAACTGGGTTGTTTAGGAATCAGGGATGAGAGCTACACGCAAGAGCATGGAGAACTTAAGGCAGGTCTATCTCTACAGAAGAGCCCCCACTCCCCCCCACCCTCCGGTAGCCGTTAACTGAGCACTTACACAGCCTCAGGGAAGGCCTGAGTGCACTCAGTGCCCGACTCTGACTCAGCTGCCTCTGAGCAGTCAGTGAGCCTTTTGCTTCTGTCTAAAAGTCAGTGGTAGTCAGCTCAATGTTAAGAAGGAGTGGGTCTCAAGATGGCAGTGGTCACGCGCTGCCTGGAGGTCAGAGTTTCATGGCAAGTTAACAGGGCCATGACCAACACTCCTAATGATCCCTCTTGTGATGACTAAACTGCCTGTCAAGTGCAGAGGATCTGAAATCACCTCAGAGACAAACCTCTGGGCACTTCTATGAGGAAGCGTCTAGATAGGATAAACTGAAACATCAAGGCCTGGCCATGTGACAGCCGCCATGATGGTCTGAGCTTTAACTGGGAGCCAGAGAAGCACTTCTCCTCCTCTGTCACAGCCTGAGAAAGGCAATGGATCCACCACTGTTCTAAATGCCAAGTAACTGCAGACATCAACATGCCAAAACCAAAGGGAAAATAACACCAAAGAGGCTTGCTGGAGTGCTTTCTTTCCATGCTTCCCACCAGATGCTTACCTTGTGGTATGAGGTTAGGAAATGTAAAGAGAATTGTGTGCATGTCTCATGGGACCCTGTGCTCCTTTAAATAGGTATGGCCCCCACGGACTGTTTGAATGCTTGGCCATTGAGAGTGGCACTATTAGGAGGTGTGGCCTTGCTGAAAGAAGTATGTCACTAGAGAGTTAGCTCTGAGGTCTCAGAAGCTCAAACGAGTTCCTTTCCTGCTGCCTGCTGATCTGGATGTAGAACCCTGAGCTCCTTCTCCACACTGTGTCAGCCTGCACTCAGCCATGCTTCCGCCATGACAAAAATGAACTAAATCTCTGAAACTGTAAGCCAGACATAACTGACAGACATAACTGAGTGTTTTTCTTTATAAGAGTTGCTGTGGGGCTGGAGAGATGGCTCAGGGGTTAAGAGCACTGACTGTTCTTCCAGAGGTCCTGAGTTCAATTCCCAGCAACCACATGGTGGCTCACAACTGTCTGTAATGGGATCCAATGCCCTCTTCTGGTGTGTCTGAAGTGAGCAATGGTGTACTCATATACATTAAATAAATCAATAAATCTTTAAAAAAAAAAAAAAAAGTTGCTGTGGTCCCTTCACAGCAATAAAACCCTCACTTATAAGACAGACCCCATGTGACCAGCATGCCCAAGCTCATAGGTTTGATGACAAACACAGTGAAACCAACAATCAACGAAGGATAGGCAATGAGGGACACTTACAGCTCACCAAAGCAATCTTGAGTGCAGAGAGAACAACACCCAACCTCAAGGGCAAAGCCTTTTTTACAGTCTGTCCATGACACTGGGCAATGTGCACCCAAGGGAGCCTTACTTTCTACAACAAATGTGAGTGTCCAGGTCTGGGAGTTAAATCTACCCCCATGCTTTATAAAGTGTCTATCTCAAACATAGTCCTGTCTGTCTGTCTGTCTGTCTGTCTGTCTGTCTGTCTGTCTGTTTTGAGACAGGATCTCCCTGTCACTGAAGCTAGTTTCAAGACTCACAGAGATCCACCTGCCTCTGCCTCCTGAGTGCTGGGATTCAACTCGTGTGGCAGCACACCAAGCCACAGGTACATCCTTAGAGCAATAGAAAAAGGACTAAGGCACAGACCAACCCAGAGGAAGAGAACAACATACTTGTTCAGCCACTAACCAGCACGGCTAACTTCACATTGCAGGACACCATCTTCCATGTGGAAGCCTTCCAAGACATAATCAAAATTGTATTCAGGTCTTCAATCGAGCAGGCATCTGGGTGCTCTCCTGAGGCTAGTGTGGCCACTGCAGAGACACTTCCTAAACGGAAGAGCAGGACCCAGTGCAGGGGACACTCAAAGAACACATACTCAATGTCACATTGCTTTGTGGGGTATCGATCATGTGAGTTAAATTACAAACTTGTTTGTGACACTAAATCAAATCCACAGACTGAGAATTTCCAACCTAGTAAGACTGATGAATCACCTGATAGATTTTTTCCCCAAGCAAACGCATCTGCAATGGAGGATACACATCTGCAATGGAGGATGCAAGCCTGCTTTCACTCCACTCCTCACCTTCAGGGCAGGCCTGCTACCCCTCCTGCCCAGCTCTCTGTAGAATCTACTCAAATCCCACCTAATTGCAATGCAATGGCTTTTTACCTCAGGCACTTCAAAAGCCACCTGACAGGGGACTGCACTTTTCTCCCCTGCTGCCCACCTGACTGGAATATTTAACCCTCAAGTCTGAATACATCCGGCCATCATAGTCCCAGAATATACACTCATACTCCTTCCTGGTTTGACACACCCTTTGGGAATGGGCTCCTCCCTGCACTGCAACAGTACCCTCTGCTCAGGAGAGCCACCAATGACCTGCCATCCTGTCTCACACACTTCTACCCCAAGCTCTTCCAAGTGAGGTAAGAACAGAACACTTCATGACAAACCCTCAGACCATGCACAGCTGTCTGGTAGAGGATGCAGGCCATGGCCCCGCCTCGGTGTGTGCTGCAGGTACATTTTATCCAGCCTTCCTTTCTGCATACAAAGTCTGGGGGCTCAATTCCACTTTCCACAGTCATTCCTAGTAAGGACTTGAACCAGCAAGATGCACTCACGTGGGTGAGTGGATCCCCCACAAAAGCAAATCTGTCTGGATCATTTTCTGCTCCTGTCAGTAACCCCAATAAAACTCACTGGTTCACCACGGTGAACGTGGGTGGTATCTATTTGGGTTTGTTGCTGGTTCCCTATCTGGGGTAAGTAGACAAGCTTTCAGTCACCCCAAGAATACTGTCACTCAGGGAGAAACCAGGAAGCTGACAGCACCTCAGTGCACCCCAGGGCACTGTGAGAATCACCCAGCCAGAGGCCCAGTCTTTCCACCTCCCTACTGTGCCTGATTTCACATGGCCGGAATCAAACCCAGGCTTCACCAGCAACTGTTCATCTGTGAGCTCCTCTTGCACACAAAGCAAGGAACAGGCCTCTGCAGCTTCTTCTCCATCCCCCTCACATCTTCTATTCAGTCCTTTCTTTCCCAAGAACTTTATTTCCATCACAAAGGAAATGCACTCTAAGGATTTTCTTTGTGCCCTGGAAGACAAATTAACTCACACAAAAAGTATAAACATCAAGGCAGACACACAGCTGCCAGGAACCCCCCAAGCAGAGGACGCCACAGACATTGACAGAAGCTATTTCAGACTAAGTTTTGGCAAGCAAACATGAGCAAAATGGAATGAAGATCTACATTAGTCCCAACAGGGCCACTGAGTAGCCAAGGATCTCCCAGCCTCGTCCTCTGGGTGGGCCAGACAGTAAATACCCTGCCCCTGACCCAAGACCCCAGGATATCCCCAGACCCCAAATCAGTCTCTGACAGAAACAATAGAATGAACTCAACCAACCTTGGGAGACAATGCAGAACCACACAAGTGACTATTTACAGGCTTCCCTCAATAACTAAAACCCCCAAGCTCCGCTTCCTCTTAAAGCTTTAGAAACATGTTTTAAGCAGAGTGCAGGCTCCTGCCTACAGGCCTAACACTCCAGAGGTTGATTGGAGCCTAACACTCCAGAGGCTGATTGGAGGACCACTTCCCAAGTCTAAAGATAAGTAAACTGATGAATAAAAACAAATGAAGACAAATTCGTTTTATATGTACCCATATGCACCTGTTAAGGGAAAATATGGAGTTGGGAAGGATGGTTTATGCCATCTCATCTTAGTACTTGGGAATCTGAGGCAGGAGGATTGCTATGAGTTTAGGACCAGCCTGGGCCACACAGTAAGTTTCAGGTCAGACTACCTCCAAAACATGGGGCTGGAGAGATGGCTGGCAGTGGAGAGGACCAGCTATGCAAGGTCAGGTCCCAGCATTGATGTGACAGGCGGGAGGATGGAGGCAGCTGGTCTGTCTTCAGCCTGACAAATCACAAGCCCAGGACAGGAGAGACCCTGCCTCTAAGGTATAAGCAGAGGACAATGACAGAGGAGGTAACCCCAAGCACTCCTGTGGCATCTGCTCCACACACAGGCATGTACTATGACTCACACAGACACACACACACACACAAATACATTTTTAAGAAAAACAAAACTCCACTAACAAATGAGGGCTGCTGGCCTGGAGCGATGGGAAAGGATAAACTCTCCAGGTTTAAGCCACTTACTCCGTGGTAATTTGTTTCTGCGGATCTGGCAGACAGAGGCCTAAGGTTTTCTTCTTGGCTGGATGCGAGTTCCTGGCACCAGGCCAGTGAAAGGAAGTCAGGCAGGTAGGTGTGTGGGAAAGATGAACAAGTTCTGCCATTGCAATCAAGTGAGCTCTCAGGTGACGGGTGCAGTTAAGGGACACATGGCCAGGTCCTCAGATGACTGTCAGCATAGCCTTTGGGAACTCCAGGTTACAGAGGTATAAGAAAAACAAACTGCTCCCACAAAGCATGTTCTACAGGGGTTTAACCACTTCAAAGTAACCTGAGCTGCAGGGACAGAATCCAGGGTGGACTGTGTCCATTCACCTGAATCAAATGCAGAGCTTTGAATTCTGAACAGTCCCCTGAATGGGTGGCCACAGCACGGGCTGGGGCCTGTGCTGGTTGCCTGGGCCTGAGACGCGAAGGGTGAGCCAGCCTGCCAACTTCTGAGATTAAAATTACTGTGATTGCTGATGATTCTGAGTAAATACAGATGTTATCCCAGGTGTGTCCTTATGAAGACTGAGACAATAGAGTTTTATGCTTGAGAATAAAACAGTGCCTTTGGGAAATTTCATATTTTACAAAGACATGAATCTGTAGATGCACTGAAAGGCCTGGACCACATAGACACTGCTTAAAACATTACTATCCAGTCAGCTTGAAGGGTTTAAATGGACCAAGTTGGTGGCTCACTGTGGGAGATGGAGGCCCACTGTGGGGAATGGAGGCCCTCTGTGGGGAATGGAGGAGGCCTACTGTGGGGAATGGAGGCCCTCTGTGGGGAATGGAGATCTTCTATGGGGAATGGCTGTCCACTGTGGGGAATGGAGTCCCACTGTGAAGAATGGAGACCCACTGTGGGGAATGGAGACCCACTGTGGGGAATGGAGACCCACTGTGGAGAATGGAGGTTTTCTGTGGGGAATGGAGGCCCACTGTGGAGAATGGAGGCCCACTGTGGGAAATAGAGGCCCATTGTGGAGAATGGAGGCCCACTGTAGGGAATGGAGGCTCTCTGTGGGAGATAGAGGCCCTCTGTGGGGAATGGCTGCCCACTGTGAGGAATGGAGGCCCTCTGTGGAGAATGGAGACCCACTGTGGGGAATGGAGACCCACTGTGGAGAATGGAGACCCTCTGTGGGGAATAGAGGCCCACTGTGGAGAATGGAGTCCCACTGTGAGAAATGGAGGCCCATTGTGGAGAATGGAGACCCACTGTGGGAAATAGAGGCCCACTATGGGGAATGGAGGCCCACTGTAGGGAATGGAGGCCCTCTGTGGGAGATGGAGGCTTACTGTGGTGAATGGAGGCCCTCTGTGGGAGATGGAGGCTTACTGTGGGGAATGGAGGCCCTCTGTAGGGGAACAGAGGCCCACTGTGGAAAACAGAAGCTCACTATGGGGAATGGATGTGCTCTGTGGGGAATGGAGGCCCTTTGGGGAGATGGACGCCCTCTGTGGGGAATGGCTGCCCACTGTGGGGAATGGAGACCCTCTGTGGGGAATGGAGACCCTCTGTGGGGAATGGAGGCCCTCTGTGGGGAATGGAGGCCCTCTGTGGGGAATGGAGACCCTCTGTGGGGAATGGAGGCCCTCTGTGGGAAATGGAGGCCCTCTGTGGGAAATGGAGGCCCACTGTGGGGAATGAAGACACTCTGTGAGGGATAAAGGCCCACTGTGAGAGATAGAGGCCCTCTGTGGGGAATGGAGACCCACTGTGGGGAATGGAGGCCCTCTGTGGGGAATGGAGACTCACTGTGTAGAATGGAGACCCACTGTGTTGAATGGAGATCCACTGTGGAGAATGGAGACCTACTGTGTAGAATGGAGGCCCACTATGGAGAATGGATGCCCACTGTGGGTAACTGAGAAAATTAACACAAGAATGTTGTGATATTACACAAGCAGCACAGTGTTCTTTTAATATGATTTCCTCAAAATGAATGATTCTCATGCAACAAAAGGTACTGTGGGATTTACTTTCTAGAGACTTGCCACTGAACCTGGGACCAGCATGCTCAGCAACTGCTCTGCTACTGAGACACACTCCTAGCCCTCAGATGAAGTCTTTCTACCTGACCTTACTTCCATGCCAAGCAGCTCCAATCCAAAAAACAATAATCGAAGACCTTAAAGAAGTGTTCTAAGGTGGGATTGCCTACACTGACTTCAAACTCCTGGGCTCAAGAGATCCTCTGGTGCCAGGACAATAGGCAGGCATGCGCCGTCAAGCCAAATGTAAAACTTTCACCCTCAATAAACTCTTAAAATTGAAGGGTTTTGGTTTAGGGTGTCTATGCAAATATACATATATGTAATTTAAACATTCAAGACTGAAAACGCTTCTAGTCTTGAGCATTTTAGAGAAGGGTTACTCAACCAGAACTGGTCAAGTTCTCAAGACAGGGAACCCAGGTCGGTCAGTGCCTGGACCAAGGTCCAAAATTGCTCTCAGAACATGGCCAGCTATCTATGAGAGTGACGGCAATCTTCGAAAGATGATCCGTGGAGGAAGGATTAGTCAAGGCTGTCAGTGATGCTAGCCACCATATACACGATTGTCTCCCAACAAACTACCCGGTCAGCCAGCTAGGATGTGTCCCTGTCACCCTTTGCACTCTCTCACATGGCTCCGGAGCTGACTTCTGCATTAGATCCGCATCTCACCTGGGAAGAGACTTCTGCATCTAAGAATTAGGACCACCCAATTATCTTCCAGAGTCTCATCTTCCTTCAAAACTGAACGGAAGTTACCTAGAACACAGGGTCATGGGCTTCCACTCAACTGGTAACGAAACCCTTGAGCGTCTTATTAAGTGTCAGCTACCATCATATTAGACCCTAAATGGCCAGGCACTGCTAAGGGAACTGAACAGTTCTTCTCAGACAGGAAACTGAGGAGAGAAAACTATTAGCAGAAACTAAGGGCCAACTGGATGTCACCTCATAAAAATAGGTTTCATGGGGCTGAAGAGCAGGCCCCATGGTTAAGAGCAGTCAGTGCTCTCAGATAAGACCTGGAATTCTACTCCCAGCATGCCCATGGTGGCTCACAGCCATCTGAACTGCAATTCCAGGAGACCTGACAACTTCTTTAACCTCTATGGGCACCAGGCACGGAAGAGGTACACACAGATACACGTGGGCAAGACACTCATACAGACAGAACAAAATAAAGCTTAGAAAAACAGGTTTCCTATACAATCCAGCCAGTCAGCATCTGGATTTCTCCCTGGATCTCCCAGGCTCCTTTAGCCATAATTTACAAGGACAGAGTTTACCTTGGGAATAAGTGCAAACATTTACATATATACCCATTTTTTTAAAAAAATAAACTGAAACAATGGATTGACAAAACAAATGTAACACCTATAATAACACTCAATTACTTTTCGTTTTCTGAATGTGGGCAGAACGTAATTATTTCTCGTCACAGCCTGATACGGGACTAGACTGTACTTGGGAAAACTCCACAAGCATCAGAAACTCTAAGAGCCCAGGGAGCAGGGCGGAGCAGCTCACTACAGCCATCTGTCAACAGAGGGAAACTGAGAACAAGGAAGGTCACCTTAGTGAGGAGTGCCAGATCAAACATCAGTCTAAGGAGGGTGTGGCCATTTCAGGGCATGAACTAGATGTACCCTCAGCAAGGAACTCAAAGGAACACTGACCACAGGAAGAGGAACAGAGGCCCGAGAAGACACCTGAAACATGAGTGTAAACCTGTGCTGCTTTCGTATGTGCGAAAGTTCAGCAAGAGAAACTGGAAGGCTAGATGTTCAAGCTTACAGCACCAGCTATAGAGGCAGAGGGAGAAAGACGGGAGATGGAGAAGATACAACCTATCTTTATAAATTATCATGACCGTTATATAGTATCTGGGTGCTAGGCATGGTCTTCGTGCACACCTTGTGAGTACTGAAGTTATGTTTTCAGTTTTAATCACTGTGCTTAAGAGATTTATAAAACAAAATGCCTCTAACCTGAAGCCCCACTTGCCCTAGGACAGACAATTCCTGGAATGCTGGGGCATGCTGTTCACATAACAAGCCACATGTTCTCACTTCTGTAAACAAGGTTGGTTGCTCCAACTGCATAGGATGTGCTTGAACACATGGAGGCGGGAGGTACATCAGGATGTATGCTCACCCTCGGTTGGACGAAGTCCAGGAATACTTAGCTTTGTGGAGTTTGCTTTCATAAGCACTAGACTAATGTGATTTGCAGCCATTCTTTGGGAATCTGAGGTATGGACCTGGCTGGTATCGATTGTCCTGGTCAGTATTTAATAAAGCTTGGTTCAATTTTGGCTTTAAAATTATGGTAGTAGTCTCATTCCTTCCCTGGGAGATTAACAACCTGTAATCCCACCATTGGGGAAGTAGAGGCAGTAGGACACAGAGTTCTTAGGTGACCTGGGATACAAAGACCCTGTCTAAATGTATACCCAGCATTTGGGTGGAGCCCACACATGTGAGATTACTGTTGGGTCCTCCAGATACGGAGCTTCTCAAGTGCTGCCTCGTATCTGCTCAGAGCCCTGGTCCATGTCACAAAATCCTGAGCAAGCTGGTTTCAGTGCTAAGGACCCCAAGACCCAACTTTATTCAAATTCTGGGTAGGGCAGCAATCTGGGTGAAAGGCATAAGGTGAACAGCAGGGTTCTGAGCGGGCACAGCTTCCACCGATCCCCGTAAGTGGGAATAAATACAGCTCAGTACAGGGCTCAGCAATTAAGATCAATGGCTGCTCCTACAGGGGACCTGAGTTCAGTTGCCAGCGCCCACATGGCAGCTCACAACCATCTGTAACTCCAGCTCCAGGGCATCTAGTGCCCTCTTGTGGCCTCTGGGGATACCAGGCACTTACATGCAGGAAAAGCACTCATACGCATAAAATAAAATATAAAAATCTTTAAAAAAAATAGTTTAGTCCAACATTTTTGCCAACTCATTTAAAGGAGTCTTATGTCTAATCACACTGGCTTCACACTGGCTTCACCTCTTAAATTACTCACTCAGGGCTGGGAAGTGGTGTGTTTGAGAACAGCCTGGTCTACTAAACTGGTCCCAGGACAGCTAGGACTACACAGAGAAACCCTGCCTTGAAAAACAAACCAATGAACAAATCCCTCCACCCCCCACTCAGTTAGGAAAAGTCAAAATGCCAAGAGAAGCCTGATTATCTCCTTCTTAGCTACGATGCCGTACACACTTGATCTCACGCTGCAGCCTCTGGGTCAGCGGATCACAGTGATTTGAGAATCTAGACAGAATGTGGGGACACAGGAATGTGTGGACAACCTTCTAGAAATTAGTCTTTGAGCCCTGATGCCCAAAGAGTCTGGAACACTGCATGTATTGCTTTACATTTTCCCCATGCGCTCTCAAGGAACCCCACAATGGGCATAAACAGCAAAGGATCTGATGGACTGACCCAGCAGCTGAACAGCAAGCTGTGAGACTCAGGGGAGCCAGCGCTGGCCGAGGGCAGCTCACCTTTCATTGCCCGCTCCTCTGGGGAAATGCTTGGGGTCGCTCGTACCTCAGGATCGAGGCTTTCCAGACTCTAGCAGATTTACACCATCTTTACTCAGTCATTCCTCACCGAGGTTGTTCCTAAATCCACAACTGTGAGAGTCGGGTGCTTAAAATGTTTCGGAATGTGGCACACCTCAGATATCAGATGGGGTGCCCAGCCATACATGTGACCCTCACAAAGAAAGGACAGAAAGCAAGCACCTCCTGGGACCCATCCAGGGGTCCGCTTGACCCTGGAAACAACTCCAAAACTTCATCCCAAGACAGCTTCCCTACCAACTCATGTTAGAGGATACTGCAGTCACGGAGCGCATCTGACAACTTGATTTCAATTGGTTAAAATTAAATTAAATTGAACCACATTCAACAGCCTCACATGGCTAGTTGCTACTCAGACCGACAACTAAACCACTGCACTAGCATGCTCATACCTCCAAGCAATGACATAAGGAATACAGACAGGCAGGAGGTGTCACTGGGAAAGAACAATGGGGAGACAGCAGGCCTTGCCTTCTCATCCTGGTATAACTTGTTGACGTTCTCCAGCTGGAAGCTGTGACTGGATTGGATCCTGTCCAGTTGCTCTCGTTGTTTCTGGAGCTCGCCCTGGAACTCATTCTTCTTCAGCTCGACAGCACCTCTCTCTGCGGCCGCCCTGCGGACCCGGCCTTCCAGCTCTACGATGCGTGTCTAGAAGGAACCCACAGGCAAGCCACCAGCTGAGACACTGTCTGCTCCCTCAACCAAGGCGTCACAGGACCAAAGCTTACAGTCCAGTGGAGAACAGAACAAGGGAAGGGGCGGTGGATGGAAGATCACCCAGAGGACACGGGGAAGGGGGACTTGCTAAAATAATTGCATTGGACACTTGCCAGAGGCAGCCAATGACCTAGCCAACAAGGGGAAGGGTGAGTATGTTCTCTGCAGGGAGAGGTCAGGCAGATCAAAGACAACAATCACAACCTAGGGGGCAGGTGGCCTCAGAGGAGCCCACATCTTCAGTGAGAGACTGCCCTTGTTTCATGTCTTAGATAGGGTTCCCACTGTTATGATAAACACCACAACCAAAAGCAACCTGGGGAGGAAAGGGCTGATTTGGCTAGACCCCCAGACCATCCTGGTCACAGCTCATCTTTGAGGGAAGCTAAGGCCGGAACTCAAACTGGCAGGAGCCTGGAGACAGGAACTGAAGCAGAGACCATGGAGGAACACTGCTTACTGATTTGCTCCTGCTGCCTTGCTCTGTTTGACTGCCCAGGGGTGGCATGCTCTGTTTTGTCAATATCTGCACCACCCCACACTGAGATAGGCTCACTCACAGCAGACACTAACAAATGTGTCACGATGGGCTTGCCCACAGGCCTATATTATAGAAGCATTTTCTCAATGGTCCCCTCTTCATGGATGACTCTTTAAAACAAAACCAAAACAAGCAGCAACAACAAACCCAACCAGGATGGCATGGCCTCGTTTATGATTGGCCGTAATATGTGGGTAACCCAAAATTACCACCCACATGGTGCTTGGTTTCTCCAGAGGACTGACAGACAGGGATGGGCAAGTGTCTGGATTACCTCTACCAGCCAACATTCTAATCCGGCCTAAACACTCAACACTCAACGGGGAAGCAGAGTGAGGTATGTATGACCTGCAACTCAGTAGTCACAGAGTATGCAGAATTGAGCTGCAGAAAGGAACCCGCCTGGGGGTGGGGTGGTTGGTGTGGAGAGCTAAAACACCATTAGCACATGCAGTTAGAACCCACAGTATGGGCTGGCAATAAACAGGGAACCTGTGGCATTGTCCCCCCAGCTACTTTAAACATTCAGTGGTGTCCATACACTCTAAATAAATGAAATACCTGGAGTTCCACACTTCTGGAGCTAGCAATCCAGTAGTTGAAGCCAAGCACAATGACACAGGCCACCAGGGCAGCCAGAATAAGGGGCGGAGACTTCATGCTGCGACGCCCATTCCCCAATCCCAGCATCTTAGAACCAGGGCTGAGAACCTGCCAAATAAAAACACACGAGTGAGTTTCCACACTAAGGCCGGCATCCCTGAAGCAGACCACAGCCATCTATCTTCAATACCTACAGGAAAGCAACCATGTGAGCGCCCTCTCTCTCTTCCCCCCCCCCTCTCACACACACACACACACAGAGAACCATTCATGAAGAGGATATACCGGCATCCAAAGGCAAAGGTCTAGGTGCCTGAATGGTGAGCCACCACATGGATACCCAGACACAATAACCTGGAGTCCTCAGCATGGAACCATCTCTTCACACCAACTGCTCTCTGTGTAGTGGGCACAGCTTGGCATTCCCACCTCCAGTATAATTTGAGATTGCTCAGGCTTGCAAACAGGAATAGCAAACCTTGTTTCCATTAAAAAAAAAAAAAAAAAAAATCCAACATTTTTTCAAGGTTTCCAGAGAGTGCTAGGTTGGTCCTAGGAAAGGGAGGCTTTGGCCGTCTGCCCTCACAGAACAGCTGCCATCCCAGCACAGCCTTTGGAAGCAGAGCAAGAATGCCGTGCTGGAGGTGAGTGTGAGCCGTTCTGTGTACATCACAAGCAGTGTCATTGTCCCAGCAGGGAGCAGAGAGGGACAGGGATAGGAGGCAGATGTCAGTCAAGCTAAGATGGAGCAGGAACCACGAGAGCCTGAAAAAAAATCCTATGAAACCAGGAGTCAAAATAAGCCTTTCTTTAAATCAACTCCATCCAGAGCTTTGGTTACAGGGACAGGAAGTCGACTTGTCCCAAGGGCAGGTCAGTGACAGACCACAAGTCTTCTCTACTGCAGTGTTCTGCTGGCTGTTGTCTTTTGAGTCCACTGTCTGCTGAGGCAGAGACGACGGGCATCACTGCAGCAGCGTGGCTTGTGAGTGTGACCCTAAAAACAGGAACTCCTCAGTGCGGCCCAGAGCATGGCCACCTGGGAAGGTTTGCAAACAGCAAAGCCGGGACGTCCAGCCTGCTGATGGGAGCAAGGACTCCAGGCAGGAAAGCAGCTATGCGGGAGAGCTAGTGTGGGCTGGCAAGGCCACACAGCTGGGTGGCTGAGGGACAGAAATGGAGAGAAGCAACCAAGCTGGAAGAGGGCTGCATCCCGGATTCCTTGCTTCTCTCCCCCACTGCAGACTTTTTAGAATCTAAACCCTGCAAACTGCCCTACCCCCCACCCCACCCCCACCCCCGTGGTAAACACAAGAGCTGTTAGTGTTAAAAGTCTCTGACTTTGGTGGTGGGAGTGGGAGAATGGGTCTACTGTGTAGACCAGGCTAGCCTCAAGCTTTCAAGCCTCCAATCCCAGCCCCACTAACTTTTGTTAGTGTTGCTTTTATTTGGTTTGCTTATTTTTGTTGCTTGGACAGGGTCTCTCTATGTAGTGCTGGCTGTCCTGGAACTTGACCCATAGACCAGGCTGGCCTCAAACTCAGAGAGATCCACCTGCCCTTGTCTCCCAAGTATTAGTGTTAAAGGTGTATGACACCACACCTAGCCAGGTATGAGACAGAAGAGAGGAAGGGAGGGAGTGAAGGAGGGAGAGAAGAGGGGAAAGGGGAAAGAAGGAAGAGGAGGAGGGGAGGGGAAGAGAATATGACAGTAGATGACCTATCAAATTTATTGGCACTTTCTAAAAATTTTCCTTTTTTAGGCCAGGCGGTGGTGATATATGCTTTTATACACAGCCCTCAGGAGGCAGAGGCAGGTGGATCTCTGGGAGTCCAAGGCCAGCCTGGTCTATAGAACTTGGTCTCCAGGGCAACCAAGTTTACACAGAAAAACCCTGTCTCAAAAAAAAAAAAAAAATGGGTTTTTTCCTTTTGCACAGAATTTTTAATCCTGTAGCCAAATACATGTGAGCAATTAGAGGAGCAGAATCTGGGTGGCCATGCTGGCCGGACAGTTTTCTTGTCAGCTTGACACAAGCTCTGGGCATCTGGGAAGAGGAACCAATTAAGAGCAATGCCTCCTTCAGATTGGCCTGTGCAAGGCTGTGGTACATTTTCTTGACTAATGATTGATGTGGGACCTCGCTCAGTTCAGTTCAGTTCAGTTCAGTTCAGCTCAGCTCAGCTCAGCTCACTGTACCTGTGGGTAAATAGTCTTGTATATAAGTAAATGGCTTGTATCTAAAAGCAAACTGAGCAAGCCCTGGAAAGCAAACCAGAGAGCAGTGCCCGATATGGTCTCTGTTTCAGTTCCTGCTATGGCTTCCTTCAATGATGAACTGTGACCTGTAAGTCAAATAAAACCCTTCCTTTCAGGTTGCTCTTGGCTGTGGTTAACACCGCAGGAGCAGAAGCCTGCCTAGGGCACAGTCACCAAATAATTCTTGGCCACACCTCTGTCCTACCCATAGGACGGGCTCCACCCAAACCCAGCCTACAAGCCGGCAACTAGTTCAAAAGCCACCATGATGAACAACCCTGCACAGCACCCAGGTCTGGGAAGGTCGTGGGCATCACCTTGCTTTTGAGTTTAAAAACATCTGCTTTTGAGTTTGAAAACATTGTGCCTGGTCTCAAGCTGTCCCTGAGTCAGAGATCAGCAAACTGCGGCCCACGGCTGGCCGTTAGAGTAAACACTTTTTCTGATGTGGTTATCTTCCATAACTGCTTTCCAGCTACAAGACGGAAATGAACACTTAAATCAGACACCTCTGAATAGGACCATTGAGGGGTTTAAATATTAACGATCTTTAACGCAGTCACAAACTTCCTCTAACGGAGACTGGTTAACTTCCTTTATAAACTCACCAGGAAGTACAAAGGCTACTACCTTCCTCTTACTTCCTCGTCCCCCAACTGTAAACACCGTGCTTCCCCTGATTCTGGGTGTTTATAGTTTCTAGAAATACTAAAGAAAAAGACTATACAACTGGACATGGTGGGGCATGCCTGTCACCCCAGCTCCCAGGAGGATGAGGCAGGATTGTGAATTGTAGGCTAGCCTAGGCTACCCAGGAGTCTCTTTCACAAAACAAAACAGCCCCCACCCTGTATCCATAAGAAAGTTTTAGTAAACACAGTACTGACCTTTACTGACACACTAGACCCTTCATCCCAGGAGCCCTGGTGAATACACCCTTCTAAGGATGGTTTGATTCCTATCGTGAATAGCTTAGTGTCTGCAAACACCCACAGTGCTAATGCTGAGTCCTCCAAGGAGCCCTGCTGTTTACAAAAGGAAAAGACAAACAAAAAACAAAACAAAACAAAACAAAAAAAACCCATGTGATCTTTGTGCATGCCTGGTGCCCTCAGAGGTCAGAGGGCATCAGATCCCCTGGAACTGGAGTTAAGGGTGGGTGTAAGCCAACGTGCAGTGCTGGGAACCAAACCCAGGCCCTTTGCAAAAGCAACAAGTACTCTTAAGCACTGAGCCATTTCTCTCAACCCATGGTAACAGTTCTTCAGTGTGGACACTGAGCCAACATTATAACTGTTGAAAATGCAAATTTTCTGATCAAGGCAAACCCATGAGATTCAGGACTCTGGCACGACAAGCAGATACGGATGTTATCCATATCCAGAGGTGTTAAGGAAGCCTGGAGGCCACACCCGTTCCTGTTAGCTCCCTCTGGGCGGGGTCAGCATGGAATCTGGATAACCACCAGAGAAAGTGATCCATTTCTCTTTGGGAAATATTTCTATTTCCAGGCCATTTGAGAGTTGAGTTTGGTCCATTTGCCTAGCTCTTTCATGGCAGCCTGGCTTCCTCAAGAGTTACCACCACCGCCCCTCTGTTCAGAACAGCTGCTCCTCCCACCCCTAGCTAGACTATCTGTCCTGCATGTAAAAGCCTTCTGTTCACTTCTTGAGAAAGAGATGAAAAAAACGTGACATGGCTCTGTGTAAAGCAGCTGTGTAGTCTAAGGCTCGTCTCTGTCTTTATCAGACACTGCACACATGCAGTGCAAAGCTAATGGATTTATCAGAATGAACCCAGAGCAGCCCTGTCTCTGCAGGACCTGCAAAAGTGATGGGCGTGGGGGGCAGGGGATAGGGAGCAGCCTAGTAACCTGTTGTCTCAATACCAGCATCAGGAGGCAGAGACAGTAAACACCAGATCCCCAGTTCCACTGTCAGGAAAACCAGACAAATCAAATATCTGACTAATAATAAAATCCTGTCCCTGCAAGAAATCAGCAAGGCAACAATTTAAAAACCCGTTAACAGTCAATGAGCTATCTTGAAACCTCTGCCTCCTGAATTAAATTCCTCAAGGACCACAGCCCTGGCCAGTACTGTATGGAGAAGAATCACCCAGCTGAGCATAACCAACTCGGAGAATCACTAGCAGGAGTAAATCAGTGTTAACCTAGAGGGAAAAAAAAAAAAACATGGCCAGTGTATGAACTATAGGGTGAAAAACGACAGAGCAGCCAACAGAGAAGTTTCTGGTTTTTCTGTGAGGAAAAAGACTTCAAAACATCCAGTACATGAATATATTTTCCTATATTATAAATGGAAAATGCAAACAAGCAAGGACATGGATAAGTATATGATGTAGTTTAGTCTCCCCTCCCATTTTTCCAATTTCATTTTCCCTCGATGAACACAGTTTTAATACAAAAGCAAAATGGTGAAAACATATACAATGAGAGCGAGAAAAAGAGAGAGAGGGAGAGTGGGAGAGACAGAGAGAGAGAGTGGGAGAGACAGACAGAGAGAGAGAGAGAGAGAGAGAGAGAGAGAGAGAGAGAGAGAGAGACTACAACTCCAGCATCCTTAAAGCTGCATTCCACAGCATTTAACAGTTTTGAGGGTCCATTTCTAATTCAAACCTCCAGAGGATCAGGAAGGATAACTCTAGGGTCCTGGTTTGCTTTCTATTGTTGTGATAAACACCACAACTAAGTCCATCACTGAGGGAAGTCAGGGTAAAGAACTCAGGGCAGGAACTGATGCAGATGCCATGAAGGAATGGGTGCTGCTCTCTGCTTTGCTCTCTATGGCTTGTTCAGCCTGCTTTCTTACACAGCACAGGACCACCAGCCCAGGGGTGGACCGGCCCATAGTGGGTGGGGCCTTCCCACATCAATCTTTAATGAAGAAAATGCACCACAGACTTGCCTACATGCCAATCAAATGAAAGTGTTTTCTCAAAAAAAAAAAAAAAAAAAAGTCCGGGCAGTGGTGGCAAATGCCTTTAATCCAGCACTTGGGAGGCAGAGACAGGCGGATTTCTGAGTTCAAGGCCAGCCTGGTCTACAGAGTGAGTTCCAGGACAGCCAGGACTACACAGAGAAACCCTGTCTCGAAAAATCAAAAAAAAAAAAAGAAAGTGTTTTCTCAAATTGAGTGTCCCTCTTCTCAAATGACCCTACCTTGTATCCAGTTGACCAAAACTAACCAGCACCTCTGGGGTCTGTTGTCTGAAGAGACTATCAAGGAAAACATTCAATCTTCAAGGGAAGATTTAACCACAGAACTAACAGAGAATGCTCCTGCATGGCTTCGTGGGGATCAGATGTAAAAAAGCAGAGGACCAGCTGTCTCCTTTGGGCACCTGCATCCCAGAGGGTATAGGAGATGCTGCATCCCAGAGGGTATAGAAGATGCTGCACTGAGCCAGGGAAGAAAAACACTGTCATCCAGCCAGAAGGGAGCCATGCACTTCACAAGCATGGCGTTATATTTCCGTATAGCGCACATGAAGCATTCAAACTTCATTTGCTTCCCTCCAAGGCCATAAAATCCCAACAGTATTAATACTGGTGGGAGCTAAAGTTTGCACGCCCTCTGTCAGAAGGTCACTGGTGTGCCTGAGGGTTTGGCTGGTGTCATTGGTTCCACTATCTGGTTGGCCCATGCACAGTGGGGTACACGGGTAGACTGTAAGTACAGGAAACCTTACGAGGAACAGCAGGCCTTCGGGATGGCTGTGGAAGGTACAAACGAAACCTGTATAAGTAACACAAAGAGTAGGCATGGCAAGGCACAGGCTCTGAACACAAGCCGCACTAAGTAAAAACTGTGCATGATAAAAGCAGACCCGACCGGAAATGCACCCCAAAATAAGAGAAAGGTCTGAGGCACACCGTCCTTACCTTCTCTAACATCAACAGCAACCACAGCTAAAGTAAAAATTCTTCAAGAGTACCATGCGGTTAATTAACTAGTGCATGTTATCCACAGAGGAGGAGCTAACACGCAGGGGGGATGCAGGCTTTGGAGATGAAAAGAATGATCAAAGAAAGGATGGAAGCAGCAGGCTGCGGCTCCACTACTGCGGCTGTGACAGTCTTTACACATGCATGCAGGCTCTCAGGCCAGCACCTCACAAAGCATGAGAAGGCCCCTCTCTCAGGGGAATCAGGAAACACCCTTAAACTTCAAGCCAAGTCTCTCCCGAGTAATTCCACCAATAAGTTCAAAAACCTGGAAAGCAAAACTGCCTGAAATCTCTTGAGAATGTTTTTAGGTGTGAAACTGTCAAAGAAATTTTAAAGTGTTCAATACCTTGTGCAGTTTCTAAGATTAAAGCTAAAGCGCGCGCGCGCGCGCGCGTGTGTGTGTATGTGTGTGTGTGTGTGTGTGTGTTGTGTGTGGACTATGCATGTACATGTTGACGTGCAAACACATGATGCCTCCGTGACCAGCATCTTCCCCTAGGGCTTTCCATCTTGCAGTGAACCTGGACATCACTGATTCAGCTGGCTAGCTGGCCAGACACTCCGGGACCTCTGTCCAGTCTCCCCAGCTGGGGTCACAGGTCAGAGCACACACCTGGCTCCTTCAGAGAGCAAGGGAGTGAACTCCAACACTCACACTACACATGCCCGGGCAGTAAAATAAAAGCATGTTAGGACCATTCTGCCTATCTTTACTGTTTCCTTTTCCCAAACTAGAAATGTTTTTTAAAAAGAAATGATGGATGGTATTTTTCATGTTAGGTCTTAAAGTAAACGAATCTTTATTTTTTTTTTTAAAGAAAAAGGAAAAAAAGGCCAGCATGTAAAGACACTAGAGGGAAAAGCATCTCTCTCTCACCACCCTCCCTTCCCCTCACCACTCCAGGACTTCCAGGGCTGCTCTGCAGGCCCAGGCTCCCTGCAATCTCCCTTGCCCTGCTCTCCAGAGGCCTATTCCTATTCTCTCTTTTCTCCTTTGGGACTTTCACAGGACACTGGCAGGCCCTCCTAGAAGGTGGCCTGGAAACTCAGAGAAAGAGCACAGTGCTCCTGATGCCCTACCCCTATAAGCAAACAAATGCAAGTCCTTCCCATCCCCCACCAGTCACCAGGCTAGTCACCAGTAATTAAAAAGCAGATGGACTTCAGGGTTTAACAGCCAAAAAAGGTCACAGTGTGTCATACCTCTCCCCCTCCCCGCCCCAGGCTCCCATACAAACATTTCTTTCATTATTTTTTATACAAAACTCATTCATTTAAATGTGCAAAATTGTACAAATGTCAAAATTGTGCAGAATGTAATAATCGTCCCTTAAGAGAATTGGGCCTAAAACCCAACATATTTTCTTAACATTTCCTAAGAATTACATTTACTGTCCACTAACTTTCAGGAGTGTGTACCCCGACAAGTCTTCATGCTGACTACTGTTTTCTATTTGCAAGGGAAAAAGACCCTTGCTTGTAGCTGGGACTTGGCTGAACGCTTCTCTAAGGTAAGTAGAGGAAGGTGGGATGCCTAGTGGCTTCCCAGGCCTCCAGCCCTCACCTTCGGAGATACAACTGCCCAAGTGACCCAAGCGTTGGCCATTCGTACATGCTCAGTCAATGCATTACGCTAAACAGCTCATCAAACTGGTGTGCACTTCACTCCCTCTCCTAAAGATCCAACGGTCCTCAGTAAGTGAAAATGTGTAAGGCCCTGAGACCCCTAACCAGACAAAGAAAGCCTCAAGCCTTGAAAATCAAAAAAAGTTAGGACACTTCTTGAGATGATACCTGGAAACGGCTAGCCCACGCTGAATTCCCGACCTCACTATTCTTAATTGCTAGAAAGAACTCCTCAAACCTGGGATCGTTTCCCAATCTTGTTTTACATTTTTAAAGTAATCTTTAACAATTTTAAATACAGTGTAGAAAAAAAAAAAAAATTTCAAAATCCCAGAAACTGCTTCCAGAACAGACCAAAAGTTGCTCGGGTGTTCCACCCTGGCAGGGAGCATCCTAGAAAGCCGGCTGCGGCTGCGGGTGGCTGGCGACCGACCCTGGACCCGGGGGACTGGAGGCCACTTTGCAGGGTCTGCCCGGGCGGGATTAGGGCAGGAGGAGGGGGAGAGAAGGGGAGGAGGACGAGAAGGAAGACAGTCGGAGGAGAGGGAAAGAGAGAGGACAAGGAGAGAGGGACGGAGAAGCGGGGGAGGCTAGGGGAGGAGGCAGCGGCTGAGAAGCGAGGAGCGGGAGCAGAGGCGCGGGCGGCGACCGCACCGCATCCCACGGGAGAGCTCACCTGCGGGGCAGCGAGGCGCTCCGTCTGCTCCGCCGCGCGGTCTCCGCCGAGGACGCCCCGGGCGAGCGGGCGGCGGGCGGGCACTTCCGGCGGAGCCGCAGCCTTGGCCCCGGCCCCTCGGCGCCGCCCTCCTCTGCCTGCTCTCCGCCTGCAGTCCTCCCTGCCCGCCACACTGCAAATAGTGACCCCCGAGGTAGCGGTGAAGCAGGAAGAGGACAGGTCTCACTATGTAGCCCAGGCTGGTCTAGAGCTGGCTGTGTGGACCAGGTTGGCCCCGAACTCACAGAGCCCTTCCGACCTCTGCCTCTTATTTCTTAACTCTGGTGGCATTTACCAATCATTGGTTTTTGCCATGCCCGGTCCTAAATTCGCCCCTAACAGTGGTGTTAATCACACACCTTAAGCCTCCCTTTCTTAATACATGGCTAGGGCTGACAACAGTTGAGGAAGAATGTCTCTTTCAAGGCTTCCCAGTTTTCCTCTCTGCCCTGAGCATTTCCCGAATACCAACAATAAACACTTGAGCGGTGATTGGAGTCACATCTGTAATCCCAACGCTGAGAAGGAAAGTGTTCTTGGTTTTCTTTTTCCAAGAGGCAACTTGTGGTTGTTTGACTGAGAATGGCCCCCATTACCTGATACATTTGAATGTTTGCTTCCTGATTGATGAACTGCTTAAGAAGGATTAGGAGGCGTGGCCTTGTTGGGGTAGGTGTGTCACTGGGGGTGGGTTTTGAGGTTTCACATTCTTCCTGGCCCTCTGCCTCCTGGTTGTGGATAAGATGTAAGAGCTACAGCTCCAACAAATGGCTGCCTACTGACAGGGAGACACGGTCCCCACCATGATGGTCATGGACTCACCCTCTGGAACTAAGTGAGTCCCCAATTAAATCCTTTCTTTTATAAGTTGCCTTGATCATGGTGTCTTCTCACAGCAAAACAGTGACTAAGACAACCTTTTCAAGACAGGACTCTCAGAGCATAGGGAAGTTGTTAAGGACACTCCTACTCAGTGGTTTATAATTAGAAAACACCAAGACCTGTATGGATGGAGGAAGTTTCTGAAGCCTTAAGGTTATTAATTCAGAATCAGCTTCCCAGGGTGTTCTCCCTTCTGAGGGGTCCTTGGCCATCAAAACAATACAGATAAGTATCACTGCTGTTGGCCGCAGATCAGAACCAAACTTTAAGACCCTGTTATTAAACACTGAACGGTATGCTTGCAGGACATGGAGAAATCAATGGTTTGAGCAGGAAGTTCCCCCAACTGGATTGTGTAGTGCTGGAAGGCACTAGAAGGCTGCTGAAAGAGAATTATCACCTCAGGCTAGGCTGGGGACTCTGTGTGACCAGTATTCCAGGCAAGACGTCATACAGTAGTGCACAGACTGTTCTGGATGCCTCCAGCAACTTTCCCATTGACTGGAAGTTACAAGAAGGAATCGGATGCTTTACTTTCAAAGATGCCTTGAGGCAGCTGAATCCCAGCTACAAATGAACAGAAAATAGATCCCTGCTAAACCTACAAGGTCATGCCTCTGAAAAGTTCAAAATGGGGTGAAAGCTTAGAGATGAAAACCCATGGGGTTTGCTGAGTAAAAGACACAGGCTATGAAACCAGGATAACCTGTAAGATTGTGTCTTTATTACTGTTCACAAAGCAGGGTGCCTCGCATGTTCATTTGTAAGGTAGTCTGCATTCAGTCAGTGGGCCTACTATTCAAGGCAGACTGCCAACAGCAAATCTGCAAAGTAAACTGCTTGGATTTCAAATAATCTTCATCTCCATGCTCTGATTATGAAGTGAGAATCATTGTTCCTCATGCAAACCCCATAGCCCAGGTGGGGAAGCTACTGCTATTGTTAAATAGTTAAATAATAGGATGCACCTGTCAAACGGCCTCGTGACTACACCTGCTCACACAGAGCTTGGCTGCCATCAGCCGCCCCTTTCAGGGATTGTCACAGCAGATGTTTATATTTGGTGAAGATGCTGGCACAACTGTTGCTGTACCATAATGGTCCAGTCATCAGGAGGAAATCCACAGTTATCTGTATCAGCCCATCCGAGGTTCAAGGGATGTTGTGGAGGGTGGGTGGAAAGGCTGAGAAGCTGGAGGAAGAGGCAGACATAGAACACCGTCCTCAGAGCGAAGTGGCCATTACATCATCACCAGGGCAGCGGTGGGCACTCTACAGTGCTGACTGATTAGCATTGCCTCACAGAGAGGGAGGCCTGCAGTCCTCACCTGAGACAGCAGCCGTGCCTTCCCCTTAAAGCAGCAATACTCCCCCTTGCTTTGCTCCTAATTTGAATGTTGCCTCAGGAGGTGCTAAAACAGACTAGAGAAAGTCAGGGAATAGGGGGACCCCATTCTTGTGCAGCTATGAGACTGTCATCATCCACACTTCCTTGAGACTTCACCTGCGAGGGAACTTGCTACATTGTTTCTCCAAGTAAGACTTTGAAAGAAAACTGACTTTTCCTCCCCTACCAGCGTCAAGCTCTTCAGCCAAGGAGTGAGGACCGTTGTGCCCCCTACCCTCCATTCTCATTAGACTGCTTACCAGGTTGATCATATGCAGGCAGTCACAAATGCTGTGAGTTAAAGAGTGCAGTGACCCCCTCCTGTCCAGAAAACTGTTTACCCTCAACACCCCCCCCCCAAAACCTTGACCCTTAGAATCTGCTCACTCTTAGGAGTCTCGGGAGATGGGTGTTAAGTTATAGATGTCCCATTTATGGCTGAGTGCTGCCTGGATACTTATTCTCTGCTCTTCGCCCAGTAATGGGACTCTGTATTAAATATCCGTCACTGCTCAAAGATGATTCTAGATGCTTCCCTGGTGAGGCTAACTCAATGATTCTTAACCCTGCTATGCCCAGGTATGTGTGACTAGGTGCTGAGAAGGACATAAATAACACCCTCAAAGAAATTGAGGAGAACACAGATAAACAGGTGAAAGCTCTTAAAGAGGAAACACAAAAGGCCCTTAAATAATTACAAGAGAACACAACTAAACAGGTGAAGAAATTGAATAAAACCATCCAGGACACAAAAATGGAAGTAGAGACAATCAAGAAATCACAAACAGAGACTACCAGGGATATAGAAAACCTGGGAAAGAAATCAGGAGTCATAGATGCAAGCATCACCAACAGAATGCAAGAGATAGAAGAGAGAATCTCAGGTGCAGAAGATACCATAGAAAATATTAATACAACTGTCAAAGAAAACACAAAATGCAAAAAGTTCTTAACACAAAACATCCAGGAAATCCAGGACACAATGAGGAGACCAAACCTAAGGATAATAGGTATAGATGAAAGTGAGGATTCCCATCTTAAAGGGCCAATAAATATCTTCAACAAAATTATAGAAGAAAACTCCCCTAACCTAAAGAATGAGATGCCCATAATCATCCAAGAAGCCTACAGAACGCCAAATAGACTAGACCAGAAAAGAAGTACCTCCCGTCACATAATAATCAAAACACAAAATGCACAAAACAAAGAAAGAATTTTAAAAGCAGTAAGGGAAAAAGGCCAAGTAACATATAAAGGCAGACCTATCAGAATTACACCAGACTTCTCACCAGAGACTATAAAAGCTAGACGATCCTGGACAGATGTCATACAGACCCTAAAAGAACACAAATGCCAGCCCAGCAAAATTCTCAATTACCATAGATGGAGAAACCAAGATATTCCATGACAAAACCAAATTTATACAATATCTTTCCACAAACCCAGCACTACAAAGAATAATAGCAGGAAAGCACCAATACAAGGAGGGCAATTATACCCCAGAAAGAGCAAGAAAGTAAGCCTCTTCCAACAAACTCAGAAGATAAACACACAAACAATGCCTCCGCTGTTAACAAAAATAACAGGAAGCAACAATCTCCTCTTCTTAATATCTCTTAACATCAATGGACTCAATTCCCCAATAAAAAGACATAGACTAACGGGCTGGATACACAAACAGGAAGACAAGGGAAAGCCCACACTCACATGGAAATTGAACGATACTCTACTCAATGATAATGTGGTCAGGGAAGAAATAAGGAAAGAAATTAAAGACTTTTTAGAATTTAATGAAAATGAAGACACATTATACCAAAACCTATGGGACACAATGAGAGTGGTGCTAAGAGGAAAACTCATAGCTCTAAGTGCTTACAAAAAGAAACTGGAGAGGGCATACACTAGCAGTTTGACAACACACCTGAAAGCTCTAGAACAAAAAGGAGCAAATATACCCAAGAAGAGTAGATGGAAGGAAATAATTAAACTCAGGGCTGAAATCAACCAAATAGAAACAAAAAGAACTATACAAAGAATCAATAAAACCAGGAGCTGGTTCTTTGAGAAAATCAACAAGATAGATAAACCCTTAGCCAGACTAATCAGAGGGCAGAGAGACAGTATTCAAATTAATAAAATCAGAACTGAAAAGGGGGACATAACAACGGAACCCAAGGAAATCCAAAAAATCATCAGATCCTACTACAAAAGCCTATACTCAACAAAACTGGATAATCTGGATGAAATGGACAATTTTCTAGACAAGTACCAGTTACCAATGTTAAACCAGGAGCAGATAAACCATCTAAACAGTCCCATAACCCTGAAAGAAATAGAAGCCGTCATTAAAAGTCTATCCACCAAAAAAAAGTCCGGGACCAGATGGTTTCAGTGCAAAATTCTATCAGACCTTCAAGGAAGACCTAATACCAATTCTTTTCAAACTATTCCACAAAGTAGAAATAGAAGGAACACTACCCAATTCATTCTATGAAGCCACAATCATGCTCATACCTAAACCACACAAAGACCCAACAAAGAAAGAGAACTTCAGACCAATCTCCCTAATGAATATCAATGTAAAAATACTCAATAAAATTCTCGTGAGCAGAATCCAAGAACACATCAAAACAATCATCCATTATGATCAAGTAGGCTTTATCCCAGGAATGCAGGGTTGGTTCAATATACGGAAGTCCATCAATGTAATTCACTATATAAACAAATTCTCAACTGAGGAATCTCGAATGGTTGAGAAGCACCAAAAGAAGTGTTCAACATCCCTAGTCATCAGAGAAATGCAAATGAAAATAACACTGAGATTCCACCTCACACCAGTCAGAATGGCTAAGATTGAAAACACAGGTGACAGCAGATGCTGTCGAGGATGTGGAGAAAGAGGAACACTCCTCCAGTGTTGGTGGGATTGTAAGCTGGTACAACCACTATGGAAATCAGTCTGGTGGTACCTCAGAAAATTGAACATAGTATTACCTGAGGACCCAGCTATACCACTCCTGGGCATCTACCCAAAAGATGTTTCAACATACAACAGGGACACACTATGTTCATAGCAGCCTTATTTAGAATAGCCTGAAGTTGGAAAGAACCCAGATATCCTTCAACAGAGGAATGGATACAGAAAATGTGGTATGTTTACACAAGCTATTAAAAACAATGAGTTCATGAAATTCTTAGGCAAATGGATGGAGCTTGAGAATATCATCCTGAGTGAGGTAACCCAATCACAAAAGAATATACATGGCATGCACTTACTGATAAGTAGGTATTAGACCAAAAGCTCAAAAACCTAAGACACAATGCATAGACCACATGAAACTTAAGAGGAGGAAGGAAGACCAAAGTGCAGGAGCTTTGGGTTTTTTTGTTTGTTTGTTTGTTTGTTTTGTTTTGTTTTGTTTTGTTTTTTTAAGAAGGAGTAGCAAAATACTCAACCAGAGCTCCCAGGGTCTAAACCTCCAGCCTGAGAACAGAAAGGGAGGGACTCAAGGCTCCACTTTTATAGGTAACTGAGGGTGGCCTCATTAGGCAACAGTGGAAGTGGAGGGCCATGGTCCCTGAAAGATTGGATCCATAGTGTTGGGGAATTCGAGAGCAGGGAGGCGGGATTGGGAGAATGGTGGGAGCACACCCTCATAAAAATTGGAAGAGGGGGTATGGGATAAGGGATTTGGGGGGAGAAAGGAAGAGAAGATAACAGAGAAAGGTAAATACATAAAATATCCAATAAAAATAAAAACAGATAATGGGTCTGGCAAAAAAAATTAATATTCTCAAGAGAGATGCAAATCCTAATTTCCCTCAACAATTAATTGACAAAAGAGGAGTAATTTTACAAAACGTAGAAGAAGCTCTCATTAATTGATATATTATATAGATTGATTAAGTGTTGGCTATTTTATAATAGTCCTTTGATAAAAGAAATTATTAATAAAGAATTATATTTCTTTAAATAGTGTCTTCATGACTCTCTGAGGGTGGAAGGGGCATGCCTAGTTTACTCTTAACTTTCTAAAACTGAAAGCTCACAGCAAATCTGCTGTTGATTGCCTCTGGCATTGCTGAGACCAATAAAAACTATGCCACAACTATGTGGAAGGACCCTTTTACCCTTAAATGGAATGGCCAGGACTCAGTTCCTATGTGGGGCTGAGGATTGATATGTCTGTTTGATACCACAGAAGGCACAGCTAAATGGCTGCCAAAAAGATTAATGAATTAAATAAATACCCCCACAAAACCAGGCCCAATTATACATAAGATGAATAACAATTGACATCCAGGGAAGAGAAATCTCCCTGAGAATTCCCTTCTTTTTTCCTTTCCAGGTAAAAATTAATCACCCGTGATGTCTGCTGTTAGGAGTTCTAATCCTGATGCTGGCCACCAGACTTATACTACTCAGACCTCCAATGGGCCTTTGACAAAGACATCAAACAGCTATAGACTGACATCACTAATCTGAAGAAATCCCTCGTTTAGCTGTCTGATGTGATCCCCCAAAATTGCAAAGGACTTTATTGGACTTGATTTTCTCTTTTACAATAGAAAAGACTGTGTACAGCTCTAGACTGTGTACAGCCCTTAAAGAAGAATGCTGCTTTTACATAGACAAAACAGGGATGATTAAAGAGAGCATGAAAAAGGCCAGAGGAGGTCTTGAGAGAAAGAGAAAAATGAGAGTTTGCACAAGAATTGGTCTTCAACCTCTCCATGATTGTTAACCCTACTTCCTTTTATCTTGGGACCATTAATTAGGTTATTTTTGCTTATTTCCTTTGGTCCCTGGGCCTTAAATAGGCCGACTAACTTTGTGAAACAAGAGATAGATAATCTGATGGCAAAGTCTATTCAGATACATTATCATAAGTTAGCTATGGAGGACCACAAGACTCTAGATGAGGATGTTATTCTATCCAGGGTGCTCCCAAGTCCCATCTCCACCCAACCTAAAAGAGGGGACTTCAGCCCCTAGACCAAGCAGAGAGGGGCCACCCAGAACCCCCTCTGTCTGGCAATCTGAATTCTTGCTTAGGCTGCGAGGCTAAGCACTACAAGGGAATATAAATAAAAGTTAAAAATATGTTTCTGGGTTCCCTGAGGGACAAGCCTGACTGCATTAGGGGTTGATGTCAAAAGTATCCCCTCTCCAGGAAAAAGACATCGGGATGGGTATGGCCTTCATGCCTCACTGGACAACGACAGGAGGACTGGAGCCATTACAAGGTCCCCTTTAATTACTGGAGGTCAGTCCCTGCCTTGGCAAGATTAGAATTGCCACAACACTTCTATATTTGGAGAAGGGAGGAGATGTCAGGGGCAACCCTGCTTATACACTGAAGGCCTAAAATCAGCCATAAGCCTAAAATCAGCAATAGGCCTGACATACATGCCTGCTAACACAAAGTCTTGGGTTTCTATGGAAAAACACTGAAACAGATGTCCATAAACTATTGTAAACAGGCAGCTTTTGTGGAAATCTACCAGCCTGAATAGTCATAGAAATTGTAAATAGGCAGCCTTGGCGAATAGTACCAAATTAGATAAGGACAAATGAATCATAGGCAGAGTCATAGTGACCTGACCCCTGAACCTTCACCCACCTGATACCCTGTTCTGAAAGATATCTGTACTCCCCATGAACACCTATGCTCCTGCGTCATTCCCTTCCCCACATCCTGCATTTTCGTGTTTATAACCCCTGTGTTAAAAAGTAAAAATTATGATTTGATAATAATAAAAAAAGAAAGAAAGAAAGAAAAGAAAAAGAAATAACACACAGTGTCCCCCTGGCTCTGCTGACTTAGCTTCTGACAATCCATTTTCTTATTCTCAGAAATACTTTGAATTATAAAACGTTATTGTGGTTTTTGTTAGTATGCTAGGTAAAATAATTTTTATTGATTTCATTTTAAACTTCAAAGTTTGTAGTGAGTTAAAATGTCCTTCAACATAATTATAGGTCATATGTATTTTCATATTGTAAAATGCTAGTTAATCTGTTGAACATTTTAAAAAACTGGATTTCTTTTTGAGAATTTCATATATGAGTACTGTATTTACATAATTTTTCCCTTTCTCTCCTTCCTCCCACTCTTCCCAACCCCCCATACTTTTCAAATACATATTATCTAATTATTGTTCATATATGTATGTATATATGTATACATGTATAGGTATGTATGTATATACAAATACTGATAAATAAAGTGTTTTGAGTTTAAAAAAAAAAAGTCTCACTGTATAGTTCTGGCTGACCTGGAACTCACTGTGTAGACCAGGCTGGCCTTAACTAAAGTCCTGGAACTAAGGTATGTACTAAGGTGGACACTGTGGTTGTCCAGCCCCAAACAACACATATTTATTTGCAGTTCTGTAGGTTGGAAATGTCACAGGGTTAAACTAAAATCCAGTTGTCTTCAGGGCTGCCTCTCTTTCTGGGCTTTGGGGAGGGGCCATGGCCCAGGCTTCTCAGCTTGGAATGGCTGCACACATTCCTTGTGGATCTGCAACATAGTATCTTCTACCCTGGCTTCCATAGTTCCGTCCAGAGGAGGGCGTGGTCACCATTAGGACTCCGGTGCTTTTGTTGACCTTGCCTGGATACTCCAGAATTGCTCCCTGCCACTGACTGTGACTCTTCAACCTAAGACTTGCAAAGTCCCTTCAGTCAGGCAAGGAAGCAGTAGCAGGTTCCAGGACATAAACAGACAGCTTTGAGAGCGCATGTTCTGCCTACCACAGACCCATAACTTCAAGCGGTTCATTACTCTGTTGCTAGCACACACACAATGATGTGTTAGGACTGACAGGTATGGCTGTATGCTCGTCAAAAAAGCACATTCTCTCTTTTGTCTCCATGTGATATCTGTGGGTCTGATTCCTATTTACTCCAAACAAAGCCTGGCTCTTCAGTCTCAAAGCCAGAGCTGAGAATATACTAGAACCATACTTAATGCCCCATAGAGAAACAAATGAGTAGTTCTAACCAGGAAGAGGACCCTCCAGCAGACCCCAGGACTTGCTTAGACTCTAAAGGAAGCATCCAGTGGGAAGAATCTGATTTATGTGCCCATCCCCCAGCTCAGCACAGAAAATTTCTCTAGTCTCTGTAGAGAAAAGCGGCCACTAATTCTCATTAAGACTCCACACTGAGGAACCTTTGCAATGAGACCAGGATGCCCTTAAAAGAGAAAGGAAGCAGGCAAACAAGCAAACAAAATCAGCAGATATGCTCCACTTTGTCAGGAGAGATTTAGAGAAATCAAGAAGGTTCGAAGGACCCAGTAGCACAGGGCTGTCCTAGGAAGGGAGACGGCACACAGCCTGGGTTACGCTTAGATCTACAAACCTACCTGAAGGAGGAGTCTGAAGAATAAGAGTTTGAACGTGGACACTTGGCTCTAAAGAACCATCTGAAAGACTGGTGTGCTAAAGACTGTTTCCATGCAGGAGCGTGCAGAGGTGAGGCTCTCACCAAGTGACCGATCATGAAGGGTCTGACTTGGTCAGTGAGCTAATACGCTGATGGGCTCTTGATTAGATAGTGTTGCTGGGAGGTGATGAAAGGTTAGGAAGTAGGTCACTGAGGTATGTCTTTAAAGGTTCTGTCTGGTTCTTGGTCCCGTGTTTCTGTCTTCTGTCTGAGATGGACAACTCCTACCATCCCCTCCTCCCATATCTGTTGGCATTCCTTCTATGCTCCACCCAACAGTTGCCTAGCAACAGTCAGGTAGGCCTAGCTTGCTATAAAAGGGACTGTTTGACCTCTTCCCCTCTTTCTCTGACTCTCTGACTCTGCCTTTTCTCTCTGACCTCCTTTTTCTCTCCTCTTCCCCCACCCCCTCTTTCTCCAAGACCTCTTCTCATCTCTCTCTCTTTTTTTCTCTTTCTCTCTCTTTCTCTCTCTGTCCTTCTCTGTCCCCTCTCTTTCTCTGCCTCTACTTCCTCCTCAACTCCCCTTCCCATGCTCCCAAATAAGCTCTATTCTATGCTAGACCTTTTGTATGGCTGGTACATCAGGGAAGGGATGCCACAGCATGGGCCCTCTGAGGTAGCCCTTTCCACTGTACCATACCACACTCTATAAAACATATCCTTGGTTTTATGAAACACATTGTTTGGTGCCACGATTAGGGTTTACAAACTCATAGGTTCACATTTTTCCTCTGCCACCATATTGACTTTCCAGCCATCAGGTCATTAAATCTATCCATCCAAACACTGGCAAATTGGTAACCTTCCCCTCTCAATGGTCAGCATAAAGGCCTCTGGTCCCAAGGGAGGGCTGTTGAGCTCACAGCCACCTTCTGGTGTTCTTAGGGATGGAGGTATTAACAGTCATGACTGGCCTTCCCTGCTGACTCCTTGTCTTAGGACCTTTTCCCTTGGGTGAGCTCTCTTTCTCTCCTCAATGGTTTCTCTCTCACTGCTGGAAAATCCTAGGCCTATGTAATTCATTCTCTTGCAGCTCTGGCACTGGGCAGCTCAGCCCATTAGGTTAGTTCATGATGACCTGGTATATTTAGGCCAGCTGGTTCTTATTAGTTATTAATTTATCATTATTAATTTACTTTGGGATGCCAAGATAAGATTAATAACTTCTACTCTCACCCAAAGGGAATGTCTTCACAGCTACTCCCAGACTCCCTACTGGGACACCACCTGGTCTTAAAGGCTTCCAAACTCACACGATAAATTTGGCCCCAATACCCACTAGATAATAACTCTAAATGGTCACTTAATGGCACTTTGAAAAAAAAAATTTTACAACTATCGTCAGCAATCTGAAAACGGAAGGTTTTTTTTATGAAGGCTTTTCCCCAGCTTCACTCCAAACTGCTTTACTCTGTTCCTGCTCCCTTTGGCTCTAACTTTTGGTACTCTCCAGATTTTGTTTTAGACTTAACTTGTTCTCTTGCACCCTGCCTGAACTGCCAGCCAGCTGGAGCCCCAAAGGTAGGATGGTACACACATGCAGTCCTGGAGTTGGTTGGCAGGAGGCGGGCGGAACACAGCCGTGGGTACCACCCGGGACCCTCCCTGGAGCGTTTGCTCGCTCGCCCCACGATTGGGTTGTTCACCTGCTCTCCTTCCCCACCCAGTATCCTACTCTGCTGAACCACTGCTGCCAGCTGCTTGCTCCAACAGGCTGTGTGCTGCTCAGACTCACAAGGCAGAGGCTACTTGTAGTGACAGGGAGAGATCTCCTCGCATGCACATAGTGCCCTGTCTGCCAGACAAATGTGTTTATTTGTCTCTGCTGATACACAACCATGCTTCTATAGATAAATGCCCTTCCATCCTAAGGCATAACAAACACATGGCTTTAACTCCTCAGGAGGAGCTGTTGCTTCCGCACCATTTTAGCGACGAGTGGTCACATGGTTGCCTGTAGCTTCAGCACAGTCTTGGTTAAAGGCAGTCTCATGACTATCCCCCATCTTTGTTATGGGCAGTCCCTGCTTCACCACTGTCTTTAAGAGAACAGCCTGACTTAAAAGGTTTCAATTAAGATATGGTTTTCATATGATTTCTATCCTGCCTTGGTAAATAATAATTTTAATATTAGTTTAAAGATGTGCAACAGTAAAAAGGTTAAAGACCACTGCCTTAAAGATATACTTAGCCTAGCCTTGCTTTTGCTACTATCATTAAGTTCTAATACAACCTCTTTGTTTGCTAGATACATTGAAGAACAAGTAATTAAAAGCAAACAGATTATTTAACTCAGGTATGCTTAATAGATACTAGCTCTCAATCTTGTCAAAAATCTGCTAGATAGAATGTTAAATGTTTAAGCAGAGACTCCCTAATCCTAACAGTGACCCCCACACACAAGGTCTCTGAGAAGATATGGGCACAGTGACAAAGGACTCTACCTGGACTGCGCTGTGATAGCCACTGAGAAACACTGCTCCATTGCCCGGCCCACTGCCAGGGCTCAGCCTAAACTGTGCACAAGTAGAGGACACCCAGAGAATGAAATGTCTTATATTGCCTAAGACAGGTGAGTCATTTCTCCCAAGTTCCTCTTCCACAGGAAAAAAGCTTCTCATCTTCTGGGCCTGATGGCCAGACTACCTCTGCCAGAGTTGTGATGGAGACCACAGGGCCCTGGGAGAACTGTTTAGATAGTGGACTATTCACCAACCTTTCTCGTTTTAATTAATATATGACTCCTAGATTATAATTTATTCTCCCCAGATTTCTGATTATATTGACAGCTAAGCTATCTGCAGCTTTACAGCTAGAAAATGGACAACTAGCTCTTTACCCTAAGGTAATCCACCACTATATTAGGTCATTGGTCAATTCATTAACTAGTTAAGACTATGAGATCTCATAGTCTAAACCTGTCTCTTATCAAAGACAGGATTGCCTTGCCCACAGGCTTCACGATAAAGAATACACAAGTTCAGATGTGACCTTTCACAGATATAACCTTCTGCTACGTCCTTACTCAGTAGCTACTTCTGCTACTTCTAAACTCAGTGACTAAATGCTTCATATTTCCTCTCCTTGTTAATGTCACTGTTATATTGAGACTTCAAAGATTAAAAATCCTAACATTAACCAATGGAGTCCATATAAATTAGCCTAACCCTAATAAAACATTTCTCTATATGATCCACTTTTATAATCACAAGTTCAAATTATAAGTTTTCTTCAGTTGTCTTCTAACTATAGACAAAGTGTTTCTTATGCTGAATCTACACTATCAGCTATCATAGTTAAAAATGTAAGTTTCCTTTGATTGTCTTTTAACCATAGCCTTAGGTGTTTCTCATACTAAACTATATGATCAACTATCATATTCATAGGGTTATCAAAAATTTGAGTTTTCTTTGATTGTCTTTTTAAATGTAAACTTAAAAATGTTTCTAATTTTGCTAAATTTATATACTCAGTCTCCTAGACAGAAGAAAAAAGCCCTTCTTGCTCTTTCTGCTCTATTAAAGGTTTTTTTCCTTCCCTAAGCTCACCTTAAAGACTGTTCATGTTAACAGATTTATCTCTTTTATAAACTTATAAGCTCCAGGAAATGCACTGGTTTGGGGCTCCCCTCACCTCAGCCACCAAGACCTAATGGCTTCAAATGTACATTCAAGAAAACTTTTCTCCCAAACCTACTTAACTTTATTTACTACCTCGTGTGTGTGTGTGTGTGTGTGTGTGTGTGTGTGTGTGTGTGTGTGTGT
Source organism: Arvicanthis niloticus (assembly GCF_011762505.2). Taxonomy (NCBI): domain Eukaryota; kingdom Metazoa; phylum Chordata; class Mammalia; order Rodentia; family Muridae; genus Arvicanthis; species Arvicanthis niloticus. The sequence continues at coordinate 4,415,124 of NC_047665.1, read as the reverse complement.
GTTTCAGCATCTTGTCAAGTCCAGGTGTTTACTCAAATCTACATCCAGGACAGCTCCAAAGAAGGAACCCACAGATGCTCCAGTCTACTCTGACAGACAAAGATGCTTCTACTGGTCCCGTTTTCCCTTCTACCTACAGATGGTTCCACAGACCCTGGACAGCAAGGATACAGTCAACTCTCCTAAAACTTGACCAATATCCCCATACCCATTTTCTTAGGTTTCTCAGACACATGTCGCCCCAGAGTCAGCAGGGAGCAACTAATGACCACAACGACGCCATCCCTGCTTCAACCACCACCTTTTCTAGTTTCTCTTTTTTAAAAATTAAACCAAAATGGAGGAATGTTGGCATTCCTTCTACACTCTGCCCAACCATTACCTAGCAACGGCTAAGTAGGCCTGGACTGCTATAAAAGGAACTGTTTGGCCTCTCCCGCTCTGACTCTCTCTAACTCTCTGCCCTTTTTCTCTCTCTGAGCCCCTTCTCTCTCTCTCCCCTTCCCCATACCTTTCTTTCTCCACATGTTCCTGCCAGGTCTTATCTTTCTACCCCCCCCCATACACACACACACACACACACACACTCCCTTCTCGACTATTCTTCCCATGACCCCAAATAAACTCTATTCTGTAAACTCTATTCTATGCTAGACCCTTCCTATGGCTAGTACCTCAAGAGGAGGGATGCGTCAGGATGGGTCTGCTAAGGTACCCTCTCCTACCAAACCATACCATGCTCTATAATACATATCCTTGGTTTTTGTAAAGCAATTGGTGTTCTTCCATGTCACAGCCCATGCAACAAAGCCTCTGGAACCCTGCAGAATAAAGACTGTAAAACCCTGTGCCAATAAGTTCTTCCTCCTTTAGAGGTCTGCTCTTAGGTTTTGTCACAGCAACAGAAGTCTAATACAGATACAAAGCCGGGGCCAAAGACTCACTGTCACTTTTTCTTGATGAATAATTTTATTGTGCTTATAAAAGAATGTGCCCATGTTTTTCTGAGATGCACAGTAAATGCCTATGTATAAGATTCTTAGACATGAAGGGCAAAATTGCATTTTAAAAAAGTCAGCAGACACAGCAAAATGTAGATGAAACAATGGACTAAAAAAAATTAGTTTTGCTTTTGAGACAGGGTTTCTCTGTAGCCTTGGCTGTCCTGGAACTGCTCTGTAGATCAGGCTTGTCTGTTCCTTGCAGCCAGCAGGTCCAGGCAAGAGGAGAGAGAGGTCCAGGTCTGGCCGGGTCTCTCTGGGTCTGAGCAGGATGGTGAGTGTCAAAACACACCCGGCGGGAGTCTTGTCGGGAGTCTTGTCGAACAAGAACTCAACTTTACTGTTAACAACCTCTTGTTTATATAAACTCAGAGAATAGGGAGGAGGGGTTTGTGTAGGGAGAGATGACATGGGGGTGGGGAAGGGTGACAGGGGGTACGGGGTGACTGACAGGGCCAATGGGAAAGCTCTACATCAGCAACAGCTGAGCAGAGGCAGGGCTAAACAGGTCCTGTTGAGTCTGTTCAGTATGAAAGTGACTAAGACAGGTCTCAAACTTAAGCCAGGCTCGAGTTTGTCCACAAGGCCCAAACCAGGGACGAAATGGGGCCCGTCACAGGCTGGCCTTGAAAACTCACAGAGATGCAGCCAACTCTTCCTCCCGAGTGCTAAGATTAAAGGCAAGCAGCACCACTAACTGGCTGAAATGAACTAAAACCTTAATGGCTTAAAATTTATGTTGCTTTTATACTATATAATTGTGTCATTTTTATGAATATTTGCATTATACAATTTTGTCTTAGTTAGGGTTTTGCTGCTATAAACAGACACCATGACCAAGACAACTCTTATAAGGACAATATTTAATTGGAGCTGGCTTACAGGTTCAGAGGTTCAGTCCATTATCATCAAGGCAGGAACATGGCAGCATCCAGGCAGGCATGGTGCAGGAGGAGCTGAGAGTTCTACATCTTCATCTGAAGGCTGCTAGCAGAATACGGACTTCCAGGCAGCTAGGATGAGAGTCTTATAACCCACACCCACAGTGACACACCTACTCCAATAGGGCCACACCTCCTAATAGTGCCACTCCCTGGGCCAAGCATATACAAACCACCACACTGACTTTTATGTATCTTTAACATTTTGATAATAAAATAGCAAGAAAAGAGCCTGGAGGCCCAGTCAGTAAGTGACTCTTGAGCTCAGTCTTTAGCACCTATGTTAAAGAAGGGGTGGGGGGGAGGAGGAAGGAAAGGACTGCATGAATAGTAATCGTAGGTACATAGAGCCCTTTGTGCTGTCATTGTCACTATTGACACAGGGTCCTGCTATGTGTTTTAATCTGTCTCCACACTTACTTTTTTCCTGTGATCTTGAGTACTGGGTACACAAGCGTGTGTTGCCATTTCTCCGCTTAACCACATTCTAAAATGGAATCCTAGGTTACATCCTAATATATATGATGGTAATATGTACAAAAATCATGTATATCTATAAAATCGCTACTCAACCTGTTCTATTGTATTGCTGCCATTTCTCCTGGGTTCTTCTCATTGTCCTGGCTTTGCTAGAATTTATTTTGTTTTATTCATAGCAGATTCGAGACAGTAAGCACTGTAAGGCTCTCATATATTGTTCAAATACATTTATTTGACCTTCAGCTCTTTGAAGAGAGTTCGAAAGTTGGCTTCCCTCCATCTTTGTAGTATGAGACCTTTGCTTTCCAATGTTTAATGCCAATTAAAGTCCACTGTTCATTTATTGACATTAGTGAAACTTGCCGTTCTTTGGAAGATTCTTTCTCCCTTACTGTTGAATGCTGTGCGGTTTTGCTACACTGTTGCCAGGGGTGATGTTAGTTTCTAATTTCTTGCTAGTAACATGGCAAGAGTTCTCCATGTAAGGTCTCATGTGTGTTATCATTTCTGAACAATTGTGGAACTTTATAATTTTCTCTATTTTTTGCTCCTGGGATTGAACGAGGTGCCTCAGGCACACTGGACAAGTTCTCTGTCACTAAGCCCTCTCTTCCATATCTTTTCTTTATATCATATGACAAAATGCTTCATGCTGACTTGAATCATTTCCTTTCTATTTTGTTATCTCCTGCTTTATCTATTAGCTATATCAGTCAGATCTTTGATAGCTTTCTTTATTACCTATCAACAGCTAAAGGCTTGCCAGCACAACTTTCTCAGTCATTAGCATGTCTCTTCAGATGTATCCAGGTTTTGGGGGCTTAGAGTATGTGTGTGGGGGGCGAGGGTTATTTTCATTATTTAACTTTCACCTTTAAGATTTCCAATTTGTTCTTTTTTCAGATCATCCTGTTCTCTGGTTGCTCCATCCTTCCTGACTTTGAGTAACTGACAGTTTTTACATTGATCTCTGTATTTATTTTTAATTCTTCTATTCAGTGTTATCGTTCAATTCTTTTTATGGTGATGGAATTACTGTGTACTTAACGTGAGAGGTATAAGACACTGGGGCTTCAACTTGACAACCTGGGTAGGCAAGGACACGTTGTTCCAGCGCTGCTTCTCTCTGTCTCCTCCAGATAAGAAGGGAGCTGAGGAAGGAGGTTCTCATCCCATGGCTCGCACAAAGCAGACTGCCTGCAAATCCACTGGGGGAAAGCACCCAGGAAACAACTTGCTACAAAAGCTGCCTGCTTGCAAGAATGCGCCCTCTGCTGGAGGGGTAAAGAAACCTCATTGTTTCAGGCCTGGTACTGTGCATTCCAAATGAAATGAGAGGCTATCAGTAGTTCACTGAACTTTAGATTCACAAGTTCCCCTATCAGCACCTGATTCAAGAAATTCCTCAGGACTTCAAAACAGATCTGTGCTTCTAGAGGGCAGCTATTGGTGCTTTGTAGGAGGCAAGTGAGGCCTATCTGGTTGGCCATTTTGAAGATACCAACCTGAGTGCTGTCCGTACCGAACATGTAACAATTATGCCAAAAGATATCCAGCTAGCATGCCACATACATGGAGAACGTGCTTAAGAGTCCACTATGAGGGAAAACATTTCATTCTCAAAGTAAAATTTTTTTCCCTCTTCTTCCTGTTATCAGTAGTTCTAAATGTTAGCTATGTTTTCCATAGGGTCAAAGGTACCTAAGTATATGATTGTGAGTGGAAACATAGGGGGCAGAATCAGGTATTGGCAGCTTCTTCATGTTCATTTGTGTGTGAATTATAATATAAATGCAAGATATAAAGCATTAATGCAAGCAAAATGTTTCAGTGAACACATTTCAACAGTTCAACTTTATAACCTGATGAAAATTTCTGGACAATGCCAGCATTTGGATTTTTTTTAAACAAGTAAAATTCTTATTGATGGCAAAAAAAGAGAGAGAGAAATAAAAACAAAGAAACAAAGAAAACTTTGTAAAGATCCATTTTTGATGGAGAGTTATTTTTGTGTATCCACCGAATGAATAATTCGTTCCACCCGTCGTTCAGATGAGCACCGTGCATGTGAACCGGGGTAACGTTAGCAGGTCAGTTGGACATTTCCCTCCACACAATCATTTTAATGTAGGCTTTGCACAGGTATCTCACAGAAAAATGCTTTTCTGTCTCTTGTATCAATTCAGTGTTCCCAAGTGCAGCAGTCCATATCCAGACCGATTCAGTATTCTATGCTTTCCACCGGACAGAATAATGTCCTTCTTCATCATACTGGACGTGAGGGTAAACCACCAGAGTTCTACGAACTAGAGGGGGAAAGATAACCCCGGACATGCCTTGGCTCTCCACATATCTCTTCTCACTGTTGAATGCTATGTCCATGAAGGAAAAAATCCTGGGCATTTTCCCCCACTTTGCAAGCCCCTTGAAATACCTCCACTGAAGGTCCGCCAGGTCCAGAAACTGCTTTCCTAGAAAGGACCATGTTTTGAAAGAGTCACACAACAGCACACGTCACAGGCAGAATACATTTCTAATGAGCTGAGGCCCATTCATTCCTGTTTTGTTTGTTTGTTGTTTTGTTTGTTTGTTTGTTTGTTTTAACTAGAATTTCTGTGGAATACCAGAGACCACACAAGGAACACAATGGTGGGTGTGTACAACAGGTGTTGTCCAACTCCAGGGCTCTGAGGAGCCACTCTCAGAATGTCGAAGAAGACATCGGGGCTATCAAGTGTCCTGTTCACAGTCACCTCTCAGACATGAATGTGAGTCTTGGCCCTAAATTCTCAAATCTTATTCTTTTGTGGTTCTCAGGGTTGAACTCAAGACTGTGAACATGCTAGAGATAAGTGTTCTATCATGAGCAACTGCCTCCAGCCCATCTCTGTCTCTCTGTGTCTGTCTCCCCCTCCCTCCCTCCCTCCCTCCCTCCCTCCCTCCCTCCCTCCCTCCCTCCCTCCCTCCCTCCCTTCCTTCCAGGATTCAAAAATGCTTTCCTTGATTTCATTGCCACCATAGGCAGCAACAGCATCAGCTACAAACCCTAACTGTGAGAGATTGCACAGGTCAGTGCTTCACAGTCTTCTCTGGAAATCTGCCTACATCCTCAGTGAGTGTTGCACAACCCCACCCCCACCCCAACGCCAGGTGAGCCTCTTTTATTACCTGGGTCTAAGCAGGCGGGGGTTGCTGATTTTTCTTCATAGAACAGCCTGCCTGGGGCAACGGAAGACTGGAGAAGTTTGCGGAATGTGGTGCTTTGAATCCTTGTTCTGAAGTGGTGTGTCGGAGCAACTACGGGCATTTCGGTCTTTAAACCATAAGGAAAGGCAATCGCAGGAGGGGGGATACCAGCCTGGGCCAGCCTCTGCTGGGAGCTGTACACCTGTCCCAATGGGACCATGTAACCCATTAACAGACTTTGGTGAAGCAGATCTGACATGGATGGCGACTTCTGCTCTTTTTTAACCCCAGCCTGTATGACAGGGAGGGGTTCATTTTCTCTCGAAGTGTCATAGCTGTCAAATGGCGGGCCACTCAGGGTTTTCTCAAGGACTTGCTGAGCTTCCTTAAATGTCGTGCCACAGACTTTTTGGAGATTCGATTTCTTGCTCTCATCATTAAAATTCTTAAGAGATTCATATAGTTCTGGCAGCTGTGGGGGTGGGGGGAGAGAGAGAATAGAAGTCATGAGACCAATGAAGACATAGTAATCTCTCTCAACAGAAGCATTCATCTTTGTAAGGTGTTGTTCTCTCAGTTAACCACAGCAGCAGCAGCAGACTGTGGCATAGAGAGCAGGAAGCAGAATCCAAAAAACAGATTTAAGACACATCCTTTAAGCCCATTGCTAAAGAAATAAGTTGTTTATGTTTGGACTTGGTGGCCTGGAGGCCTTTTTAGCTTTCCCATCCTGATGAGTGGGCAGAAAGATGGCTGAAGTGGGCGGTGCCTCATTTGGAAGAAAGTAAGACAGATCATGTAGACACCAGAGTTTTACCCGGGTATCCCAAGAACTCAGACCATTCCAGAACATAAGGCAAAGGAGGCTGACGTCAGAATGTTTCCCTAAGCAGATGATTACGTGATTGAACGTTTGGGAGCAGCTGCTGGCAGAACAAAACTGTAAGCGAATCCTCATAGTGTGCCTCCCCAACTTAAGCTCTATGTGCAAGGAATAAAACCTTACTTTTTAGAGTAGCTGTCTACAGATCAGGTCATTCCTGACAGGTGTCTGTGGGCAATTCTGTTGGGAAGCCCTATAGTCCCTTCTCTCGAGTTACAGCCAAAGTTCATGTCATCTCCCTTCGGACGCTGCTCACTGGTAAAGGGCTCGCCTATCATGTGTAAAGGTCAGAAAGGAAGACAGGAACGAAAAGAACAAAGTAAAGCCAATGACCCCATGCTGGGGCCACGGCCCAGTGTGTTCTCCTCTCCCTCTTAGTCATTTTATTGCAAGAAAATAACCGAGTGAACTAAAACCAGAATGTGTCTATCTTCAGAGGTTTCCATTAGGAAAACAGCGTAACCTGGTGTCGTTCTGCCTCTGGACAGCTATGTCTTGTGCTAACAAAAAAAATGTCAAGGGGGCTGGAGAGGTGGCTCAGTGGTTAAGAGCACTGGCTGCTCTTACAGAGGACCTCGGTTTGATTCCCAGCACACACATGTTGGCTCACAACCATCTGTAACTCCAGGTCCAGGGGATCTGACACCCTCTTCCAGCCTCTGTAGACACCAGTCACACACACGGTACCCTTAAGACATGGTACCCACACGTGTAAAAGGTGTTACTGTTTTTAAATGAAGCCACTGAAATGAAACTCTGGTGCCCCAGGCAATACCCAGGCACCTCTGTGTACATTCGTGATTTGATCTCATGTGGTTCTTTAAGTTGCCTGTGTATGGTATCATGTCTTCTAAATTCATACCGAGCATCGGTGGTAATACAATGATCCCCTGCTGCCAAGACTCCAAGTGCGACGTCTGGAGGAGGACATTGTGTTAAGATCTGAATCTCCACGCCCCTGAAAGGAGAAGGTCAAGACCAAAGGTCAAAGGTCAGGCAGAGTGAAAGGGGAAGTCGTGTTGTAGTATCCATCACTTATCAACATCTTCTGGATGTGGTGAATGTGACATTTTAAAGTTGTGCCGTTTTACGCTTAGTTTGTTTTCTTACTGGTCTACGTCAGTTTTTCTTATTGGTGTATGTGATTAACTAATCACGTTTCAACCAGCTATGTTTATCTTAGTACTCCAAATTCTTACTCAAAATATATGCTAAGCTTTAATCTTAGTCCAAAGTATGTTGCATGGACTGCTTTCTTTCCTTGCCTAATGTTTTGATTGATTATACTTCACCTAAGGAAAAGACTCACTTGCCCCCTTACTCAGAAAAAGTATTCATTTAGGAGGGAAAAAAGCTAATAACAACAATAACAAAAAAGAAAAAAAGAAAGAAACTCTGACCATTTCATTGATGGAATTGAAACAGCCCCAGAATCCACACAGTTCATGCATCTGACTCGGGTGGGCCTTCTGTGTGGTGCCCACTGCTCACAAGTGTCCCTGTCTGAGTGACGTGGTGTAAATGGTGATGCCTGGGCCTGTGGGGCTTTCTGGGCTTTTCTCCACATTTTTCAGAAGAAGCCCGTGCCTTCGTGCAGAGATGGCATGTCTTCGTGAGCGTCTAGAAACCTCCACCAACCAAGAGATATGTAAGAAAGCTGACTTGGCTAACAGCCTCAGACCCAACTCCAGATGACTAGAACCATTCAAGCTGAGTCCAAAAAGAGGAAACATCACCCACTAAACCCTACACTTGGGGAGATTATTACGTAATGATAAATACAGACTCCACAATAAGGAGTCAGTAGTCATGCGGAACATGGAGAGGCCTGTGGTATTGGCTGGCTGTCCTGCAGGTTCTGAGATAGGCTCTAACTCCATGCTGAAGGAACACTCTGACACAGGGAGAAACACACCGATGAGATGTAAGGACTAGACCCTAATGTTAATGGCACGGTATGAGCCCATCTGCAGAGGAGATAAGGCCAGTGATGTGTTTTCTATAAGAGAAAATGTGTGCAGTGAAGAAGGACTGGCAACTGGCTGAAGGGCTTTTAGACAAGCCTAGAATCACGGGCCAGGGCTCAGGCTTGGGCCCATGTGCCATCCACAATCCTGCTGTGTGACAATTTCTGACAGTCTGAAACATGAGGCAGGGCGTGGAGAAGAAAAGGAAGAGAAGATGCCTTCTGGGGCGGGGGCAGTAGGGTTAGGAGAGAACAGGATGAGTCAGAAACAGTAAGACCTCATGCTGTAGGATTTGCATGGGTCTGGGGTGTGGTTCCCATAGAGCCTATGCCTGTCCTTAGCATGCTTGAGGCCTTAGATTCAATCTCAGTGATGCAAATCAGTAAGTTAGTTAATTAAAACTGTCCTGGGTAGTTGGGCATGGCAGTACCACCTACCACCACAGCATTTGGAAAGCACAGACAGAAAGGTACAGGCTATCTATCCTGGGATACATAGTAAACCCATTTCAGGAAAAGTAGGATGACAGAGAAAAGAGAGGGTGGAGGTGGAGGACGGGGGAGGAAGAGGAGGAGGGGGAGGAATAGGAGGAGGAGGGGGAGGAGGAGGGGGAGGAAGGAGAAGAGGGGGAGGAGGGGGAGGAGCAACAGCAGCAACAGGAGGAGAAAGGATGTACATGGAAACGGCTGCTTAATATCGAAATGCCAAGCTTCATGGGTTGTCGACTGTACCTGCTTGGGGACTTCTTGGTTGGATGGATGGTGTCCTTAAGGATTACCAGGCCTGCTGTGGTAGGGAGAGTTCATTCCTGCAGCGTAGGTTGGAACCCAGTTTGACCTTACACTTCTTTTCATCATTCACAAATCATATTCCATCATGGTTCAAAGGAGGTCGCTTGCTCATGAGCTCCAGCTCTGGAAAACACAAGAGGAAGCTTTACCATGTCACTCTCTTCCCTTTGCAGCCTCTCTGGTCGCTGGGCTAGAGACCCTCCATGATGGATATGAGGGAAGGAGGACCCCAGGTAATGGGAGTGGACTGAAGTCACCTAAATATCTATAGGAACAGAGGGCTGAGGAGCTAAGGCAGGGCTGGTGGTGGTGACAGAGTAAAGGCTCAGCTGTGAAGGCTGGATTCCACTTTCTTGTAGCAGCCTCAGAGGAGGCAGTGTGTCCCCATCCCTATGGATGGAATGACCCAAACATGGCCACCTGTCACCATGTAGCTTTGAGCTCCTGCCTCTTTCTCATGCCTCCCGACAAGCACAGCCTGGCTAAGTTTACCACTGTCACCCTTCTATCGTAATGCTCCATGATAATGTCTATCCCTGTACTACCACTTGGTTTCTCACATTCCACTTTTGTTAGCAGTCTCTGAGGTCCCAGGCTGAGTGTCATTCACCTGGTAGACCCCAGGCCCAACTGGAGTATGATAGTGCCTTAGTGAAGGGCAAGTGACAAAGTCACTGTTCATTGTGACATTTGGAAATCCTTCAGGTCACAGAAGTGGCTGTTTGGCAGCAAGGGCGGGGTTGGGGTTTGGTAGAGAGTGAGAGGTGGAAAAGTGTTTCTTCTAAGAGCATTTAAGACTGAGTCATTAAACTTCCTCACCGTAGGCTCTTCCCCAGCTCTCGCTGTCAACATGCAAAGGGGACGCTGGAGCTTTGAAGTGCTTACACAGTGTGAGCAGTCAGGGGTGGTGGGTGAGTTGTGTAGCCGTGTTCTGACCTCTCCGTTGGCAGAATCACTGTAACAACTTGCTATGGTTTGAGTGTATTGGGAGTCCCTGTGCTAGATGCTAGTATAAATTCCTCCCTTCCTAAGCTGTGTCAACGAAATCCTCCCCAGGGAACCGCTGACCAGCACGGAGCCTGTTCTTCTGTCTGTTTCTCTTGCTTCTGCAGATGACAGTGTACGGTACGTGCTGTGGTTACACGACTGTTTTACTCTGATAATTCAGCCTGAAGATCTTCCAGGTCATTATCTAAAGGTCTCCCTCCTTCATAGCTGCACATGTTCCTGAGAAGGTTTGGTTTGTTCAACGAGCCTTCTGTATGAAAGGTATCTGGGTTTTCGTGTCTGCCACAGACATCAGTTACTGGCTGTTGGTGAAGAGAGCCAGGCCCAGTGTTCTAGACCTGCATGCATGAGTTAATATGTCCACAGAGGATCCGTCCCTGCACGCAGGCTATTGTGTCATATGTCTTATGGTTTCTATTGCTCTGATAAAGTACCATGACCAAAACAGGCTGGGGAAGAAAGGTGCCTTAGTTAGGGTTTTACTGCTGTGAACAGACACCATTACCAAGGTGAGTCTTATAAAGGACAACATTTAATTATGGCTGGCTTACAGGTTCAGAGGTTCAGTTTATTATCAAGGCGGGAATGTGGTAGCATCCAGGCAAGCATGGTGCAGGAGGAGCTGAGAGTTCTACATCTTCATCTGAAGGCTGCTAGTGAAATACTGACTTCCAGGCAGCTAGGATGAGGGTCTTAAAACCCACACCCACAGTGACACACCTACTCCAATAGGGCCACACCTCCTAATAGTGCCACTCCCTGGGCCAAGCATATACAAACTATCACAAAAAGGATTTATTCCATCTTACAGGTTATAGTCCATTATTGAGGGAAGTCGGGGCAGCAACTCAATGTAGACCTGAATCAGAGGCCCTAGAGAAGTACCAATACTGGTTTGCTGCCCACGGCTGTCTAGCCTGCTTTCATGTACCGTCCAGGAGCACTTGCCCAGGACCAGCTATCCACACTGAGCTGGGTCCTCCCACACCCATACACAAGCCCTTCCTATGGAGGCATTTTCTCAATTAAAATTCTCTCTTCTAGGATATATTCGTTTTGTGTTGATTAACAAAAACCAACCAGCCCAGAGGTCTATGGATCATTTCAGTAACATCTTGTCCCTTATTACTTACCTGACTGTAGAATGTCTGTTCTCTGTGTTCTGCTGTACAAAACGCAGTAAAATGTACTGGAAAAACTCGCTTTGCGCTTGTGTCTGCGCGTGAAGATGTGAGTTCTCGGCTTTCTGTTCCTGCCACCATGTCTGATGTCTACAGCCATGTCACCTCTGTTGTGACAGACTCTCCTCTGGAAACATGGAGACACCCAACACAGTCAACTGCAGGCAGGCTTAGGGGACCCATGGTTCTTGAAGGTAAAAGAGGAGGGACATTTTAGAATCAGGATGTTCCTTAGAGTCAAGAACCTCTATGCTGGTTTGATCCTCTCTGGACCATCCAGCACTTGACCGACTCTGGCTCGGGAGGTGGGTTGTCATTTGTTCATACAGGACCTGACCCTTCCCCTGAGTGTTGAGAGATGTCTCTTGGTCAGGCTGTCCTCATTCCTGCAGCTCCTCCTCATTCTACTTTCATCCCAGTGAACCAGCTTTCTGCCCACATGCCCTGCTGTCTTCTTGGGTTTTCAAAGGTCATAGGCACCACAAGGCACATAGCCCAGACAGCTCCCACTTCTTGGTATAGCTGTCCTTTGTTTTTTGTTTGTTTAGAGATTTATTTATTTTATACATGTGAGTACACAGTTGCTGTCCTCAGACACCCCAGAAGAGGGCATCAGATCCCAATACAGTTCGTTGTGAGCCACCATGTGGTTTCTAGGAATTGAACTCAGGACCTCTGGAAGAGCAGTCAGTGCTCTTAACCCCCGAGCCATCTCTCCAGTCCTGGACTTTTTTTTTTTTTTTTTTTTTTTTTTTTTTTTTTACTACAGGAATTTTACCACCAAAAAAAACCCCAAAAAACAAAAAACAAAAAACCCAAAACAAACAACCCTCCCCACAAAAAAACAAAAACCAAAAAGTAAACAAAGAAAAAAACCAAAAAAGCATGAATAACCCTGCTCTATGTCTTTTCTGAAGGAAGTAACAGATTTCAGCGGGTTCTTCACTGACAGAGAATTGGAAGCTTGTTCTAGTTTCCCGTCAAAATGATTTCCTCATGTCTCTGGGCCTCACCAAATCCTGAGTTTTTATACTTACCTTCCTCCAAAAGGGATGGAGGCTGCTGGGCGAATGTTTCCTGCCTGAAATCTCTTGAGGCCTTATTTGAAGGGGAAGGGAATGGGGCTGAAAGCCTGGTGGTTAGAGCAGGAAGTAGAAATATCACTGAGATGGTTTTGAAAGGATTTTACCCCATGTGGGCAAATGCAGGAAGTACAGAGAGAAGTCAGAGGTGGGGACTTCTGGGAGAGGGACATGGGTTCTGGTGACCTTCCAGGACTGCAGCATGACTGAATAGCAACACCAGTGACAGACTGCCAGATGAGATATGTTGGAGGAGTGGCAGGCTAAGTCATTGGCTCAACTGGCTACATGGACCAGTGGCTCTTACGTGTACTCTGCGGCTCTGTCCCCTCTGGAGCCTCTACCCACTCAGCACTTTCTCTGTTGCCCTGTGACTCTGTCCCTGAAATGGTTAGTGACATACTTGGAAGAAGAACATGAAGATACAGTAGACTGGAGCAGAGGTGGAGATATTTTTGTTTTGACACCCACAAGACACCCTGCCCTCCCGCCCCCCGAAATTCTCGGAAGTCCCGAACATCTTGACTGGCATCATTTTGTCTCCTTCCCTTGAGACCTGCATGTAAAAAGGCAGAATTTTGTGGAATTTTGGTGATATGAACATTGTTAACCCATGGAATCTGTGTCCACTTCACTGCAGGGACTTGAACTGTGGGTGACACAGGGGAGTTCTATGGCTCCACCCAGATCACCATCCTCAGCACGTACACTGAGAATGCATTGTCATCAAGCATGGAGGGCAGCCATTGTATCACCGTCCCTGAAATCAGCACTTCGTGCCAGGCGCAGGCTAATCTTGCTAGTGGCGTTCAGACAACAGAAATCTCTGCGGTCCCCTTAGCAGCCTTGAGAAAATGCCAACAGCATGGATCAGGCAGTGCAGTGCAGCGAAAGTATTATGTTGTTGGGCTCGTGCGATGAGATCTGGGTACTTGAACAGCCAGCGCACTCACCTTCGTATGTCTTGCTCAGGCAGACACCCCCTCATCCATGGTCCCTTGCTTGGGGTGCTTTATCAGTGTGAAAATGAGGTGACCACCTGGTGGACATTCCCGTCCCCCCTTTGAAGGCAGGTCACAGTTTGACTTAAAGAACTATCTTCTATACAGTCTGAAGCAATAAGTAGGGAAGGGAAATAGTTCCCAGAGGTGAGATATTCTGGTAGGTGTGTCTCACCAGTGAGTGTGCCTAGCAGTAGACAGATGCTGCCTCCTGTTCAACACCCACCATTACCACACAGAACTGGACCCAGGCCAGACGGAACACCTACAAGGTACATCTTAGAACATTAACAGCTGTTCCAAAAATGCTGCGTCATCGTGTGTCCTGGTCAGGGAAGGATAACCTCAGTCAAAAATATGGAACAACCTCATATAAAAACCGCCATTTCCAAGAATATGGACCAACAGAGGAAGAGTGTGGCCAGCCACAACGTACTATTGAGGCTACAGTAAGACATAGGAAGTGTACGCCATCTTAAAACACTAGGGATCGAATCATGCTTTCAATAAGAGCTCTAGAGTCCTGTTCTTAAGCATAAGGCTTATTATCTAAATACTCTGCCAACCATGGGGCACACACACACACACACACACACACACACACACTTACAGAAAATTTATTAGCAAAGGAATAAGACTATTGTCAGTAAAAAAAAAAAAAAAAAAACATATGCCCTTGAAAATCTTTTTTTCTTTTTTTTTTTTCTTTTCTTTTTTTTTTTCTTTTTTCTTTTTTTTTTTTTTTGGTTAATGGAAACAAACCTCCACCAGTGCCTTCAACACAGAGAAGGGCTAACAGAGGCTCCTAGCCAGCTTCATGCCTACAGATAGGACTTTGGTGGAAAAGCATGCGTGGGGGAGGGCTCCACCATCTTAGCTTTTCCTGTAGTGCCACACCTCTCAGGGACTGTCTGCCCCTGTCCTGGGCTGCAGCACTCAGCCCTTTGCCCTTGAGAGCAGGAAGCTTTGCAGCAGAAGTGGGGCAGCCTCTGGACAGGCTCTGCCTGAGCCTGCAGTTGCACCTCCTGCTGAGCTTCTTCAGACTCCATGAGGGGACACACAGGTGCCTGGGGACAGGGGATGACTGTCCCATGCCTGTACCCTAGCTGTTTCCTCAGGACCATCCCAGGGTCTCTCACACATTTCTGAGCTTCAGGGTTGCCACAAAACTCACATCTCCCTTTGATGAGCCTTGTGCCCTTCACGGATGTTAATGGGGAGCAGCCCTTGGCCAGGGACTTTTCCTGTCCTTTGTGCTTCCTTCCAGGGGACAGCCTCTGCCAGAAGCCCTTCGCCTGGTTGGTGAACTGATTTTCCTGAGGCTGGCTCTTAGGTGTCAGTGCTGGGGAGGATGTGTGTCCCAGTGTTTCCTCTGGTGCCCCGGCCTGAACACAGTGACTCTTCCCTCTGGTTTGGGATGTCCCTAAGCCTGCATCCCCTCCACCAAGCTTTCCTGCTTCACTTGCCAGTGTGAGCAATCCTCTGGCAGCAGGGGGACAGTCCTTGTTCTTGCTCTTGCCTGAGAGATATGCAGGGACCCAGGGACCCTGATGGGACTCCATGTTGATGCCCACAGTGGGCAGGTGCAGGTGCAGCACCTGAGAAACTGCCATGTCCCCACTGGAGGGGCCCTGGGGTTTGGAAGTCATTTCTGCTGAGGCAAAGGGCGTGGCAGGCAGGTCTGGCACCTGGATGTGTGGCCTGCCCTCTGGGTTTGGCTCGCCTTCCGTGGATACCTGACTTTTAGAGTCAGGCTCCTCAGAGTTGTGAGGAACTGACATTCCCTTCAGGGACTGACATGCAGTCACGTGGCTCCCGGGGGAGCACAGGCCTTGTTTGCCTCTCGAGTTCTTAGTG
The DNA here is from genome assembly GCF_011762505.2 of Arvicanthis niloticus. Classification (NCBI taxonomy): domain Eukaryota; kingdom Metazoa; phylum Chordata; class Mammalia; order Rodentia; family Muridae; genus Arvicanthis; species Arvicanthis niloticus. The sequence continues at coordinate 4,399,746 of NC_047665.1, read as the reverse complement.
GACTGTGGGTGAAGACCAGGGAGTTGCTCTCCCTTGTGTAGCTCTGTGGCCCCCTCAGCCGTGGAGCCGTGTTCCCAGCTCGTCTTTTCTCCCTGAGACCCCTGTGTGTTGGTGCTGGAAGCCAGTCTCTCATGTGTTGGCCCATCTGGGCTCACGGGCAGCTCTGGGCCAGGTCTGTTGTCTGGTCCAGACTGTTGCAGGATGCCTTTGTCTGCCATACTGGGTGTCCAGTGCTGGGTTGGCTCTCTGCCCCTTGGGGCTATGCTAAGGTCTTTATCTACACACACTTTGTTGTTCTCAGAGGCTGGCTGGCTGTGGCCCACAAGTGAAGTAGCAGGGAGAGGCCTTTGTTGGGTGGGGACTGAATTCACAGTCACCACTTTATCTCCAGTAGTGTTTCTGTGGAAGGACCTGGAGGACTTGTCAGAGTCTGCTCTGGGACCTCTGTGGGCTTGAATGTGGAGCTGAGGGAAAGGACAAGACGACTCTGCTTTTGTCAAGTAGGACTCTAAGGACTCCTCAACTCTTTGTGGAAGGCCAAATGTCATCCTCCTGCCGAAGGATGTAATGTGTTCTTCCAACATCTTTTCTTTGCTACAACTAAGTGTCAAGCTGTGTGGGTGTTTTGTCAGTCCATCCTCCTCACCTGCCAAAGGTGTTGTTTGTCTGGGGGAGGTCTCTGGTGGAGGCTGTGCCTTGTTCATAGAATGCCCTGACCTGTCCACAGTACTAGGCATCTCACTCCCACTCGTTTCTTTAGTTTTCTTGCCCAGATGTTCTTGCAGGAAAACTTCATGTTCTTTTTGGCACTGCTTGACCCATGAAGCCTTTGAAATTTTTCCAGACATATTCCCTGGCTGAAGTTCTGGATCTGTCTCAGAATTAGAATGTACACTGCTCTTTGTAGCCCCACTGAAGTTACTCTGTACATGATCTCTTTGGTCTATCCCTGGACATTGTCTCTGAACTTTGATGTCTTTCTTCTTTAGAGGTTGAATCTCTATGGGCTTCTTTTGGAGGCTTCCCGATTGGCTTACCCCAAAGCTTGATAGGTTTCTGTTGGCATTGGACTTATAGAGAGAGATCCATGAGAGTCCATAGGTGTCACTTGCCTTAGGGACCTCAGGAATTTCTAAACGAGGACTCATGAATGACAGGGACTCACGGATCCTCTGGGGCAGGCCCCAGCGACGGTGGATGAGTCTCTTTCGAAGATGGTGTTCCAGTTTCCTCTCGAGTTTATGGATGAGAGGGAAGTCTCCAGGAAGAATTGTCTTGGGAGCATGGACTTTGGATGAATTTCTGGTTGAGGAGAGTTTAGGAGGTGAGGGAAAGAAGCCTTCTTGGAATGTTTGGGTTAGAGTGGGTAAACCCAAGAAACTTTGCAGCGCTTTTTGTAGTAGGTTGTATTCCAGCTGTTGAATTTCATGTGGGCTGAGAGGCTGTGCCTTATCCTTTAGGCTATGAAAACGTACCCCACATATCCTAAGCTGGGATTGAGAAGAAGGTGGCAAGAACTGGGTTAGCGATTGAGTCTGGGCCTTACAGCTGGCAAGGGAGTCAGGCTTGATCTGAGACTGAGGTCTGATTTGCCTCTGTTGGTCACTCTCAGGCAAGGGCACAGGTATGGGGTAAGTAAGGTTAGAATAATCACTACCTGAAGAGACCTTAGCCATTTCATTGAAATAGTCCCTTTCTGGGTAACTGTTACCTGAATTGGCAGCCTTATGTTTCAGGGACTCACTGTGTAGAGAAGGGAGTCCCCAAAAGAGCTGGATGTCCTTCATCTCTGACTGATCTTCAGAGTTCTTCAGATGAGAGGGCTGCTGGTGCAGGTGAGGGCCCTTTATCTTTCCCTCTTTATTACCCAAAAGGTGGGAGACTTCCAAGTTCTCTAGACCAGCATTTGATGCCGAGATTTCCCCTGAAGTATTTGGTGGCATTATAAAAGATACTGTTTTCTTTTTTTTAAGTTTATATACAGGGACATTAGCATCCTCTTTCTCTTGCTTCTTGAAGAGTGCTAAGACATCGAGGCTGGGAGACAAATGGTCTCCAGGCGCCACAGCATGGGCCTTTGTGAGTCTCTGGTCTGAGCCTTGAGAAGCATAGGAGCCTAGAGGGTGCTGGTTAGTAGTAGCATCTGCCAAATTTGTCAGGGAGTGGTCTTCAGCACTGAACCACGGCCCGGAGGATGCTGGCTCATAGACAGTGCTTTTGGCTGTCGAGACATTGAGGGACTGCTCCCTAGGCCTCTCCGGAGGAGACTGGAGAGCTAACTGTGCTTTCTGGGTGGCATTTGGAAGTCGGTGTGGAAAAGGGGCAAGTGTTCTGTGTGGGGTATGGGCCGGGAACGCTGCAGGGCTTAAGGGAGCCATAGCTTGTGGTGACAGAGAGGCCTGGAGTGGTATGGGAGAAGATATGCCATCCAAAGGACGGATTTGGTTCTGTGCGAGGATGGAGAGGGAAGTGTGGGGAGGAGCTTCTGGAGCTGGATGTCCTGGTTGGTTTGCAGGAGAATGAGTGGGTAGAGCAAGTAAAGAAGCCTCTGTCACGGGAGCTGTAGAAGGCAAAGAGGACATCGAGGCAGCACCGTCTTCCAGCGGAACCCGAGAGAGCAGGTGGCGATTGCTTGCTTTGTTACATATTTTACAGAGGGGATCTGAACATAGCCGTTGCTGAGAGCCTGTGGGGTCGTATGGTTTGCCCAGGCTGTAAGGAGACAGAAAGGTCAGAGCTTTAGCCAAGTTGAGTATACGAAAAAGAAAACCTGCCAGCCAGGGTAGGGAGCTGGGGGCAAGGGACCCGGATGTGAAGGGAATGCATCACCTTTGCAGGGTTGTCTGCAGCTTCCTTCCTTCCTCAGAGTCTCTCTGGCCAACTTTCTTACCTGGAAAAGGGAGAACACGTGTACTCCAGAAGGAGGTGCAATGGCAGAGCTTTCAAAAAAACATTCAAGGGGCTAGAGAGATGGCTCAGTGGTTAAAAGCACTTGAGATTCGTCTAGAGGACTTGGGTTCAGTTCTCAGAACCCACATGGTGGCTCACAACGACCTTAGGGCCCAATGACAGGACAGTTGGTGCCTTCTTACGACCTCTAAGGAGTGTGGTACACAGATAGATGAACAAGGAAAACACCCATCATGTGCATTAAATATGTAGATCTCTTAAAAAGAAAAAAAAAGTATGCAGGAGAACCTGGAGACAGTGACAAGCGCTCTGTAGAACACTCAGAACGCTCACAATTGTGTGAGGCTCAGATACTAATCCACCCCCTGCACCCCCACACCCCCACCTGGTGTTGTTGGCTGTCACTCAAGACCACTGCAGGAAACACTGATCAGTGGTTTCCTTGTGGCTGTCAGCTCCCAGGAACAAAGCAGGGTCACAGTGTCAGGAGACTTAAGCTGTGCTTCAAAGTAGCCAGTCCCCCCTGCACATCTCAGAAGATCCCTGAGGGGCTGTCCTGTCACCAAAGACTGTCACTCTCCCCTGCACATCTCACAGGAGTCCCAGGGGCTGTACCCACTGCTGGAGACAGTCCCAAGGAGCTGTGCACCTTGCTTTAAGAACTAGGGGAATGGAGGAGACTGAATCTATCTTAGGTTGATCTTATGAAGCAGAGTCCCAGGAGTGACATCTTCTTATCATGGACCTGAATCTTCACAGAAAGGACACCATGCTGGGATGACGAAGTTAATAGGTAGACACCTACATTTAAATGCTTTCCATCTGTTGCGCCTAATGCCGCTCTGTCTCTGTAAAGACAAGAGAAATGCAGTGAGCACCTGAGACTTCTTTGCACTGCTGCTCTTTCATATGTATTCAGAATTCCTTACCGCAATATCCTGGGCTCTACTGAATAAGTGAGATTTGTGCATTCATTTTACTAACTTTAGAAGTAAGCACTTGTTTTTTTTTACTGTTTTTCTCTCTGGGAAAGTAGAGGACATTATGAAGTTCACACTTGGGGGTCTCAGCAAAAAGTCCTCTCCTTGATAGCATAAAGTTTGAAGCCAGCATTTATAGCTCTGCTCTCTCCAAGGGCTGTGTGCGAAGCTAAAGACCACGTACCAGGCTCTAACCAGAGGCCTTCAACGTGCAGCACTGTGATCCTGACCAGTTCATCATGGAGGAGGGTAGGGGAAGGGACACATGATGCAGGAGTGGATCATGGGATCTACTGTCAGGAGAGGCTGCTCTCATCCCCAGAGCCCAAAGACTGGAGCCAAGCCACTGGGACCAGTTTTCTAATTTGTCCTGGAAACTTCAGCCACACACAGATAGGAAGGTGAATGTGGGCTCCAGATGGGAATCTTAGTCCTCCCTGATCCCTCTCATACCTCTCCTCCTCTCCCCTGCCTCTCCCCCTTTCCCCCTCTCTCTCCTCTCCTCTCCCCTCTCCCCTCGGCCCTCTCCTCCTTTCCCTCCCTTCCCTCCCCTCCCCTCCCTTCCTCTCCTCTCCCTTCCTCATTCATTCATCTCAGACATCCCTCTGACAGCCAAGCACATTCCACAGCCAGAGAACAGAACTACAGCCCAGCAGTGAAGAGTCTCTCTTGGGAACTCACCACACTCCCTTACCTTAGGGGTGTCTTTCTTTCTCCACAGCCACTGTGTAAGCAGTCTCAATATCAGGTAACAGATGTACAGAAGCAGTAGCCCCAGTCCACTCAGAAGAGTATAGCTGAGGTCTGTGTGGTAGGAAGCTGAGCCAAGAGCCAGCCATGACTCAGTGAGGCCATTCAGAGATGAGAGAATGTTCTCCATAGTATAAACAGCATGGCTGCCTGAGGTGTCTGATTCTGAGGGTTCCTGAGCTTGACTAGAGTCCCAAGCCTGCATCACAGAGCAGGGGAGAGTCACAAGGGTTTCTGAGGGTGGGGAGGAGGGTGTGTCTTCAGCCCTTCCCCCACCCCAAGGAGCTCCTCTGAGCCCTCTGCCCAATCCTGCTGCTACCTGTTTCCATCTGCCCTCTGCTCACACCATACTCCTCAGGGGAACTTTCTGCTGTTCCATCAGCAGCCCAGACTGTCACCAAGTCCCCTTGCTGTGTGGAGGACTTGATTTGGACCTCAGCACTTCTGGTACCATGTGGTGCCTGGGATTTTGCTTTGCCGAGATGTTCACAGCCTTGATAATTAGGCTCTTCTCACACATGTGCCATCTGCAGAATGGGTTTTCCCTCTGCCCATTACATTTATTTATCTTCTCGAATGTCAAGAAGTAAATGTCTCTGTTTGAGTCAGCCTTGCGTGTCTTTTAGTTAGAGCAGACAAAGTCATAAAACTGATATAAATATTAAATCATGTCAAATCATACATTTTTGGTCAAATCATGTATTTTTGGATATAACTGCATACCATGTATTTTTTCCCACAGTTAGTAAAAATTTAGTTGCATCAAGGCCTTTAATTATGATCTAAATGTACAGAGCTACACTGACCAATCAGAGCACTAGTTTCATGTCTAGGCAGAGTTAATCTTTCCTCCTTGCACTCCCTTCACCTCATTGTTTTTGACCCTGTTTCTTCCCACTCTGCCTATGATAAACACTGTGCCTTGCCATGTCAGCGCATGATAGGAGTTTCAGCATTCATTTAGATGGGGCTGGCTATTGGCACACTCTGAGGGTGGTTCCTGGGGTCCTTGATGACACAGTAGGACCCTGGAGTATCAGTGCCTTAAAAAAGAACCTGGTTGAGGACCCTCACTGATTGCCTGTCGTCCGCTGTAGGTACTCACACAATAATGTCCCAAACCAAAGAGCCTATCATGTGTTATCCAAACAGCATTTCTTGTCAGGGTTAAATAACCCTGAGGTTGCTGTGCATTCTTGCCTACACCTTCTGCCTTAAAAAAGAATTGATGGTTTGTTCAGTTTGGGATTTTGTGTCCTTGTGTCCCACCTTGGTGAGTTCCTTTAAGAATTTGGGGTGAGACTCTGGTACACCATTCTCCTGATGAATAGACTTGGATATTCAAAATGGCATCACTCCCCCTGCCCCCAGCATCGCATGATGGTTTAGACATGGTTCATCATCGTATGTTAGTCTTTATCCTGTGATAAAAGGCCTATGACAAAGATAAGAAAAGCTTTGGAGAGTCGTGGTTTCATACGGTTTATTCCCACGGTCTCTTGGCATGTTGCTTCGGGCATGTGATTGTGTTGTTGTATTATAGAAGAGGTGGCTTTTCTGTGACAAACCAAAAGGGAAGTCAGAAAGTCAGGGCAAGAAGCCTTGCCCTCCCTTCAAGGTACATCCCAACCATCTAGCTTTTCTCTCCCAGGCCCCTTTCCCAACAGTGCCATAACTTTCTCAGGGCGCCACCACATACTGGTGACTACGACACACACTCTCATGTAAGCACGGTATGCCAGGTATGAGTCATGAAGTATTTAGGAGGCATGTTATGAATATTCAGTTTCCCTTTCTTTCTTTTCATTCATTCATTCATTCTTTCTTTCTTTTATTCTTTTTTTAAAAAAGATTTCTTTATTTCATATATGTAAGTACACTGTAGCTGTCTTCAGACACACCAGAAGAGGGCATTGGATCCCATTACAGATGGTTGTGAGCCACCATGTGGTTGCTAGGAACCGAACTCATGACCTCTGGAAGAGCAGTCAGTGCTCTTAACCACTGAGCCACCTCTCCAGCCCCTGTTTCTCTTTTCTTATACTGTTGCGCTTACTGGAGCCCGATGTTGGACGCCAAACTGTTGCTGCCCGTACTGCCCGTTCAGGTCCGAGGGTCAGGGTCTAGCGAGAGAGAGAGAGAGAGTGGGGATAAAGGGGAAGAGACGCGAAGAATGGAGACAAGACAGAGATTCTGATCAAGTCTCGTTTATTGAAGGGAATTCGGAGCTATTTATAGGCTTTTGCCACGTGCCTTATAGGCGCGTGGATACCACGTGCCTTGCAGGTGTTGATATGACGTAAGCCTTACAGGCATCTATAGCGTGGACAGCACGTGCACCGCAATGCCTTGCAGGCTTGGATAGCACATGCGCCTTATAAGCATGTATGGCGTAGATAGCACGTGGACAGCACGTGAACTGCAATACCTTGCAGGCGTGACTACCACGTGTACCTTGCAGCTGGGGGCAGTAAACAGCAACACAAAATATGTGGGATATCAGAGTGTGCTTCAGCTGTTGTAGGCTATTGAAAACCAAATCTTTCGTCAGGGTATATGGTTCCAGATGGCTGCAAAGGTGATCTAGCCGCTTTCTGCTAAAGTCGGCTCCCAACATTATACCATCAATTTCTATAGTCCCTGTAAATGAATTCCAGGAGATTCCCACTGGTTTTTTTTTTTTTTTCCTCACAATATGAATGGAGGCTTTGTAAGGCCCTTTTGTTCAAGATGGTCCCAGACAGCTCTATTGAAACAAATGTCTCCCTGTTCTTGGAACACGCCTCGGTAAGTTTGACTCAAGGAGACAACTGGTAATGGGTAGAGTAAGAAGGTGGCTGATCTTTCTATAGGAAAGACAGCAGACACAGTGCCCAGGACTGCCCTGTGCTCCCGCCTGTGGGGATCCCAGGGAAGCCCATCCAGCTTCTTAAAACACACTCTAGTGTACTCAGCCTCTCTTACTCTGCAAGTCACCACAGATTGCCAGGCTTCCCAGCCTTCCCTGCAATCCCACTGGCTTTCCTCTGTCTCTGGCCAGCCCACAAACCCCACGATTCAACAACTTTCCCTACTAGGACCTTTGCCAGAAAGCTTGTTCTGTTGACAATTTGTCTCTGCAGCCACGGCAGCCAGCAGAGTAACACTCCACAGGAGTCGAGAAGACTGTTTTGATGCAACTGATTAGCTGGTGTCGGGTCAGACTTCAGGAGTCTGACCCCAGGTGGTTTATTTTAGACAGATTTAAGCAAAGCTCAATTTGGTGAAAATTTCTGCTGGTTGAAAACTAACTCAGTTCCATGTAAACAATGAAGCACAAAGTGAACTAAATACAGACCATGAGTGACTACATCAAAACGCTTTGTGAGGGGTGTGGAGCACAAGCAGGCATAGCAATGAGGAGGCGGAGGCAGAGAGAGGCAGAGAGAGGCAGAGGCAGAGAGAGGCAGAGAGAGGCAGAGAGAGGCAGAGAGAGGCAGAGAGAGGCAGAGAGAGGCAGAGAGAGGCAGAGAGAGGCAGAGAGAGGCAGAGAGAGGCAGAGAGAGGCAGAGGGGCAGAGGGGCAGAGGGGCAGAGAGGCAGAGAGAGGCAGAGAGAGGCAGAGAGAGGCAGAGAGAGGCAGAGAGAGGCAGAGAGAGGCAGAGAGAGGCAGAGAGAGGCAGAGAGAGGCAGAGAGAGGCAGAGAGAGGCAGAGAGAGGCAGAGAGAGGCAGAGAGAGGCAGAGAGGCAAAGGCAGAGTTCTGAGTTTGAGGCTAGCCTGACCTACAGAGCAACTTTCAGGAAAACCAGCACTACATAGAGAAACCCTGTCCAGAAAACAAACAAGTACACATGACACAACCATAAAGACAGATTCTTCTATAGATCCGCTGAGGAAAAAAAACTTATGATGAGGCTCTGGGGGAGGGGCTGGTGGTCTTCAGTCGCACAGATAGTCAGAATGTACACTAGAATGGACACCTGTTCTCAGCCTTCTGGGTGGGTAACAGGTTTTCCATTTCTTCCCTTGAAGGATCAACCCTGTAAGCTAACATTCTAGATACCCCTAATAAATGGAAACACAAGGTCCTCCATGCCTCCTATACCAACTTAATCTAGTGTCTCTTGACTACTGCACTGGCTGGTATTGTGTGTCAACTTGACATAAGTTGGAGTTATCACTCCAGAGAAAAGAGCCTCCCTTGAGGAAATGCCTCCATGAGATCCAGCTGTAAGGCATTTTCTCAGTGATCAAGGGTGGGAGGGCCCAGCCCATTGTGGGTGGTGTCATCCCTGGGCTGGTAGTCCTGGGTTCTATAAGAAAGCAAGCTGAGCAAGCCAGGGGAAGCAAGCCAGTAAGGGACAATCCCTCCATGGCCTCTGCATCAGCTCCTGCTTCCTGACCTGCTTGAGTTCCAGTCCTGACTTCCTTTGGTGATGAACAGCAGTCTGGAAGTGTAAGCTGAATTAACCCTTTCCTCTCCAACTTGCTTCCTGGTCATGATGTTTGTGTAGGAATAAGAACCCTGACTAAGACAACTACCATCCTGCCTGTCCCACCAGTTCTCTCTGTCTTCCCATCTCTGGCTTACTAGCTTGTCCATTCCCCCCATGATCCACTGAATATACCCCACACCCCAACCTGCTCCACTTTACCCAGTACATTTCGGCTCCAACTTTTCTTTCTGCCCATCCACCCCATGTCCCCTAAATCTGCTGCTCCCTGGCTTTCGGCCTGCACTGTACCTGTGCCTTAGTCTAGCCTGCCTTTCTTGGCATGTCAGATCAATACTGACCACGCTGACCCCTGTTCAACCTGGTACATCCTGCTTCCCAACACACCCTAAACTGTTCCCCAGTTCACCCCAGTCTACCTTCTCCCCAGCCACCCCCTCCCCAGTGACTCCTACTGTCCTTTGCCCATGTCCCCTGTCCTCAGCCTTCCCCATTCCCCAGGCCACACTAGTCGCACCAGAGCACTTATTTCTTCAACCCAACCTAGTCCTCAGGGTCTTATGTGGCAGCTGACATGCATCCCCACATCCCTGTCTTCAGTGTGCCCTCCTGCTGGCCCTGTGGTGTTCCAAAACTCATGTTACCCATGACTCTACCCGGTATGTCCTGTACACACTCACCGCCTTTGTCCACCAGGCTGTGCCTCTCCAGCTCACTCAGATCATGCCCCCTGGATGCCTGCCCACCCTGGTGCCCAACTTATCCTTGACTGTTGTCCTGCAGCTCAAAGAGTCCACCCATTGTACTCACTTGTTCCCCTCAGTGTGCTCTGGCCCTCACCTCACAGACCCGTGGCCTCCTATCTCACCCCGAGTCTGCCTCCTTTGTTTTTACAGCACCCTACTCTACAGCTGCTGCTTGTGCTCCCAGACCGTACTGTTGCCCAGCTACAACATACTCCATAATCCCACTGCCCATGCTGCCGGACTGCGGTGGTCTCCAGCCCACCTTCATGACCACATTCCCTGCCTGACCCCATTCTGCCCAGCATGCTGTTCCCCAACTCAGAGTCTACCAAGGGAGTCCTGTCTTCCAGGTTCCCCTAGCCAACCCAGCATGTTCTTCTCCTCACCTCACAGCATTCTGGTATCTCCTGGCCTACTGCCCACTCTGGTTCCCAGCTTCTAGTGTCCCCCACCTGGCCACAGTCTGCCTGCTGTGCAATAATCTCCAATGGACCCTATAGAGCCAATTATCCAGTTCCCACTACACCTTATTTTATACAAGGCATTTTGTTTGACTAATCAGTCCTAGTCCACTCCAGCCTGGCCTGGGGTCAACCCTACTTTCTCAGCTGCTCCAGCCTTCCCTTACTCTGGGAGCTATCGTTCTTCCCGCCCAAACCTCTCTCTCCTCCTGGACACACTCAGCCGAACCCGCTGACTTTCTCGTGAGTCTCTCCACGTGAAGCCAAATGTAAATCACCTACATAAATTTAAAGTGATTAGAACTAAAATTTCTTGGGATTCTTGGAGCATGTTAATGTTGTGTTGCCCTGATGCTGTTTGTATTCTGATATTAATTCTGCTTCCTCCAGAGGGGCTCCCCCACCCACTAGTGGTCAGTCATGTCTTTGGGATGACTTCCTGTGACCCTTCTCCCCATTCTAACTGGTCAAGTAAAGGCTAGAGCCTGTGATTGGGCAGTGGAGGGGAAAGGTGGGACAGAAGGTTTTGGGAGGGGAAAGAGAGAATGGAAGAAGAGGAGGAAGACAAGATGGAGCTGAACCAGGGATAACTGAAAAGGGTTTTACAGCTGGGAAATAAGTCAGTATAGCACTAGATCTGCTCAATCTAGGCATATAGCTTAAAAATATAATTACTGGATTGTGTGTTTTTTATATGGGCTTATCGGGGTTGCAAATTCCTGCAACAAGTCTACTTTTTTTCTTTTTCCTGGTTTGTGAAGCTTTATAACTGTTGAGTATCCGTTCAGTGCCACACACAGAGGCATGTGCACAAATCCTTTGACCATTAGAGGATAATTTGTGAAAAGTTAGTTTTGTGATTTGATTCTGCTCCACTAATTAAAGGCATTACAAGCTGATTCATACATAAAACTTACTGACGTTTGAAAAGAAGAAATGTAAAAGAACCTCAAGTCATGGACCTGTGTTAAGGGAAGGGACAGGCCATTCCATACGTAACATCTGTATGATGACATTACTGTACTGAGACAGTAAATGTCACGGCAAAGCAAAATCCCAGACACCACATGTTACCAGAACTGCTAGGTCCAAATCAAGTCCTCCACACAGCAAGGGTGTTGGGAGCTGACCATCTGGAACCATATACTCTAATGAAAAACTTGGTTTTCAAAAACTTATAACAGCTGAAGCACACTCTGATAAATATATTGTTTATCCCACATAACTTGTTTTGCTGTTTAGTGAGCTCAGCTGTATGGTACATGTGGTAAAGTGTTTTCACCTGTGTTCTCCTGTTGGGAGCCGACTTTAGTAGAAAGCGGCTAGATCAACTTTGCAGCCATCTGGAACCATATACCCTGATGAAAGACTTGGTTGTCAAAAGCCTATAACAGCTGAAGCACACTCTGATAAATATATTGTTTATCCCACATAGCTTGTTTTGCTGTTTAGTGACCTCAGCTGTATGGTGCACGTGGTAAAGTGTTTTCACCTGTGTTCTCCTGCTTGTGTATATAAATACCTCAGAATTCCCTTCAATAGGAGAGACTTGAGAAAATAGAAGAGACTGAATCACACCCTGTCTTGTCTCCATTCTTCGCGTCTCTTGCCCCAAGAGCCACACTCTCTCTTGACCAGAGCACTTAGCCCCAAAAGTGTTGAGGAAAAGTGTTGAGGCAGAGTGTGGGCCTCAACATTCTCCTGCTTGTGTTTATAAATACCCCAGATTTCCTTTCAATAAAGAGAGATGAGAGAGAGAGAGAGAGAGAGATGAGAGAGAGATGAGAGAGAGAGAGAGAGAGAGAACGAGAATTAAGACCTGACCACACACCCTGTCTTGTCTCCATTCTTCATATCGCTTGTCCCTCCAGCCCCACTCTCTCTCTTGACCAGAGCACTTAGCCCCAAAGCTAAGTGAAAGAGTGTGGTCCTCAACACAAGGGGACTGGGTGACAGTCTGGGCTGCTGATGGAACAGCAGAAAGTTCCCCTGAGGAGTATGGTGTGAGCAGAGGGCAGATGGAAACAGGTAGCAGCAGGATTGGGCAGAGGGCTCAGAGGAGCTCCTTGGGGTGGGGGAAGGGCTGAAGACACACCCTCCTCCCCGCCCTCAGAAACCCTTGTGACTCTCCCCTGCTCTGTGATGCAGGCTTGGGACTCTAGTCAAGCTCAGGAACCCTCAGAATCAGACACCTCAGGCAGCCATGCTGTTTATACTATGGAGAACATTCTCTCATCTCTGAATGGCCTCACTGAGTCATGGCTGACCCTTGGCTCAGCTTCCTACCACACAGACCTCAGCTACACTCTTCTGAGTGGACTGGGGCTACTGCTTCTGTACATCTGTTACCTGATATTGAGACTGCTTACACAGTGGCTGTGGAGAAAGAAAGACACCCCTAAGGTAAGGGAGTGTGGTGAGTTCCCAAGAGAGACTCTTCACTGCTGGGCTGTACTTCTGTTCTCTGGCTGTGGAATGTGCTTGGCTGTCAGAGGGATGTCTAAGCTGAATGAGGAAGGGAGGGGAGAGGAAAGGAGGGGAGGGGAAGGGAGAGGAGGGGGAGGGGAGAAGGAAGAGGATAGAGGAGAGGGAGGGGAGGGGGAGAGGCAGGGGAGAGGGAGAGAGGTATGAGAGGGATCAGGGAGGACTAAGATTCCCATCTGGAGCCCACATTCACCTTCCTATCTGTGTGTGGCTGAAGTTTCCAGGACAAAGTAGAAAACTGGTCCCAGTGGCTTGGCTCCAGTCTTTGGGCTCTGGGGATGAGAGCAGCCTCTCTTGACAGTAGATCCCATGATCCACTCCTGCATCATGTGTCCCTTCCCCTACCCTCCTCCATGATGAACTGGTCAGGATCACAGTGCTGCACATTGAAGACCAGTCATAAACTCCTCAGAGAGAATGCCACACTGTCCTTTACTTTCCCAGAGTAGAGTGGAGATAAGCAGCCAGCTTCACAGCTAATAAAGCAGCCTCGTCTCGCTAACCAGTGGGTTCTGGGATGTGACTGGTCAGTGGGATTCTGAGTCTCTTAGGAAGAGAGACAGAACCAGTGAGTTCCTGGGCTCATTTTATCTTGTTGTTGGCAGCTACAGGAGAAAGGGAAGAAGACAAGGCAAACCCTTACAGGTAGGTGTCTGCCTCTGACCTCTGACCTCTGACCTCTGACCTCTGACCTCATCTTCTCAGGGCTCCCTACCGTGTCCTTTCCATAGGATTCCAAATTTATGATCTGAGGCTGTTGGCTGCTATTCATAGCCCCTTAATCAGGGTGGGGGGGGGCTGTGAGGAAAGACTCATATGAAGACAGGCAGACCCACATTGGGACTACCCCTCGGGCCCTTATGAGATGTGCAGGGGAGAGTGACAGTCTTTGGTGACAGGACGGGTCCCCCATCGGGGATCTTCTGAGATGTGCAGGGGGGACTGGCTACTTTGAAGCACAGCTTAAGTCTCCTGACTCTGTATCCCCTGCTTCTTTCCTGGGAGCTAACAGTGGTGAGGAAACCACTGAGCAGTGTTTCCTGCTGTGGTTTTGAGTGACACTCAACAACAAAAGGGGCGGGATTAGCATCTAAACCGCAGGCTTGCACTGTGTGAACGCTTTGAGTGTTCTCATAGAACACTTGTTGTTGCCCCAAGTGTTTTCCCTAAGTCTGCTCTATGCACTGCTACTTCCTGCCTCCGTTCTCTACAACCGTTATCTTGCTTATTTAAGGTGAGGGAACTTGCCAGAGGGAAGCAGAGCAGAGAAGGGAGCTGCGGATAACCCAGCAAAGGTGATTTGCTTTCCTTCCTTCCCCCACATATCTCCTACTTTCCAGGGATCCAGTGCCTCCTACCCTTTCAGGGGAGGGGTGCACATAGCAAACAGGTCATGGGAGGAGGTTACAGAGGACAGCCATGGATGGGGCAGTGTGAATGAGCTAGACCAATACCTTGGTATCTCCCGCAGCTCTCTGGAAGAGCCCTCCGATGCCACCTGCAATGGACTACTGCTACACAAAGGTCCCCTCTTCCCTGCATGTGACAGATCTGGTGATATTGGTCATCAGCTCTCCCAGGCCATCCTCAAAGATGGTAGTGCCTCTCACCTGTGCGTGGTCTCCACAGCTCCTGGGACAGAGGCCTCCTTTATTCTGTCCTCTCGGCTCACAGGAAACCAGGCAGGGCATCCGGCTCCAGCCCATCCTCCGGAGCCTTTACCGCTGCCTCAGTCCATCCACTCACCTAACCGCTTTGTCCCCCTAGAAGGCTTCTACTCGTCCACACCGCTGTGTGACTCTCTGACACCGGAGTCCACACTTCCCTCAAACCCTCCACTTCTCCCGGACCCCACCCCACCCTCTCCACTTGTCTCTTTTCCTCCTCCAACAAAAGAAGGGCAGAAGTCAAAAGTGGTCTTCCAACCAGAAACCACTAGACCTCTGGTGGATGGACTCAATGAGAGGTCCACTAATGTCCCACCAGCCAGAGGCACCAGCTATTTAAGGCAAGCAATGGCAGAGCCCTCCCAGCAGCATGCTGCTGGCAACCAGTTATCTTCAGACTTGGAAAACTCCTTTAACCAGCATCTCCCTCCGCACCATGTGTCTCAAGCCCCTTTGCAGGGAAACACAAGGACCTATCATCTAGATCCTGGACACCTCTTTTTTTCCAACTCTGATGCCCTGAAATTGCTCCAAAGGCTGGACAAAAAGGGACGTGATTTCCTGATGGCAAAGGAGGAGAAGGAGGAGACGAAGGACAAAAGATGTTTTATAAAGTCACCCAGTTCTTCGGAGAGGCTGCCATTGGGAAAGCCGTTGGTTGAGCCACAGGTTTTGGCGGCTTCTCATTCAGAAAGCAGCAAAGGCAAGATCATGCCCCAGCTGCTCCCTCACTCCAAGACTCCTAAAGACCACAAGGAGCCTAAGCCTGCCCAGCTCTTCTGGGGCCCCCCTTCTCTACACAGTGAGGCCCTGCACCCTACTACCACTACCTCATATGACCGTTCCTCAACATTTGTCTGCTTCAACAGTATGGCTGAAGCCTCCATTGCCGACTATTCCCATGTGGTTCTGCTTCCCACACCTCTGTCTGTGTATCGGCCCCAGACCTGGCTACAGGCCGCATCCCAGTCTCATCCCCAGCGTGACCCTCATGCCGAGGCACGGCCTCAGCCTCAGCCTCAGCCCCAATCCCCTGTCTCAGTTTTGACACTTTCTTCTCAATCCGAGCTGAGGAACTGTGGGGTGCATTTTCACAGACCCCAGGGAGACGAGCTGCCTCTCAGTCCTTGTGCTATACAGTGCTTGGAATACAACATCTTGAAAAAGGAACAGGAGAGGGTGTGGGGTTTACCCTTCGTGATCCAAAAATCCCAGGATACTTTTTGTCCCTCGCCTCCCAAGGTCTTGTTGGCAAGTCGCTCCTCCAAGACCTGTACTCCGAGGCCTATCCTTCCTGGAGACTTCCCCCTCACCAGTGAGCTTGAGAAGAAACTGGAACACCATCTCCGAAAGAGACTCATCCAACACCGCTGGGGTCTGCCCCACAGGATCGACGAGTCCCTGTCACTCATGAGTCCTCATTCGGAGCTGACTGTCTTCCCTGAATCAAAGAAGAGCCATGGACTCTCATGGATCACTTTCTTTAAGTACCGTGGCAGCAAAGACTCGCAGGCCACTGTACCTGGGAGAGCTAGAAGCTCTCACAGTCGGATGCCTGAAAGACATTCTCCACAGGAGACTGTGGTCAAAGAACAGACTTACAGTCAAGATATTGGCCAGGCTGGCCATCCCCAGGGTAACCTTCAGGAGGCTTCACAAAACAGTCTGCAATCTCACTCAAAGACACACCGGAAGAGTCATGCAGGCAGGCGGCCTCCCAAGCACTCTAGCCCTTCACCAGGAAGCCAGGGCCAGAAAGGAGTTGGAAATGTCCTGGAGAAACACCTGAACAAGAAAATGAGGGAAATCAGTGGGGGTGAGATTCCTACCACTGTGGACAGGTCCAGGCATTCTATGGACATTGTGCGGCGTCCACCTGAGACCTCCCCCAAACAAGTGAAAGATACGACACCTTTGGCAGGTGAGGAGGATGGACTGAGGAAACACCCACACAGCTTGACACTTAGTCGCAGCAAAGAAAAGATGCTGGAAGAACACATTACATCCTTCGGCAGGAGGATGACATTTGGCCTTCCACAAAGAGTTGAGGAGTCCTTAGAGTCCTACTTGACAAAAGCAGAGTCGTCTTGTCCTTTCCCTCAGCTCCACATTCAAGCCCACAGAGGTCCCAGAGCAGACTCTGACAAGTCCTCCAGGTCCTTCCACAGAAACACTACTGGAGATAAAGTGGTGACTGTGAATTCAGTCCCCACCCAACAAAGGCCTCTCCCTGCTACTTCACTTGTGGGCCACAGCCAGCCAGCCTCTGAGAACAACAAAGTGTGTGTAGATAAAGACCTTAGCATAGCCCCAAGGGGCAGAGAGCCAACCCAGCACTGGACACCCAGTATGGCAGACAAAGGCATCCTGCAACAGTCTGGACCAGACAACAGACCTGGCCCAGAGCTGCCCGTGAGCCCAGATGGGCCAACACATGAGAGACTGGCTTCCAGCACCAACACACAGGGGTCTCAGGGAGAAAAGACGAGCTGGGAACACGGCTCCACGGCTGAGGGGGCCACAGAGCTACACAAGGGAGAGCAACTCCCTGGTCTTCACCCACAGTCCACTAAGAACTCGAGAGGCAAACAAGGCCTGTGCTCCCCCGGGAGCCACGTGACTGCATGTCAGTCCCTGAAGGGAATGTCAGTTCCTCACAACTCTGAGGAGCCTGACTCTAAAAGTCAGGTATCCACGGAAGGTGAGCCAAACCCAGAGGGCAGGCCACACATCCAGGTGCCAGACCTGCCTGCCACGCCCTTTGCCTCAGCAGAAATGACTTCCAAACCCCAGGGCCCCTCCAGTGGGGACATGGCAGTTTCTCAGGTGCTGCACCTGCACCTGCCCACTGTGGGCATCAACATGGAGTCCCATCAGGGTCCCTGGGTCCCTGCATATCTCTCAGGCAAGAGCAAGAACAAGGACTGTCCCCCTGCTGCCAGAGGATTGCTCACACTGGCAAGTGAAGCAGGAAAGCTTGGTGGAGGGGATGCAGGCTTAGGGACATCCCAAACCAGAGGGAAGAGTCACTGTGTTCAGGCCGGGGCACCAGAGGAAACACTGGGACACACATCCTCCCCAGCACTGACACCTAAGAGCCAGCCTCAGGAAAATCAGTTCACCAACCAGGCGAAGGGCTTCTGGCAGAGGCTGTCCCCTGGAAGGAAGCACAAAGGACAGGAAAAGTCCCTGGCCAAGGGCTGCTCCCCATTAACATCCGTGAAGGGCACAAGGCTCATCAAAGGGAGATGTGAGTTTTGTGGCAACCCTGAAGCTCAGAAATGTGTGAGAGACCCTGGGATGGTCCTGAGGAAACAGCTAGGGTACAGGCATGGGACAGTCATCCCCTGTCCCCAGGCACCTGTGTGTCCCCTCATGGAGTCTGAAGAAGCTCAGCAGGAGGTGCAACTGCAGGCTCAGGCAGAGCCTGTCCAGAGGCTGCCCCACTTCTGCTGCAAAGCTTCCTGCTCTCAAGGGCAAAGGGCTGAGTGCTGCAGCCCAGGACAGGGGCAGACAGTCCCTGAGAGGTGTGGCACTACAGGAAAAGCTAAGATGGTGGAGCCCTCCCCCACGCATGCTTTTCCACCAAAGTCCTATCTGTAGGCATGAAGCTGGCTAGGAGCCTCTGTTAGCCCTTCTCTGTGTTGAAGGCACTGGTGGAGGTTTGTTTCCATTAGCAAAACAAAACAATGCTTATCCAGAGTTTCTGGGGAATATGTTTTCTACCCAACAGTAAATTTTCCCTTGCTGACAGTATTGATTTCACCAATAGATTTTCTGAAAATGTGTTTTCTTGTGTGTTTTATGTGTGGCTTACATTAGGACCAGAGCTTGGATCCGAGAAAGGAGCCAATCACTCTAGATTTTCCTGGCTACCTCTTTGTGCTGCTTCTAAAAGAGGCACTATTCCTTCTAAAGGACTGAGGTGACATCAGAAGAGATCCTTGCTCCCTGGATTTGGGGGGAGTTGGCTTTGCCCCAGCCCTTAGCTCACAATTATTCTCTCTGACCTTATCCATATTCTTCAGTGCCAGTGACCAGCTTTGGCATCCTTGTAGGTAAACTGAGGCAGACAGATGTTGGGGGGGGGTTAGTGCTTAAAGCCGCTGATGGGGGTACCTACAGATACCTACAGGGGCTGCTGCCAATGGCAGCCATCAATTAGAGAAGTTACTAAGCAGACTAGTCTCTGAGGAACACAGCTTAATTTACTAGGGCTGGTACTCCCCGTGGCCAGTGAATAAACTATTAACTCTTAATTCCTTGGTGACGATGAGAAAGAGAAGGAAAGAGAGAAAATGTGTACACACACACACCCAGACAAGCTTTACAAGGAACCTACAAACTTCACACATATACACATATACACACAGTTGATGGATACAAACTTCACACATATACACATACACATAGTTGACGGATACAAACTTCACACATACACACAGTTGACGGATACAAACTTCACACACACACACACACATACACACAGTTGATGGATACAAACTTCACACATATACACATACACACAGTTGACGGATACAAACTTCACACACACATACACACAGTTGACGGATACAAACTTCACACACACACACACATACACACAGTTGATGGATACAAACTTCACACACACACACACATACACACAGTTGATGGATACAAACTTCACACACACACACACATACACACAGTTGATGGATACAAACTTCACACATATACACATATACACACAGTTGATGGATACAAACTTCACACATATACACACATGCACACAGTTGATGGATACAAACTTCACACATATACACATACACACAGTTGGTGGATACAAACTTCACACATATACACATACACACAGTTGATGGATACAAACTTCACACATATACACATACACACAGTTGATGGATACAAACTTCACACATACACACATACACACAGTTGGTGGATACAAACTTCACACATATACACATACACACAGTTGATGGATACAAACTTCACACATATACACATGCACACAGTTGATGGATACAAACTTCACACATACACACATATACACAGTTGGTGGATACAAACTTCACACATATACACATACACACAGTTGATGGATACAAACTTCACACATATACACATACACACAGTTGATGGATACAAACTTCACACACACACACACATACACACAGTTGATGGATACAAACTTCACACATATACACACATGCACACAGTTGATGGATACAAACTTCACACATATACACATACACACAGTTGGTGGATACAAACTTCACACATATACACATACACACAGTTGATGGATACAAACTTCACACATATACACATACACACAGTTGATGGATACAAACTTCACACATACACACATACACACAGTTGGTGGATACAAACTTCACACATATACACATACACACAGTTGGTGGATACAAACTTCACACATATACACATACACACAGTTGATGGATACAAACTTCACACACACACACATACACACAGTTGATGGATACAAACTTCACACATATACACATACACACAGTTGATGGATACAAACTTCACACACACACACACATACACACAGTTGATGGATACAAACTTCACACATATACACACATACACACAGTTGATGGATGGAAGGACCAATGATCAAACCCTCTATACTCTATTTTTTCTTCCATAGTTTGTCTATCCCAGCAAAATCTTCCAACCAGTATAAATTACAATGCAATTACATTTTAGTTTTCTTCTAGTGAATGATTATGATAAAGCAGTATTCCCTAATACCTTTACAAGAAATAACATTATGCAATGCAGATAAAGAAAACAAATTATTCCAAAAAAAAAAAAAATCCATGAACATTCATACCTAAGCAACTTGCTAAAGAGTAACAGTGTTCGCAAGCAGGGAGTTTTCGCAGGCAGTTTCTCTTACAGGCAGCAACTTGCGGTTACAAAGAAAGGAGTAATTATTTATCTTTAAAAGTAATCTTGTAAGAATCTTAAAAGAATCACAAACCTAAACTTTTATATAAAAATCAGTCATAGCTACCTTAAATCCTCAGAATGCATATCTACTTACCAGCAATTCTCTATAATCATATCAGGAATCTGAGGGCAGCAGAGATGGGCACAGGCATCAATCATCGCCAGCCCAGCCTCAGTGATGGTCACGTCAGCCAGCGCTGCCATTGTTCTTGTTTCCTGACCATAAAGGGTTAACTAATAAGAGTGTGCCCTGAATGTTAAACTGTTTGCTAAGGTATTCTACATCAGAGACAGTAGTAAAAGCATCTCAACCTGGCTTCACTAACAATTTTATTTTTCCAAATGCCTTCTAAGGGTGGTGGTCATTGCTGACAATCTGAGTTCTTTCCCAAGGTGGTGACTTAGTCATTAACCTGCTTTGGCAGCAATGCCTGAAAGAGATCAAGCACTATTATTGTGAGTGTCAGAGACACTGCCCAGTGGGATGCTGGAAGCCCCCTTAGAGTTTTCATATAATTCTTAGATTAGGAGGGATGTGAGGGCAGCAAGCAGAGCAGAACTCCATAACACATGAAGTCCTCAGAACACGTGGTCCTCAAGGCCCTGCCACACTGAGGCCAACCCATGTAGCCATGGTAACCGGTGGGCAGCAGTCCTCAAGTTCTAAAGCCATCTGTTGTTTCTCCTGCATGGCCCTCAGCACTTTGAGACCAGTGGTCCCCCCCAACATGAAGTCAATCTTATATGACAGGGTAGGTGATTTTTTTAGAATAGAGTGACTTAGTCAAGTCTGGGACCCAGTTGTCAGTGATCAGATGCGAGATGTGACCCTTACTTCAGTGTTTGCCTCTATTGCTGCAGAGGATCCTGTACAACTGAGATGGAATCTAGAAAGAGAGTCTACATGTGCTTAAACCAGGTCCTGTGAGCAGCTGCTTGAGGCTGTTGGGTCACTGGTGGGCTGAGGAGAGACGCAGCTGTGGGGAATGAAGTGCTTGGTAGCATGCTGAAATGGAGGACAGGACACTGGGGTAGAGTGGATCAGGTAAGATACATGGAGGACAGCAGGACCCAGGTGGAATGGGAAACAGGACAGGCTGGATACTGAAGAGAAGTGAATTTGTCACGCTGCATGAACTACGGTAAGTAGAGAAAAAGGTGGGCTGACACGCCACTTGGAGTGGTAAGTAGAGAAGTGTGGCTTGCCAGCGGTTTAGGGAATAACTTGGGCTGGCCGGCCAGTAGTGACTGATTAGCGCGGTTTGAGAAACGCAATAGATTGGGTGGACTGAGCTGGGAGGGTGCAGGCACTAGGATGCCTGTCTCAGTCAGGGTTTCTATTCCTGCACCAAACATTACAACCAAGAAGCAAGTTGGGGAGGAAAGGGTTTACTCAGCTTACACTTCCACATTGCTGTTCATCACCAAAGGAAGTCAAGACTGGAACTCAAGTAGGTCAGGAAGCAGGAGCTAATGCAGAGGCCATGGAGGGATATTACTTACTGGCTTGCTTCCCCTGGCTTGCTCAGCTTGCTTTCTTATAGAATCCAGGACCACCAGCTCAGGGCTGACACCACCCACAATGGACCCTCCCACCCTTGATCACTAATTAAGAAAATGCCTTACAGCTGGATCTCATGGAGGCATTTCCTCAAGGGAGGCTCCTTTCTCGTGATAACTGTGGCTTGTGTCAAGTTGACACAAAAAGCCAGCCAGTACAATTGAGCTACTCTTCAAGATGGTCGGATTTCTATTTTTTTTTTTTACCTTTTTTAAAAAAATTGGATATTTTATTTACATTTCAGATGCCATCCCCTTTCCCCATTTCCCCTCCCTAGAAAACCCCTATCCCATGCCCCCTTTTCCTTTTTGCTTTTATACATTTTTTAAAAAATGTTAATCAAAGGCTTTATAAGTTTGGTAATGCTCAATCAGAAGTGTAACCCAATACCCAACCTAGATATATCAACTATCTTTGACTGGTGGAGACACATGAACATCTGCCTCCATGTACCCCCCCCTCTTTCTCTCTCTCTCATCACCTAGCTTCCCCTCTCCATCTTCTCCTCCTCTCCTTACTCCTTCTCTTCCTCTTGGTACTCCTCCCACCTTAGCTCCTCCTACACATCACCCTTCCTGTTAAAATAAAACTTTTCTCTCACAATACAATTAGAGCATAATTATGCCGATTTGTACCAGTGAGGTACAAGATAGTCCTAATACCCAGTCCATCATTTTGTTGACTAACCAGAACCTCTGTCATCTCTCCTAACTAAAACACTTAGTTCTGAACCTGGCTTTTTTTTCTTGGCTTTAGAATGAATGTCAGCTGAAAACCATCCACTCAAATCTTTTCTCTCAAGGTAAATAGCCAGGATTGACTATGAGACTATAAGTTTTCAACCCCATCAGAAATCCAGAATGACAGAGTTAGCTGAAATTATGGGAAGCATAAAGCATAGCTTCTAAGATGGTAGGATTTCTACACTGATTAATTGAAAGTAGAAAATTTGAAGAGGTACAAACAGAAAAAAATAAAATTAGACCAGGTACAAGGGGCAGTGAGGTAAGCTTGACGAAGGTCAGCTCTTCCTCAGACTCCATGTCTTGTGATGGTTGCCCTTGACATAGGGTGACTCCAAGACTGTGGGTGTGTAGTGCAGAAACTGCAGGTAGGAGCAAGGCAGTATTTGAGAAGGCTGACAAAGAAATGGAAGGGCCCCAGACAAGGAGGCTAGCAACCATACTGGAAGCAATAAGGGGCTGCCTAGCCTTGGAAGCTAGAAGACTTGTCCTCTTCTGGACTCTGCCACTGGCCCAGCAGCCTCTTAAATCCATATCCTGAGGCTGGCCCATCCTAAGAGCTCACAGAGGCCTTCCTGGCCCTTGCTCTGAGCCAGTCCTTGCCACACCCATAGGCCTCACCTTCTCACTATTCTTAAGAATACTTTGAAGGTAAGGTCACCAAGGGTGTTATCTGTTCAACTGTGTGGGCTCGAGGCAAGCCCTGCCTACTAGATGAGTACCCTCTGTCTGGAAGGGGACCAGGTTGGAGCCTTGCCTCTGCAGTGCAGCATGGAGTCCAGATCTTAACCCTTTTCCCAGAAGATAGCCAGCTGACAACCACTCTGGGTTTGAAAATCACTTTAAGCTCAGTTCTGTCTCCAGGGATGTTTTTTGTGTAGAGCTTCATGGGTTCATTTTCTTTTTCTCTTTTGAGACAGAGTCTCACAATGTAGCCCTGGCTTTCCTAGAGTCAGCTTTGTAGTCCAGGCTGGCCTTGAATTCATAGATTCACCTGCCTATGCCTCCCAAGTGCTGGGATTAAAGGTGTGCACTACCACACCTGGCCCATTTTTAGGGAAAGGATTTTGGCACAAATCTGACATTTTGTTGTTCTTTCTAGCAAACTAAGTGACATTTGGGGCCCTAGAAAGAAAGCTAATTGTGTGTGTGTGTGTGTGTGTGTGTGTGTTTAAAGTGAGTTATGCAACCAGTCTGGGTGCCAATGTATACTGTGGTCTGACAGACTGTAGACTAGAGTAAGTTCGTAACCAGTCACTGTCCAGGCCAGCTGGACAATCAAGTGGGACCCTTAGACCCTGTGGAGAGGACTGAGATGCGTGAGAAAATAAAAAGGCACAGCAAGTCAAGAAGTCTGATCAAGCTGGCAAAGATTTGATTGTTCACACAGGTTATATACTCTGAAAACAGGATATGGGGAGGGATAGGAAAGGAAAGAGGGCTTTGCAGGTGGAGGAGCTAGCTGCAGCTGTGGGGTCTAACTAGGTTATACCTGTTGTTCTCACAAAGCCTTTCCGTTACCAGGTGTTCTAAAAACCTCTGTCTAGCAGGATGTTGTCTAAATCTAGAGATCAGGAGGAAGGGTTACTAAGGTGGGTTGCTATGAAGCCTTGTTTGAAGTTCTGAGAACTGACAAGTGAATCATGGAAGGTAAGCAGAAAGAAGAATAGTAGATAGGAGAGCCAAGGGTGAGTGTTTGCCAAGAGTAAGGCCTTGCCATGGCTTCCCACATCTCCCCCTTTCCTGTATAATAGAGCGATGGAAGCATGGAGGGAGAAGCAGAGGCCTGATCCCCTTTGAGTTTCGGGCATTGCGCTGAAAGGCTAAGCACTCCTTGGTTGGGGAGGCTGAGCTCCAGCCTCCTGGGTGCTTTTTCAAGTGGATAGGAAGAGTGACCTATGCCAACCCATATGCAATCAGGCATGCTTCTCAGGATCCTGTCTTTGAGCGCAAAGAAAGAGGTATCCCTGTAGTACTTTGTCTCGCACCCCCCAGCATCCCCCTTTACTGAGGAGGATCAATGGTAGGATATCCCACAAAGGCAGCCGCTCTAGGGAATTTTGTGGGGGGTTGAACTTTGAAGCACTGCATCGGGGCTGGCGCTTGATAAATTCTGGAGTGGGTTCATTATCAGAGTCCAATTTTAGGTAATGGACCTGGAGTGGCTTGGCCTCCAGGTTGTCTACCTGGATCTTTATGAGAATAGTAAGGCGAGAGAAGGCCCAAGGGCCAAAAGAAATGAGCAAGAGAAGGCCAATGAGAGGTCCAAGGATAGAAGGCAGCGAGGAAGAAAGCCAAGGCGAGGTAGAGAACCAGTTCTTATACCAGCTCTCGCTTTTTTTTTTTTCTCTAAGCCTTCTTGAACTCTGTACATGCTGTCTTTTACTGCCCCTGATTGTTCTGCAAAGAAGCAGCACTCTTCCTTTAAAGCGGCACAGAGTCCTTCCTGTTGAAGGAGCAAGAGATCTAGGCCTCACTATTCTGAAGGACAACTTTAGCTAAAGAGGAAAGTGACTCACTAAGGGCTTCGATGCTCTGCTGTAGTTCTCTAACATCTTGATCAAGGGTGGCACTAAGCTCAGAGTCGTAGTGGTTGGAGAGGACAAGGGAGGAAACTCCAGTCGCAGCACCCACCGCCCCCAGCCCCAAGATGACTGCAACGGTCACTATGATGATGGGCTCTCGCTTTTGTCAGAGGAGAACTTCATTGTGTCTTGAGGGTGAGGTCCAGGGAAGGCGCTCCTCTTGGTTCCATAAGTGGAAAAAGTCATCTGAGGAGTAATAGGCTAACCGCAGGAGAACCTGCACAAAAGATCCTTTGAAGCCTTAAAGGTAGTAAGGTGTATGCATGGAGTGAGTCCACAGGAGCAGGGTCACCATGTATCCTCAAGAGGGATAAGGTAAAAGTCGCCTGTAAGGTTAAAAGAGGTTTGAATCTGATTATAATGCAAGCAAAGGTAGGAGGCAGCTTGTTCGAGGGAGAGGTGACGCAGGTACCAGATCCTGAGACCATTTCCAAAGAAAATCTTTTAAAGGAGCAATGTTGCCAACAGCGGGAACTATGTTCTGTGGAGAGAGTAAAATTATTATGGGGGATAGCAATTCCTTCATAGAAGGGAGGGGAAGAATTGTTGGGAGCCGACTTTAGTAGAAAGCGGCTAGATCAACTTTGCAGCCATCTGGAACCATATACCCTGATGAAAGACTTGGTTGTCAAAAGCCTATAACAGCTGAAGCACACTCTGATAAATATATTGTTTATCCCACATAGCTTGTTTTGCTGTTTAGTGACCTCAGCTGTATGGTACACGTGGTAAAGTGTTTTCACCTGTGTTCTCTTATTTGTGCTTACAAATACCCAGGATTTCCTTGTAGTAGTGGTGGTGTGGTAGTGGAGTAGGGTGGTATAGTGTGTGGTGTAGTGTGTGGTGTAGTGGTGGTGTAGTAGAGTAGGAATTGTGTGTGTTGAAGACAGTAAAGGAGAGACTTGATCACACCCTGTCTTGTCTTCATTCTTCGCGTCTCCTGCCCCTGCAGCCCCACTCTCTCTCTTGACCAGAGCACCTAGCAACCAAAACGTTGAGTACGGGCCACAACATTAGTGGTGCCCAAACAGGGACTCCAGTAAGCGGGATACAGTGGAAGACACCCTGCGCTGGAGAACCAGTCGACTGACGGAGCTGGCTGAATTCGGAAGTGAAACAAAGGTGATTGCATAGTAACAAAAACGGGGCAAGAAATAAGCAAAAACAGATGGAAAAGGTTTTAAAGATGCAAGGAGTAAATTGCAGGCTGCTCTGAGTCGAGAGAGCCAAACAGATAAATAAAGGTTATAGTAACGAAAATGGGGCAAGAAATAAGTGAGTAAAAACAGATGAAAAAGGCTTTAAAGACTCGAGGAATAAATAGAAGGCTGCTCTAGACAGAGAGCTAAGCAGAATGATAATGTTAATTGATTTAACTTTCAAAATGGGTGTGATTCTGAGTTATATAGTTATATTTTTCTGGATAAAAACTCAATGTAAAGGTTTTTCTGGTTACTGGCTTAAGGAAAGGCTAATTTGGAAAAAAAGGTTTTTCTATGAGTTTTCTGATGAGGTCATTATGGTAGTAGTTATGTCTTCCAGAATTATATGGATCAGACATGACAGAGGTAGGCCTCCAGAACACTAGATTCCAGAGAATCAAACAAAATAATTATCTTGATACTAAAATTTGTTTTGAGATTTGTATATTGCAGAATACACAGCTTTGGAGAATGAATCTTATCTCCTGCATGTTCACTGATGCCCTGGACTTCCAGCTGGATGCAGTTAAGACAGACTTCAGATGCTTATCAATTTACCCTTCCCCTCATTCCTCTTCTAAAAGTCAACGCCCATGTTCAGCTTGAAGAAGTTAATGAAGAGTCGGCGCCCCAATTCCCTGGACTTGGGGACTGAGGTGGTTAATATTAGGCTGTCTTAATCTGTATAATTGTTACTAAGCTGATGCAAAATTCAAGGATTTCATTGGTATAATTTCTTCTATTAAAAATTTGTGGGTACAAGGCTTAGACCTTTTACTTCTCCAACAGGGGAAGTTGTGTGTTGCCTTAAAGAGTGTTGCTTTTATATCAACAGTTTAGATATTAAATCTCTTGTCTCTCAGGTTCATGCTGTTCAAACTGATGGCTTTGGTACGGCAACAGATAACAAATGAAACCCATACAGGTCCGCTATTACAGGCTGGAAGTAGGGGACTCTGAAACCTCTGTCATTAAGACTGATGAGGATTAACCCCTAACTTACGTGCTAAGCCAGTTAGCCAATGACGGGTAAGAGAGCATACCGAGACCCTTACCCCTAAAATAAGGGAGGCCTCACCA
This sequence comes from Arvicanthis niloticus, assembly GCF_011762505.2. Taxonomy (NCBI): domain Eukaryota; kingdom Metazoa; phylum Chordata; class Mammalia; order Rodentia; family Muridae; genus Arvicanthis; species Arvicanthis niloticus. Next base: position 4,372,159 of record NC_047665.1, on the reverse strand, counting down.
TCTTAAGTGAGGAAACCTAGGACAGGCACGGTTTCCATAAGTTTTCCCAGCCTTCCCTTTTGAAAAAAATTTAAAAGGGGGAACCTGTTGGGAGCCGACTTTAGTAGAAATCGGCTAGATCAACTTTGCAGCCATCTGGAACCATATACCCTGATGAAAGACTTGGTTGTCAAAAGCCTATAACAGCTGAAGCACACTCTGATAAGTATATTGTTTATCCCACATAGCTTGTTTTGCTGTTTAGTGACCTCAGCTGTATGGTGCACGTGGTAAAATGTTTTCACCTGTGTTCTCCTGCTTGTGTATATAAATACCTCAGAATTCCCTTCAAAGGAGGGACTCATAAAGAGAGACTTGAGAAAATAGAAGAGACTGAATCACACCCTGTCTTGTCTCCATTCTTCTCGTCTCTTGCCCCAAGAGCCACACTCTCTCTTGACCAGAGCACTTAGCCCCAAAAGTGTTGAGGCAGAGTGTGGGCCTCAACAAAGAATGATAGCAAAGCCAGTGCTCCTGCGTGAGCTCTGGGCGAGAATCATTCATGGCAGCAAACGTCTGTTCTACAAGGGAAAAGACAAGGTGTGAAGATGAATGATGAGAAACTGTTGTTAACGAGGGAGTCGACTCTGGCGCAGCATGATCCTGTGAAGGAGAAGCTGGAGGAGGTCGAGAGTTGGAAGGTGGCGCAGGTTGGTGAGGGACCAAAACCAGACTAGGTCCTATGGTGACAGAGGAAGTTTTATGTGGGATTTATTTGAGGAGTTTGCTGTGAAGGGATGATGGATGTTAGTCAATGGCCATGTCAGTTTGATGGGTGAAACAGGACCACTATCAGTGGCAGGATCATCATTGTTGTGGGGAGCATTTTCTGTGGAAGAAGCACAAGGGAGAGTATCCTCAGCTGGGGCTTGAGGCTCCTCGATGGGAAGTGTGGTCCTTTGGCTGAGCCCAGGCAGTGGCCATGAATTCCACAACCTGGTGTTCTATCTGGATTGAACCCAGTATGGCCTGCTCCGGAGTCTCTGGAGGCTCCACTGGGCCCCGAGGCCTTGACAGGAGGGGTGCTCTCCAAGGTGGCTTCGAGCGTGGACTTTGACTACAGCTGCTCAGACAGTGTCGAGTACCTGACGATCAACTTTGGACCCTTCAAAACAGTGCATCGCTGGTGGCGCCTCTTGCCCTGAGACAATTTGTGGGCGCCCAGCGCAGCAAACACAGTCGTAGCATATACAGATGCCATCTATGTGTTTGGTGGAGACAATGGAAAGACAGTGCTCGATGGTCTTCTGGTGCAGAGAGTAGGGGTGGGGAGGAATGGCCAAGTTTAGTGAGTGTGGCTTTAAGAGTCCGATGGGCTCTTTCCACAATACCTTGACCTTGTAGGTTATAGGGGATACCAGTGACGTGTTTAATGCCAGGTGTGGCACAGAAGGTTTTAAAGCTAGATTCTGTGTAGCCAGGGCCATTACCTGTTTTTATGATCTTAGGTTGACCCATGACTGTTAAATAACTTATAACATGAGAAATAGCATGTTTGGAAGCCTCTCCAGCGAGGGGTGAGGCATAAATGAAGCCACTGTAGGTGTCAATAGACACATGAACATACTTGAGCCTACCAAAACTAGGTATGTGTGTCACATCCATCTGCCATAGGTCATTTGGTAGCAGGCCTCTGGGATTAACCCCCAAATGTGCGACTGGGTGAAAAGGAATACAAGCCTGGCGGGTCTTAACAATAGCTCGAGCCTGTTCACATGTGATCGTAAAGAGCAGCCAGAGAATGTGCACTGAGGTGATGGAGGAATCGAGCCTGTCTTGCAAGGTCAAGAGGATCAGGGTGAGAGGAGAGGTAAATATGGTGTCTGGTAGCCAGATCAGCAAGGGTATTTCCCTCAGAAAGTGGTTCAGGGAGGCTGGAATGAGCATGAAGGTGGCCAACAAAGAAGGGGAGCATGCGAGAATGAATCAGAGTCTGTATTTGTAGAAATAGGGGAGAAGCCCCTGAGGAAACTTTAATATAGGGGACAGCCTCAAGGAGAGGTAAGGAGCGGGCAACATAAGAACTACCTGTGTAAATGTTGAGAGCCTTATGGGGGAAAGCAAGAAAAACTTGTAATATGGCGTATAACTCAATGAGTTGAGCAGAAAAATAAGGGGTCTGGAAGGCATGAGGGTCATTGTCTACAACACAGGCAGCAGTACCATTGGCAGAACCATCAGAAAGACAAGTTGCGCCTGCTTTAGTGGCTCTAATGAGGTCTTTTTTGGAAAAACAAAGGGATGGATACGAGAGAACTGGAGTAAGGGATCTTCAGGGTAATGATTATTGATAATGCCTGAAAATTGAGCAAAAGCAATGCCCGAAGTATCGGAGGACTGGAAAAGCCAGCCAACCTGTTCAGCAGTGAAAGGGACAATGATAGAATTGGGGTCCTTAGCAAAGTACATGCGGGGGAGTTTGTGTCCCCTGGAGACCAATTGGGTGACCAGAGAGGAATAGGTAGCAACAACCTTAGCGCGGGGGGGGGGGGGGAAGACCCAAAAAAGGAGGGACCCTATCTTGGAGCGGGGGATAACAGGGCTCTGCCAAAACGTTCCAAGAGGGGAGTGAGGAGTAGCACAAACAACAAAAACCAAGGGAGCTTATCATGAATTTGGGCAGAAGTCTGGGAATTTATGGCATTTTCTATTTTTTGAAGTAAGGAGCGGGCCTTGAGGGTGATCTCTTGGTGGGGATAAAAAATGTGAATCTTTGAGTGGATCATAAAGAGGGAGCATTGTATCAGGGGAAATCTTAAGATAGGGAGGTAAAAATTGAAGATTACCTAGAAGCCTTTGGAAGTCATGTAAGGTCTTGGAGGATGAGGTTTGGAGCTCCAGTCTAGGCAGGAATATCCCGCCTGAGCGGAGCTCAGATCCCAGATAACTAAAGGGTTCAGAGAGCTGTATTTTTTCTGGAGCCACTTTAAGATTTGCCGTTGGAAGGGCAGACTGTAACTGTTGGAAGCAAGGTAAAAGATGAGCTTGGCAGTCAGCTGCCAGAAAGATAGTGGAGGATACATACATCTGGCCAAGCATCTCTGACAGGTTGTGTAACTTGTCCCACAAACTTTCGGGCCAATGTGGGGCTATTGGCCATCCCCTGGGGGAGGACATGCCAATGGTAGCAAAGTGTGGGGGCCTGAAAATTAGGCTGTGGTAGGCTGAAAGCAAAATGAGCACAGTCATCAGGGTGTAAAGAAATGGTAAAAAAGCAATCTTTAAGGTAACAAACAGGGAGGAATAAGGGGTCGCCATCCCCGTGTGCTGTAACGTACCTGGGGGGTGGAGGCAGGGATGAACCCAATTGCCCCTGGGCTCATCTGAGAGTTGGTAGCCGGAGGATGCCCCCTGATCAAGTTTACCGACTCATGGGAGGGAAGTAGGTTGCCCTGCAGGACAGTGTGAGAACGGCACTCATTAGCCCAGTGGTGCCCGAATTTACATGGGGGACAAACAGTAGCGGGCTGTAGATGTTTAGTAAGAGGAGTACTAGATGGAGAGGCAGATGGCAGGGGCCTAGGGGTCACAGCTGCTCTGGGGTGAGGACACTCCCAAGCAAAGTGGCCAGGCTGGCCGCAGTTGAAGCATGTCCTATTAGGCTGCCCTTGCATGCCCACCCTCTGGAGGACCAGTCCTATTATATGGCCGGAGCCTATCCCTGAACAAAGGCGGACATAATCAGAAAGGGTACCTTTGCAATGATGTCTCAAGGCATCCTGACAAGCTGGGTTAGCATTTTCAAAAGCAAGTTGTTTAATAAAAGGGCTATTCCTGAGGCCTTAGGAGGTGGTGAGCTGTCTCCTCCAAGTGGCTAACAAAACTACTATAAGGCTCCTCAGGACCCTGTCTGATCTTAGTCAATGCTCCCTAAGCAGTATTCCAAGGCGGGAGTTTCCTCCAAGCTCTCACTGCCACTTGGCGAACCTGAGCCAAGAAACCAGGTGTATAACGTCTCTGGGCATCGGGTGTATTGTAAGGCAGTTCGCCCATAAGTTTGGTGGCTGTCCAATCACGGGTATCAGGGTTTTTGGTGTTAAGAAGGGCCAGGTTACGAGCTGCTTCTTGAAATTCAGCCTCCCATAATATGTAATCTCCTCCCTCTAGTGCACCACGAGCCAGCTGAAAAAATTCATTTGGAGTTAACCAAGCCTCAGTAGAGGCCTCCAGTAAGGCTAAGGTAAAAGGGGGCGTAGGACCGTACTTAGAGGTAGCTGATTTAAGTTTTTCCAAAATTGCCAATTTAAGAGGAGTATATACAAGGTTATCTCCATCTAGGGTCAGCCTCTGGGGGCAGCACAGCCACAGAATCCCCGTCATCTTCATCCTCACTAACAGTCCCATCGGGGTTAGGATCACGAGGGTGAGCCTCACTAGAAGATGGCTTGTCACCTGCTTCTTGGGGGAACAGATGCTGCTGTGAAGGGAAAGCAGGAAAAGCGAGCGAGGTGTGAGGGGCTTTTTTAGTTTTCTTCCTAAGGGACTGGGACTCATCATGAAAGGAATGTTGTTGGCTTGCGGGGAGGGAAAGATCTGCTAATTGTTTATCCAAGTCATGCAGAGTTTTTAAAAGCGAAAATTGTTCCTGGCGATTACAGACCAAATCTGTCAGGACACTCAAGTCGGCAGTAGCCGTGGAGTGTGCCTGCGGGGGGGGGGGGGGGGTAGAAAAACTTGATCAAGAGGAGAAGACGGATAGGGCGGTGGGGCATAGAAAGGGGGGAGAAGTTGATTAAAGAGTGGCTCGGGAGTTTGAAAGAACCACAGTTTTCTCAAGAGGGGGCCAGTCCAGATTGGGATATTGAGCAGCCTCCTTGTCAAGGGCAGCTGAGTCTCCCAGATCAAGGGGTTCCTCTTCACCTTCACCCTCAAGACCAATCAAAGAGGGATAAAGAGGGGTGGCTTTAATGGCTTTAGTGGGCAAAGTTGAAGGTACCTTTTGAGAAATTTCTACAAGTGGGGGGCCCTTGGGACAGGAATTTTGAGAGGGTGGTCGCAAACAAGGGGATTCGGAGGGAGGGCACGAACTCTGATGTGGGGCCCTCTCTCCCTCTTCAATGACATTTTGAACATCAGGCCAATTATTGTGAGTCTTTGATAGGTCATGACTGAGATTCCAGTAACTAAAAGCTATAACAGGGACCTTTTTCTGGACCAAAGATCTTATAATAATCTTGTAAACAATCACCGACTCTCTTCCACTTCTAATTAATAGTTCCTTCTTGGGGGAACCAGGGACAAAGGTAAACCAGAAAATCAAAAAATCCCTTTAAGTTTTTCTCTTCAGCCCTGGCTCCCCGGGTCTCAAGGGAATCCTTAAGCCCTGAAATGGATAATTCTTGCTGAGAAATATTCTGAGCCATGTCCATATAATGCACCACCTGATTACTCACCAAATGCCCGTCTCAGCGTCGGGGAACTCCCAGAATCCTGAATGCCGGCTCCTCTGCCACTCGAAGGTGGGGTGGTGGTCCCCTCCGGGGGTCTCAGAGCCTCATGATGGGTGCCACTTGTTCAGGTCAGCTAGACAATCAAGTGGGACCCTTAGACCCTGTGGAGAGGACTGAGATGCGTGAGAAAATAAAAAGGCACAGCAAGTCAAGAAGTTTGATCAAGCTGGCAAAGATTTGATTGTTCACACAGGTTATATACTCTGAAAACAGGATATGGGGAGGGATAGGAAAGGAAAGAGGGCTTTGCAGGTGGAGGAGCTAGCTGCAGCTGTGGGGTCTAACTAGGTTATAGCTGTTGTTCTCACAAAGCCTTTCCGTTACCAGGGGTTCTAAGAACATCTATCTAGCAGGATGTTGTCTAAATCTAGAGATCAGGAGGAAGGGTTACTAAGGTGGGTTGCTATGAGGCCTTGTTTGAAGTTCTGAGAACTGACAAGTGAATCATGGAAGGTAAGCAGAAAGAAGAATAGTAGATAGGAGAGCCAAGGGTGAGTGTTTGCCAAGAGTAAGGCCTTGCCATGGCTTCCCACAAGTCACCAATGAGAGATCAGAGACTAGACACTAGCAGGTCAGCTGGCCACAAACTGGAAACGTGAGTACGGCTGGGCAGGATGCCACAGGCCAGGGTAAGGTAGGGAATGGTGATGGGAGGAATGGTATTAGAGTCCACATGGCTGTGGACTGGGATGTCTGGAAGGGAGAACGTCCGGAAGGCAAGGCAGCCATGTACGAGGATCAAGAGCCAGGCATGTAGGCTACACTAGGGTGAGACAGGCAGCCACACCAACACAGGTTATGGTATGGGACATGCTTGGTGGAATAGGGTCAGGTAGGCAGATGGCAGACTGATGGTGTGCCAAAGGAGGATGAGTAGGGTAATCTGATGAATAGAAGGCTCACAGGCCAGGCAACAGCCTAGGTATCTGTGTGGACTAGGGCACGCTATGGAGCAGAGTAGGCTAGCAGGCAGACAGGTGACTTGGAGAAACTGGCCTGTGTGGAGCAATGACAGCCAGAAACAGGGTCTGCTGACAGCTTGCTAGATGCAGGCTAGGAAGGCCTGCTAGAAGTGCTGACTGGCAGATCAGGAAGCCGGCAGGGCTGGCCTGAGTAGGACGCACAGGGAACAGGATATGTAGGCATGGGAGACAAGCCAGGTGTTACTGTGGCATGCTGGGTAGACTGGGGAAGTAGCATGTGGCAGGCCAGGTTATAGATCTGTAGTGGGGACTAGAGGACCACAGTGTACTTGACAGAATGGAGTGAGGAAGGCAGTGTGCACTGGGGAAAGCTGTACTTGTTTTGGGGGGGGGGCAAGCAGCAGCATAGAATGGCAGAATGGGAGCTTGTGAACCAGGCTGGTTGCAGGCCAAGCGGCTCTGAATCAGGGTGGGGTTACAGTGATATGGCTGGGTTACTTGGGCAAATGGGCAGCCTAGCAGATAGGACTATGCCAAGGGAATCTGGGGAGAGGCCCTGGCTGGCAGATTAGTTGGCCATACAAGAGAATACATTGGGAAATGGCACATGATGTGGGTAGTGAGAGTAAAGCAAGACTCGGGAGGCATGCTGGGATTGCTTAGTGTCCTCTGGTCACTCTAGCAGTCACAGAGGCAGATCAGGAGTTAGCCGACTAGGGTGTGTCTGTTAACACTAACTAGCCAGGTTGGTAGGGCAAGATAACATGAGTTAGGGTAATTGTAGGCTGACATGTGGGGCAGACCTACTAGTTGCTAAGGTTACTTTAGTGGCCTGGGAGAATATTAGATAGTTGTGCTGGCTAGTTTTCTGTCAACTTGACACAGACTTGAGTCATCTGAGAGGAAGGAACCCCAGTTGATAAAATGTCTCATTTTAAGATTGGGATTCAGGCAAGCTTGTAGGACATTTTCTTAATGATTGATGGAAGGTCCAGTCCCTCCATCAGCTAATGGAAGGGGACTGGGCAGGTGGCCCTGAGTTCGATAAGAAAGCAGGCTGAGCAAGTCAGCAAGCAGCAGCGCCTTTTGAGTTCCTATCTTTGCGTCCCTCAATGGACTTTAACTTGGGATATGTAAGCCGAATAATCTCTCTCTCTCTCTCAAGTGGCTCTTGGTCGTGATGTTTCATCCTAGTAATACAAACCCAGACAGGCTGAAGAAAATGACTAGCGAAGGGAAATATTTCTCTGGGGTGATATTCCAGTGGCAAGGACAAAACGGCATGGGTCCTGAAGGCTGTGAGCATTGCTTCACAAGAGCCCAGGGAGCCAGGTCACCTCTCAGAAGCACACAGAACTTGGTGAGAGCTGAAATAATCAAGTCCTTTTCCCAAACACAAGCCCTGTGTCACCTAAAATCTACTCCATTCACGGCACACGCGCACACCAGTACACACAAAAGACATTACTTCATGAAAACATTTATTGAGGGTACTGAGTACTGTTAAGAGGTGGATTATTTCTGGGGAACGAAACTTTTTCCACTGAAATTCTGAGCCAGAATTTTTTGTTCACATAACCGGGACATGTCTGCCAACATAGTGCCTACAGCAAAGGGTGGCGTGCCCCGAGGGATTTTTCCAGCTCGACTCCTCAGCAGATTTTGGCGCAGTTCTGACTCTCTGAGGGGCGCAGGTTGGCGCGGCTGTAAAGCCTCACATTTCTGGGGCTGTCTGGCCCTTTCTGCCACACATTTCTTTTGACCAACAAAAGCAGCGGCCTGATTGTGGAACCTGGGACTTGGCACTTTAGAAAGGGGTGCCTGGGGGTGGAACTGGCATCCCTGGACTGGGTCTGTCGGGACCAAATACTCTTTCTTCGGCTTAGTTTTCACAGGCTTGGTGGGCGGAGATAAGGGGAAGCGGGGGCGCATGGTATCAGCCGCACCATGCCTGTATCCCACTTGCTCCTTGGGGACCTTCCCAAAGTCTCTCATGGCTTTCTGAGCTACAGTGTTCCCAGGAAAGGTAGCTCTCCCCTTTAGTTCCAGGTCTTGAGCTGGCGAGGATGGGGAAGCATCCTTTTTCAGGAGTGCTTCCTGCCCTTTGCATTTTCTGTCAGGAGAAAGCCACTGGAAAAAGTGTTTGACGTGCTTCCTGAATTGATGTTCAGGAGGAGACAGAGCCTTCACTGGCAGCGATGGGATAGGCCTTTTCCCATGATTCCCCTGGGTCAGGCTGTCCTGTGCATGGTAACTCTTCCCATTGGGTTGTAATGTCTCAGACCCTGCAACCCCTGTAGCAAGCTCTTCTGTTTTCCGTGTTGTTGTCCACAACTTCTTGGCAGTTAGAGGGGTGTCCTTGCTCAGACCCCTGCCTAATGAGTGAGCAGGCATCCAGGGCTCCTGTTGCTGCACCTGAGCAGCGTTCACGGGCGCACTGTAAGGGCTCTGGTACTGAGTGAGTAAAGGATTGTAAGCGAATTTATCTGAGACCTGGAGCTCGTCTCTGAGGCACTCTGGAGCTTGGATGGACTGACTGCTTTCTGATTGAAAACTCTCTTCTGTGGACACCTGACAACTAAAGTCAGATGCCTGACTTTCCTGGGAACTTGATATTCCTTCCAGGGCCCTTCCAACTAACAGGGTACTTTCTACTTTCGGTGTATTCCCGTCAGCCTCTTCGGCACTCTCCCGCTGGCTGGTATTGGAGATCTGGGTAGGTAGAGGTTGAAGGCCGAGCTGCTCTCCTTTGACTGTGTGACTGACCTTGTTGGATACAAATACATGTTTGTCATCCATCTTTGTTTCTTGAGGGCCTGCGACTATTTTACTAGAACTTAGGCTTTTACCCAATGGCACAGGGCCAGCCTCAGCCGACATTTTGGGCACATCTGGGCTGGGTCTTTTGTCCTCTGACTCCTCCAGGATTGTGGTGTCAAAGACAACAGATGTCTGCTGCACACTAGACACTTTAATTTTATGTACGCTCTTGAGATGCTCGTCCTTGTTATCGGAAGGCGACTGCCTCTCAGGCTTGTTTTCTTCCTTGCCCACACATGAGTCAAAATGGAGAGGACAATGGTCTCCTGATCTAGACATAGTGACAGGGACCTGATCCTCATTGGTTCCATTGATATGGCTTTTCAAATGTTCTTTTGGGGCAGTTTCAATTTTTTTCTGATGTTGGCTCACCTTTGAGGTCCCTGAAGGTTTGTCTGACAGACTGCCTGACTGACCCTGTAGGTTTATCTCATGGTCAGATGGCAGGTCATTGTCTAGAGCAGTCTTGGAGTTACTGCAGATATATTTTTGGATAATTTCTAGAGTCTGTTCTTGTGCCTTGACTGTTTTTGTCTCTATAGAGATAGACTCTAAGCACCTCTCTTGGGAGCTTCCAGATTGGTTCGACGGAGTGTTGGGCGCGTCTTTTTCATCTTCTTGCTTGGAGCCTGAGAGCTCACAGCTGCTCATGGGTGACTCGGGAGGGTCAGGAGTCACCCACAGCTGAGACTTATAGATCTCCTGAGGCAGGCCCCAGCGGTGAAGGATGAGTCTCTTTCGAAGGTGCTGCTCGAATTTCTTCTGGAATCCATCAGTCAGAGGGAAGTCTCTAGAAGGAACGGACCTGGGAGCTTGGAACTTGAAGGACTGTATGGCCAAGGAAGACTTAGAAGGAAGGAGACAAATTTCTTCCTGAGGTTTTTGGACCACAGAGGGTAAAGCCCATGGCCTCTCCTGATCTTTTGTCGTCATGTTGTACTCTAGGTGGTGGATTTCCGATTGCAATAGAGTTTTCGTCTCCTGGGATCTGCGAAAATACACACCGCAAACCCTAACCTGAGATTGAGAGGAAGGTGATGACACTGGGATTGTTTGAAGCTGGGCCTGGGGTGTGGCAAGCTGGATGCTTTGGGACTGAGATTGTGTCAAGGTCTGTGGTTGTTCTTCAGGCAAGGGCAGAGGTGGGGGGGGAGCCTGGGCTGGGGAGTCTGTGGCTCCGTTAAACCAGATGCACATGGAGGAGCATTGAGATGACATTGTAGTGATACAGCTCATGGACTCGCTGTGAAGATAAGGAAGGCCCCAGAAGTGCTGCGTGGGCATGGTCTCTAACTGGCCTTCAGAGGTCTGCATTTGAGCAAGCCCCTGCTGAGTACACAGCTCACTGAGTATGGCTCTGCTGCCCCCTAGAGGAAAGGGGCCTCCTGAGTTCTGTAGCTCAGCGGCTGGCTCTGGCTTTTTCTTCCAGACTCGATTTGTCTTTTGGAAAGGTTCTGCTTCTACTTTCCTGTCCTCCAGTGTGAGAAAGTCAGCCTGGCTTTCCTCTTGTCTGTCAAGCACTTTCAGGAGGTTTTCGGGCACTGTGAAATGGGGTGAGGCTTGTCCTCCCCAAAAGTCTTCAGAAGAGTGGTGGTTGTGTGCCTCTTGGTTAACTAAGCATTTTAACTGCGGTGGGGAGGGGTTCTGAGCACCACCCTGCTGCCGGCAGGGCTCTGGCAAGGCGCCACAAGCATCCTCACTCGTTGTTGCATCGAAAAACTGGTCACCGTGGCTGCCAGCCAAGGACAGAATGTTTTCCGGTCTTAGAGGCCCTTCTGTTTGCTGAGTGGCAGGCTGTGCCACAGGAGGAGACTTAGGGAGTGGAGGAGGTAGGATGTGATCCAGTGGGAAGGTGGTACTTGTGAGAGTAGGCTCTGGTGACAGAGCATCATCCTGTGGTGTGCCCAAAAGGATGTCTTCCAAGGGGGCGAGCTTGTTAGTTGAGAAAATGGAGGGAGGAGGGGGAGAAGGTACAGATACAGATGAGATCTGATATCCTGAAGTGCTTTGGGAGATGGAGAGGGAAGAAGAGAGAGTGAATGAGGCCTCAGTCACGGAAGCTGTGGAAGCCATGCTGGATACAGAGGCAGAGCAGTCTTCTAGGCTGGCCCATGAGAGCAGTCGCCTGACCTTCACCGTTGCTCCATTGCACACAGCACAGCGGGGATCCTGACAAAGCGCTTGCCGGAAGTAGGAGGGGTCGTAGAGCTGTCCACAGGGGCTGAAGAACACACAAAGTTCAGATCTGTAGTCAGGACCTGTGTTCTAGCTAGCTTTACCTGTCAATTTGACATAACCTAGCTCTCACCTGAGAGAAGAGCCTCCATGGGAGGATTGCTTAGAGAAGCCAGGCTTGTAGTCATGTCTGTGGAAGGTTGCCTTGGCTGTTTGAAGGCCCAGCACATCCCTAGGCAGATGGTGCTGCTGTGTCTATGAAAACTAGATCACCATGAGCCTACCTCCACTCAAGCTAGCAAGCAGTATTCTCCATGGCTCTTGGCTATGAAGTGGATTGCTTACATCCTTGGTTGGAGGCAGTAACATGTAGAGTAGCAGTCAGGCCTGCCTTTGAGTTCCTGCCTTGGCTTCCCTCAACAAGAAACCACGGTCTGGATTTATAGGCTGAAGTTAAACCTTTGCTCCTTAAAGTCACTTTTGGTTGTGGTGTTTCATCACACCAACAGATTCAAAACTAGGACAACCAGCATGCATGAAAAGAAGGCCTACCGGCCCGTCCGGGATATGAACACCCAAAGCCTGTGTGCCTATTACTTTTGCTCTGTCCCTGGCCACCAGGGAGGCTGCAGCCTCACCCCATACCCCCAGCTTATATACTTACTCCTTTGCTCCTCTGGCTATCCCTCTTATGACAAGAGTGGGCTATACTAAGTCCCCGGGGTTCATTGACCTTGGGGTGGGGTTTGGGGGAACAGGCCGTGGAGGAAAGGGGAAAAAAATCACCTTTGCACAACAGACTGCAGCTTTCTCCGCTCCTGTGCTTCTCCATGGAAGCGTCTGAATTCTGGAAGGCAGGGGTATAGGTTGTATGCAATGAAAAACAAGAGATGTGGGCATCGTATCTCCTCTAAGGGAAACACCTGCGCTACTGTAGTCTGACATCAAGAAACAGGAGACGTGGTGACATCAGCAGCACCTGTGTTTCTTCAGGAGCATCATTTCCTCAGTGCTGCCCCTGCCCCGCCCCCTCCCCGTGCTCCCTACGCTCCTCCTGTGCTCACTGCATAGGCAGCAAGTACCTACTGCCCAGGTCAGGCATCAGTTGCTTCATGCCTGCTGTAAGCTGAGGAGGGACACAGGGCTCCTCCTCGGTCTTCTGGGAACACAGAGATCTTCCTCAGTCTTCTCTGAGGGCTCTATTGTCAGGACAGAGTGTGTGTCTGGTGATGGATATCCTCAGACTGTGGACCTGGACGCTTATGGAAATGACAGGAAGAGAGAAACTGTGGCAATAAGACGTAGACCTGGGAGCCTACCATTAAATGATGCTCTTCTTTCCTTCTTAGCTCTGCCCTGTTGCTGTGAATAAAAAGAAAAATGTTTTTTTTTCTGTCATTTTCCCTAGGATTCCCAAAATTTCCATTAACCAAGAACATTGTAATTTCAGGTCAAGCAAGTTTAATTTCTATTCTTATTATTTACTTTTGAAGGTAATAGAATATCTTCAGTTTTTCCTTCTTTGAGAAACACAAAGGAGGATTTTTTTTTTTTTAATCTGCAAGTTTCAGGGCTGGGAATATCAACACGACATCCTGTGCTGAACAGCATAAGACTCTGGGGCCAGAGCTCTGGTGGTGCACCCCCTGAGACACTTTGTCCTGGGACAAAGCTCAGGCTCCAGGTTCTGCTCAGAGGTCCCAGTGGTCAACACCACTCTCCTGAAGCCAGAGTTGGAGGCCAGGAGAAGGGAGCTGAAGGAACACATGAGGCAGGATTGGAGCTTGGGACCCAGTGTCAGCAGACCTAGTTTTCCTTCAGAAAGCTTGACACCTGGAACCAAGCCATTAAGACCAGGAATGGGTGCTCAACACTGGACACCTAGGGAGGGAGGCTATAGATCCAGATGAAACTCATTCCTTCCACCCCAGGCTTCATACTATAAGTCTGCAGTGCTCTCTCCTCTCCACAGTTTTCTAGCTCAGGTCCTTAACATAGAAATAATGACTACAAAAGAAGAGAGTGCCCCAGGAAGTCTCCATACAGCCTTACCTTCCTGATTCCTTGTCTGGTCTGTGCGGGTAACGAGGGTTTCAGTATCTGGTACCTTAGGTACAAAAACAGCAGTCCCAGTGCACTCAGAAAGATGCATTTGGGGTAAATGTCCACGAAGACTGAGCCAAAGCTCAACCATGATTCTGCAGCACTAGTCAGAATGGAGCTATTGAGAATAGAGAGAACCTTCTTCATAGTGTGAATCTCAGGGGCTGCCTAAGGCAGCTGAGATCTGAGGTTGCGTGGGCCTCACTGTAAGTGGGCAGGTCTGCATCACAGAGCAAGGAAGAGTCATAGAGGGATTGTGAGGGCGGGGAGGAGGGTGAGCCCTCAGTCCCTGCCCCCGCCCCGCCCTGCCCCACCCCATCCCCACCCCATTGCTCCATGCCCCCCACCCTGATCTCATCACTTCTACAGGGAACTTTTCTGTTTGTTCCCTCTGTGTCTGGGGCTTCACCTCATTCCTTCACTGTCTGCAGCTCTTGAACTGGACCATGTAATTCTCCAGCTTAGAAACCCTGACATGAGATCCTCCTTGAAACGTCTGCTGTTGTTTAGTTGGCCTCAACAGGAACACTGTCTTTCTACATATCTTCAGGACCATTTTCCCTCTCACGAACTTAGCTACAAGATGGGCTTCCTTTTCCAAGTCTTTCCTTTGTAGAGACCCTGGTAAGCAAGCTGAATAGAAACGGGAGAACTTGTGAGCTGCAGGACAATGTAGGCTGGGCACACAAATACCCAATGACCAACTTTTGTGTTTGAGTCATCTTGCAGTGTTTTCAATCAGAGGGACAGACTAAAATCACCAAGCTGTCATAAATTCAGGATATACACAGTTAAGATTTCAAGCCTTCTTTTGTGTATCATTATACCATTTGCTTTGGGTGGCGACAAAGTTGGGAAGCCAGGTCAGGAAGGATTCGGGTTAGGCACAGAATGGGCCATGTTGGGTGGTAGAGTGGGTGACAATGTCAGATGGCAGTCCAGCCAGCTGTAGTCTTAGGGAAGTCAGCAGGCTGTGTGTGTGATCTGTGGATCTTTGGGAATTAAGTATGCTATATAGACCAGGATGAGGTAAGCTGAATAGAAAAGGAAGAACTCTTGTGGTGGTGGTGGTGGTGGGTTAAACAAATGGATACACGGTGTACAGACTAAATGTATACACTGTATCTCCATTTGGGTACACAAGGGAATATTTGTGGGATGGTCACACTGGGTAGAGTTGAGCAACTGGGGATGGGCGTCTGGGTAGGAGGGAAGCTGAAGGACATTACGCATCAGATCCTGGAAAAGTAGAAAGCTATTGGGTGGTGGTGTGGGCTGGCAGGTCAGCAGGAAGTGTACCAAGGTGAGATGAAAATCTGGGCTCACTCTCATAGCCAGTTACTGTGAACTAAACTAGGTTTGGGCACTGTGTTGTATACGGCGAGATAGGAACCAAGGCTTCTGGGACTAGGCTGACCAGCAGAATGGCAGGGTAGGCAAGCAGGGCATGTTGATTATGGGATACCTTGAGTGGAAGAGGGCAAGCCGGGGAGCATGGCAGCCTGTAAGACTGGTGGTCAGGTGGCCAAAAAAGGTGCCATAGGTCTAGGTCTAGGAACAGAGCAGGATAGCATGCTAGAGGGCCACGGCCTAGGGTGAGATGGACATGTGACTATACAGGGGCAGGGCATGGCCTGATACACTGACCAGCATAGTTTCTGAACTGGCTTTCCTAGAAGGTTAGGCAGGGGCAAGTAGGGGCAGGTGAGGGGAGGTTTAGCATGTCTTTGGTGTGCACAGGGGGTGTAGAGAACTTGGCATACTGGGAAGACTGGGCTGAGTAGTAGGAGAGCAGGCAGGCTAGTGGCCACTGTGTGTCATCACTATAGTGTGTCAGGAAACAAAGGAGGCTATGGAGATAGGCAGAAGCATAGAAATGGCTGCTGGAAGTCAAGGGACCAGAAGGCTAGGAGGTAGGTTACAAGGACAGGTGTCACGGCTGGGGATGGGGGTGGGGCACCATTGTGAGCCTGGGTGCAGTGGTTAGACTGGGGTAAGTCAGGACTTTCTACAGAGTAGGGATCAGAGTTGAGTGTTGGCACCAGGCACTATTGTGACACTAGGGAAGGGAATGTTGGTGGGTCATGTGACGTCATAATCAAGGGATTTGGACAAGAGCTCCATGGCAGACTGAGCTGAGGTGAAAAGTCCCAACTGCTTGGTGTCAGACTAGGGTGACTTGTGGAAGTTTTTGGCTGGCAGCTCAGAAGGTAGGGAGCTAGGCAGAGATGGGAGCAGTGAGAGGCTGGGTGGGACGGGAATGTAAGGCATGGAATACTGTGGGGTCAGGTACAGATTGGCTGGATACTCTAGGGCAATGTAGTGGAGCAAACGCTAGTGTCTTGGTTAGGTTTTCCATTGCTATGAACAGACACCATGACATAAGGCAGATCTTGCAAATGAAAATGTTTAATGGGGGCTGGGACAGGTTTACTCCATTATTATCATGGTAGAAAGCACAGTAGCATGCAGACAGACATGGCTCTGGAGAAGTGGAGAGTTCTACGTCCTGATCCAAAGGCAGTCAGGAGAAGACTCTCCCAGGCAGCTAGGAGGAGGGTCTGAAAGCCCACCCCTACAGTGACACACTTCCTCCAGCTAGGCCATGCCTCCTAAGAGTACCACTGCCTATAGGCCAATCATATTCAAGCTACTATAACTAGGGTGCAAGGGGGCACGTTGTAAGTGGCACATGGGATGTCCTTCCCACTGATGGGATCGTGTGAATATGGGCACTGGGCAGACATTGGTATGGTGCACAGGGTGACTGGAGAACAACAGTGTGCAATTTTGGACTACAATGATTTGGGTTACACTGTTTCAAAGTCTTACATTGAGACTCTTGATGTGTTTAGGGTTCCCTGGTATGTGGGGTGAGAAGACGGGGATCTAATTTAACGTTCTACATGTAGACACACTCTGTCTGTTGAAGATGCTGTCAACATCCTGGTGTCTATTTCTTATGCCTGGTGGGTGTTGGGGATTGGACTCAGGCTCTTGTGTCTGTGCAGCAAGCACTTTAACCAACTAGCCTCCCTCCCAACTCCTGGATTTTTAAATTAGTATATTAGATCCCTATTTCACACACTGAGTCCAAAGTTGAGGCAATGATTCACTCAATGACTAAGATCTCACCTCTTAAAGGAAAGAGCTTTTTGTAGGGTTTGGGTATAAGTGTGTGCATGTATTTGTGTGTAGGTGTATGTGCACGTGTGTGTTCAGGTGCATGTGCACGTGTGTGAATGTATATGGGGGGATCAGAGGTTACTATTTTTTGTCTTCTATTGCTTTTACTTTTAAAAAATTAAGTGTATTATTTAATATTTATACATGTATATAATGCTTAGATCATTTCTTTCACCTCTAATTTCTTCCCTATCCTTCTCTTTCCTAACTCCCCCCACAACTTCCCTCTCTCCCTCCCTCCCTGAAGAAAGTGATTGTCCTTTCTCTGGCAACCATCAGCTGTCAGTGGCTCCTCAGTGGGGATGAGGATTCGGAAGCTGCTCCCCATCCATGCCGGGTTTGTCTGGCTCCCTCTGGTGTGAGCTTGTGGATGCAGTCCCAGCCACTGAGTTCATTCGTACTGTTGTGCTAACATGCCTGATAAATAACATTTCTCTGAAGACATCTAAAGTACAGACCTCTTAGTTGTCTCCCTCTGGTCCTTGTGACCTTTCCATCCCCTCTTCTGAGCCCTGAGGGGGACAGAGTGAGCTAAGCAACCCATGATTTCTTATTCTCTGCATGTCGGCCAGTTCCACCTCATCCTTTTTGTTTGTTTGTTTGTTTGTTTTGAGACAGGGTCTCACTATGTACCACTGGCTGTCCTGAAATTCACTATGTAGACCAGACTGGCCTCCTGCCTCATTTTTTTTTTTAAAAATTATATTTTATGTTCACTGGTGTTTTGCCTGCATGTGACTGTATGACGGTGTCAGGAGCTTTGGAACTGGAGTTAGAGACAGTTGTGAGCTGCCACGTGGATGCTGGGAATCCAACCTGGGTCTTCTGGAAGATCAGCCAGTGCTCTTCTTAACTGCTAAGCGATTTCTTCAGCCTCCTACCTTAGTCTCTTTCGCTGAGCCTAGGGTTGACCAGTTGGATAAATCATCTGGTCAGCAAGTCTCAACCTCCCAGCGTTGGGGTCCCAGGCACATGCCACTGCACTGAGCTTTTTTTGTGGGTGCTGGGAATCTGAAGTCAGGTCTTTGTGCTTATGTGGCAGAAATGTTACAGACTGAACCCGTGGGTAACCTTGAAGATACAAGGCCATCAACAAAGTTTAGTTTGTTTCTACCTGACTTGATGATCCCTGATGTTAGGGGCCTGCCCTCATCCAGAATTCTCTCAGGACAGAGAAACAGCCACATGGAGGATTTTCCTCAGCAGTACAGGAAGGCAAGCTGTGGTATTCATGCCCAGTGCTCAGGAATTTTGTAACTGTCTTGGACTTCAGCCTTATTCTCAGGCTTTCCCAGGTACCCCAGTGAGCAGATTCTTACCCTTAAGCCAGCTGAATTAGGCAGGTTATCTTTTGGATCCAAATTATGCATCTTTCTGTACAAGGACTCCCCACCCCTGGCTTTCTGACCCAGGCAAAACTTCTAAACAAAGGTAGCTTTCTCTGTCCCTCAGGATGCACTTGTATAAATGAGAAGAGAAAAACACAATTCAAAGCTCTAAAGAAATGGGATGAGGTGCAATTGTAAAAACCCACCTGGACTCAAACCCTAAAGTAAAACTAGCCATGTGTAGTTTCTCTAAGTTGAACTAACCCTCCTTAAGCCCCCATGTTAAGTGCAGGACAGCCCAGCACTGATCTTTCCTGGTCTCTTTAGTACAGTCTTCCTCACTCAGTGTTGAGTCTCAGGCTGTGATTGTGTAATGTATTTACTTTGTTTTTCTCCGGCTTTCGACACAGTGGGGCTGCATGCAAACTTTATTTGAACACACAACAAATCTTGCTGCTTCCTACAGGTGATACACACAAGGCCTTCTAATTTATAACAGAGCCCATTTTTATATACTAGTTTCAAAACTAGAACCATAGCTACCATGAAGGAGCCCTTCCAGTGGGTGACACCTTGGCATTTCTGTACTTCTAGTGTCTAACACCTTGGCATTTCTGTACCTCTAGTGTGTAACACATTCTAGTGTATAACACACTGGTGCTTTTGCACTTCTAGTAACACATTGGTATTTCTGTCTTACTAGCAAAATCCTCCCCTGCCTTTGATGAAGTTGCTACCACATGGAGTGTGCCCATCTGCAGGAAACAGAGGAAGGACCCCAGCCAGTAACCGTCAAGCATGTGATCAACAGCCTCAACCAAAATCCTGGCAGAGTTCCATGAGAGAACCTGGAAATGGGATGTTCCCCCATCAAGCCTTCCAATTCCAGTCTTGCCAAAGACCCCCTCCCTGCACTCCCTCACCACAAGGCAGAGAATGCAGGGTTCACAGAGACTGAGACAATAAGTTAGGTTCTTAACCAATAAAGTTTATGTGTTAAAGTTGGTGTTAAAGTTAACCCATAACACCAATAGGTGATTGTTAATACGTGCCGGGATCATCGTGACTTCGGATGGGAGGTATAAAGAGGCTAGAAAGAGATCCATCCTCAGTCGAATACAGAATCCAGCAGTACCCCACAGGGGCAGTCTCCATGTTGAAAGTCACTCCCACCCCCCACCCCCCGCCGCTGCTACAGTTAAACTACAGCATTTTTTGTGCTACAAAGTTCAGTGGGTTAGGGCTGTCGGACGGAGGAGGTTGCCAGAGTGAGAGAATGGCTCCCTCCCATTCATTGTTCTCTTCTCTTCTTCCCAGTTCTGACTTTTTGATTCTTCTCAGTCTCCTTTATTCTCAAATACAGGGTGGCCATGCAGGCCATCTCTACAGGTGATCGCTAGAAGACTTTTGTTCTATGGATTTAGGAAGCCAGCATTCTGGAGAGTTTCCTGGGGCAAGAGGCTCTTTCTTCCCCCTCAAAGTGCCCATATGTGTAAAGGTAACTCATTTTTCAAGTTAGGAATAGGAATAGTGTCATTGTCAGAGAGAGTAAGATGGTGCCGTATATGATAGTTTCTGGAGATAGAGCCATCCCCCAAGCAGTGCTAATCTGTAGACACACACCTCACAGTGACGCTGAGGTCTACACACACACACACACACACACACCTTACACACACACACAGTGACTCTGCAGGTCTATACACACACACACACACCTCACACAGTGACTCTGCAGGTCTACACACACACACACACACACACACACACACACACACACAGTGACTCTGCAGGTCTACACACACACACCTCACACAGTGACTCTGCAGGTCTACACACACACACACCTCACACAGTGACTCTGCAAGTCTATACACACACACACACACACACACACACACACACCTCACACAGTGACTCTGCAGGTCTACACACACACACACACCTCACACAGTGACTCTGCAGGTCTACACACACACACACACCTCACACAGTGACTCTGCAGGTCTACACACACACACACACACACACACACATCTCACACAGTGACTCTGTAGGTCTACACACACACACCTCACACAGTGACTCTGCAGGTCTATACACACACACACACACACACACAGTGACTCTGCAGGTCTACACACACACACCTCACACAGTGACTCTGCAGGTCTACACACACACACACCTCACACAGTGACTGTGCAGGTCTATACACACACACACACACAGTGACTCTGCAGGTCTACACACACACACATACACACACACACAGTGACTTTGCGGGTCTATACACACACACACCTCACACAGTGACTCTGCAGGTCTACACACACACACCTCACACAGTGACTCTGCAGGTCTACACACACACACCTCACACAGTGACTCTGCAGGTCTACACACACACACAGTGACTCTGCAGGTCTACACACACACACACACACAGTGACTTTGCGGGTCTATACACACACACACCTCACACAGTGACTCTGCAGGTCTACACACACACACCTCACACAGTGACTTTGCGGGTCTATACACACACACACCTCACACAGTGACTCTGCAGGTCTACACACACACACCTCACACAGTAACTACACAAGTCTACAGACACACTTCACTCATGGACTATGCAGATCTACACACAAACACACAGACCTATACACACCTCACACAGTGACTATGCAGGTCTACAGACACAGTTCACACAGTGACTACTAGGTCTACAGATAGACATATCTCATACAGTGATTACACAGGTCTACACATAGACACACAGACACCTCACACAGTGACTACACAGATCTACACACACACATGCACACACCTCACACAGTGACTACACAGGTCTATACACACACTTCACACAGTGGCTACACAGGTCTACACACACACACACACACACACCTTACACAGTGACTACAGAGGTCTACACACACAATTCATGTAGTACACCGGGCTACACACATGCACACACACCTCACATAGTGACTATACAGGTCTATACATACACTTCACACAGCGACTACACAGGTCTATGGACACACGCACACACCTCACACAGTGACTACACAAGTCTACACACACCTCACACAGTGACTACACAGGTCTACCCCCACCCCCAAACACACACCTCAGTGTGACTACATAGGTCTACACACACATTTCACACAGTATACAGGTCTATACACACACACACACACACACACACACCTCACACAGGTCTTACACACACACCTCAGTGTGACTACATAGGTCTACACACACATTTCACACAGTATACAGGTCTATACACACACACACACCTCACACAGGTCTTACACACACACCTCACTGTGACTACATAGGTCTACACACACATTTCACACAGTATACAGGTCTATACACACACACATACACACACACACCTCACACAGTGACTACATAGGTCTACATACACATTTCACACAATATACAGGTCTATTCACACACACACACACACACACCTCACACACACACCTCACACAATGACTCTGCAGGTCTATACACACACACACACACCTCACTGTGACTACATAGGTCTACACACACATTTCACACAGTATACAGGTCTATACACACACACACACCTCACACAGGTCTTACACACACACACCTCACACAGTGACTACATAGGTCTACATACACATTTCACACAATATACAGGTCTATACACACACACACATACACACACACCTCACACAGTGACTACATAGGTCTACATACACATTTCACACAATATACAGGTCTATACACACACACACATACACACACACCTCACACAGTGACTATATATTCAAGTCAGTATTCTTTAAGAACAGAAGCATCAGAAAAATCACTGTAGCTCTGGGCCCCTTTACAGCTTCAGTTTCTGTCTTTTCTGTGTCTGTGAAGAGTGGATGAAGAGGGATGGATGTCTGTCAAATGTTGCCCTTTCCCACTAGTGTAAGACTGGAAAGCAGGGCCCTTACTACACCCTTCGCGAGGGACAGGGGGATGGCTCTTGTGAACAGGTGACTTTCAATCCTCATGGAGGTACTGAGATCTGAGGGAGGTCTTTGCCCCCATCACTGACCCCGGGGTCTTGGCTTCACGCTTCCAGATCAGAGCATCCTGCATGCCGCAGGGGACATCCGTCTTCACTGATGCAGCAGGTGCCCAACTACAAGGCCCTGTGAGCACACAAGGGGAACAGCAGTTTCATGTTCTGGATTTGGTAGGTTTTCTTTACCTGAAACTGTCTGAGGCGGCTGGAGAACTGGCTTGGAGGTCTAGTGCTGTGGCCCCTACAGAGATTCCCAGCACCTCACAGCAACTCCAGTTCAAGGGGACCTGATACCCTCTTCTGGCCTCAGTGGTCACCGCCCCCATAAATAAATACACACATATACACATGAATAAAAATTTTAATTTTAAAATAGGAAGGCAGATCTTTGTGAGTTTGAACCCTGCCTGGTCTACACAGCAAGTTCGAGTGCAAGTGGGGTCATATAGTTAGACAATAATAATGTAATTATTATACATTGTTGTCGTCATAAAAACAAATTAAAAAATGAAAGATTTCAGAACATATCTTTGTTAAAAAAAGAAACACAAAATGGGTACAAGTATACTTGTTTGGAAAGCGATCTGTCAGCGTGACCATTTAACAGAACAAATAGCAGGTTCTGCCCTCCAGTCCATGAGCTCTGCAGCCATGGGCTTTTGGACAGCATTACAGCACCACTCACGAAATTCCCTCCTGTGGGTCCTGCCTGAAAACCCCGTCAGTGTGCACCAGGAGGTACGCTCTGCCCGGCAGCTCCATATTACAGCATGCCAGAGCTCAGCACTTGCCAGGTAAAACCGATTTCTGTTACCCTGTAGCAGCCTACATAGCACCTTCCAGCATCAAAAGCCTAGCCAGCTTCATGTTTCCCAGGTGGTTTAAGGCTGATTTCGCCATGTTCTGTAGCCATGATGTGTGGTGTCTTCAGCACTAGGGTGTTGGCATATAGTTGCCGAAGGTGACCCAAAGCAATGGCAGCAGCCTGTGCTGTTTTGGAGACCTCTGGAGCAGCTCTAAACAAATTTGTAGGGAGGTGCCCCAAGCCTATGTGTATCCCTGTAGACCTGGCTTGCTCTCGGCCTTGGTTGGAGAAGCCTCTCTTGGCAATGAACAGCAATCAGTCCACACAGAGACATAGAGCGGAGTCAACTGCTCAGCCCTAAATGTCACCAAGGCTCAGGGGACATCAGGGATGAGAGACTGAGGAGGTGTTACCTGGACAAGGCCTATACAAGATCAGGTCAGCCACAATCTCACCATAGGTGGGGTAAGACAATATCCATGCCCCACCCCATACTGAGGGGCTACTGGCAGTGGGCAATTGCTAGGGAGGAAGAGCCATCTTTTAAGAGACATATTTATGTGTAAGTATGTATGTGCCTGAGTGCCCACAGAGGTCAGAGGTCATTTCCCCTGAAGCTGGAGTGACACGTGTCTATAAGCTACCTGCTGTTATGATGAGGATCAAACTCAGGTCTTCTAGATGAACAACAAACACTTTTAGCCACCAAGGCATCTCTTTTTGAAGATGTGGCCACTAGTAGGTCCTGCAAGTTCCAAAGGATTGTCTACTCCCTCCCATACATGGGTAGCACTCACTGACCCTAGTGGGTTGCATATAAAAGACATGAAGTTGGGGGGGTATGTGTTGGGGGAGACACTGTGGGAGGATGTTAGAATAGATATATTCCATTATATACATGTATGAAATTCCCCAAATAAAGAAAACAATGTTTCAGAAACCAGTGAAATCAAAGGCTGCAGAACTAAGCTGGGAAGCACCCTCACAGGGGACTAGACATTAACAGATCCCTTTTCACTAAGAAGCTTCTGAAAAGCTCCACAACCCAGGCCCACAGTTCAAGACACAGAGCACTCCAAACTAGCAGAAGAAACATTTATTCTTGGTTTTGTTAAATAGACTATTCTCATCATAGGGTGTGTGGGTTCTGAAAATACTTTTAAAGAAAACTTTAGACAAAGACTAGATTCCACTGTGGAGGTCTTTTCCTACAGAAGTTTCAGGGGAAGGTCACTGAGCCTATGGCAGAGGAGAAGTGGGAGGCATGTGACACACCTTCATGCAAGCGGAGCTCGAACAGAAGAACTAAGGCTCTCTGAAGCCGAGGGAGGGTGCTCAAAAGATACATGTTGATGCTTCCTTCCAAGACTCAGCATACGACCTGGCCCAGGGGTGATGGCTGTCTGGGGACAGGAGCAGTTATTACTTGATGCTTCTCCGTGATGGGCACTGGCAGTTCCAAGGTTGGAAGGTTGTCCCTTGAGCTCCGGCTGAGCAGGCAGGGTTTTCTTCTGGTTCCACTCCAAGAACTCAGATTTCTGCCCATGCAACAGCTTATCTTCCAGGAGCTTCCCAAGGGACGCCATGAGTTCGTGGGCTTCAGGGGGCCCACAGCTCATAAAGAGAGCCATGTCTTTTTCCGATCTGTGTCTTGTGCTGTCTTTACCGGAATAAACCCACTGAAAAAATTGTTCTATCTTTTTTCTGAAGTAACCGTCAGGAGGATGTTCCTTCTTGGCTGGTTTTTCCTTAGTAGGTTGGGTCTTCTTTCCTGCTTTGGATGTCTCTAATTCCTGAGGGTTGCTTCTACCATTTTCTTTTCTGGATACTGGCAATGCCAGTCTCTTCTCAGCTGATGTGAAATTCTTTAAGATACGTTTGAAGATACTGGGCTCTTGCCATGGTTCCACACTGATTCCTGTGTTGTACGTGTCACTTTGCACGTCCCTGAAAATGGAGATGTCTGCACTAGACATGCTGTTGGAAGAAGAGGGCGAGTAGCCGGAGAGGCTGTCTGAGGCAAAGGATGATTCGCTCTCCCAGCCTTCAGACTGACACTGTGGCTGATACTCCATCTTTGACCTTAGTTCCTTAAACAGCTGTTTCTTAAAGCCCAATACTCTTAGCTCTTCAGGAACTGACATCTTTGACGGGTTCTTCTCTGTGGCCACCAGAGAGCTTGGTCTACACTCATCTTCAGTTTTCTCTGTGGAGCTTTCTGACTCGATGCTAGAATCAGGCTCCGACATAACGACACTTACCTCCCGGGCTTTGAGGATCTCTTTGAGCATGTTGGGTGCCGCCGTGTATTTTGGATGCTTTTCTACGCTCTGTTTGCTTTCAGCAGTTACTAGTTCAGAAGAACTCGCTATCTCATTCTCTGGTTCAGACCTAGCCGCTTCTTCCTTTATGGGCTGCTCTTGTCTGGGTCTGCTTTGTAGTACAGCCTCATTCTGACTTAGGTCCGGGTTGCTGGGCCTATCATCAACTGTCTGGACTGTCTCTGTAACCTCAGAGGCAGGGCTAGAGACTGACGGTCTCAGGGACCCCTCTTCTCCTTCGCTGTCTACATGTGAGAAGGTGAGAGAGTAATCTGTGGTGGGGGCTGAGTCTGTGGTTTCTAATTTGTCTCCATGGAGAAGGTCGGAGCTTCCCCTGAGGGGACTGAGAAAGTTACTTTTCAAATCCAGCCCAGGAATACTGTTTAACAATAAGGGGAGATCAGACTGAGAAAGGGGCCATGTTTTCGCTTCTCTCAAAATATAGAATTTTATGGATTCAATAACCTTGATGGGGAGGCCCCATTGCTGACTCACCTGGAACCTTATCAGATGGGCTTCCAGCATTTTCTGGGTCTTGTGATCAAGAAAAGGTATTTCTGGAATAGCAGTATTGCAGTGGATCTTTCCCAGGGGTGAGCCCCAGAGAGATGATGCATCTTCAGCGAGCCATGAACAACACACCTCGATCGGGATCCGACCCATAGTGATCTGCCAGTACTTCCTGCTCATGTGTAACCTCAGAATGCTTCTTGTGTGTCTTTGGTCCAAGTTCTTCCTTGAGATGCTGAACTGTCTATTTTCCAAGCCAGTCCTTGAGCGACATGCCCATCCCCCCTCTGTCTCAGGGTTAGCCTTCAAACCATCCAGTACATAACATCCTGAGAGCATCTGTGGGTTGTCTAATGGGCATTTCCCGAGGATTTGGCCAAGGTTCTGGGCTACATCCTTTCTTAGCTGTGGCTTCATGGGGACCTTCACACAATAACTTTCCGAGTGACTTTGCTCTCCAGTCCCAGGGTCAGCGCAGACGCTGCCCCCGTATACACAGCATTGAGACTTAACATATTTGTAGCAGTGGGAAGATGCTCCTGTTGGTTTGAACTGAGCATCCATCATTTCTGGCATTCCTGCCCCATTGCATGTCGAGAAGCACCAGGGTGAGATTAGGTTGTTTGGTCCATAGGGATCCAGGTTGTTCTGATGTTCACTGCTGAAATGAAAAAGGCCAGACCCGGGGATGGAAACATAGTTCTGTGAAGGCTGGCTGCTCATGGGAAAGGTGGGAACTGGAAGACCAAAGGCAGTTTCATATTGCTGGCATTCAGGGACCAAACCCCACAAACTATTTTGACGATTCTGCAGCAAGTGGTATTGCAAATGTTCTTTCCCATTTAAGAAGTCTGAGACGGTCCTGGTCTGTGGTATCTGTAGAGCACTTCCACAGGGTAGAGACGGCAATGTCATGGCAGACAGTGGAGACTGCATGTGGGTCTGAGACTTTCCCTCAGTAAGAGTCTGTGGCTGGGGACTTACCCTAGGAAAAGGTTGAGGATGGACGAGGGTGAGAGGCAAGGAGGCGTGGTGCTGGGGAAGGGCAGGAAGACCGTGACTCAGAACTGGAGCTGTCGCGGCTTTACAGACCCCATTGAACAACACAAGGCAAGGGTCTGGTGAGTAGCTGCTCACGGGGACCAGGAGAGTAGCCACAATGGACTCACTGTGCAGAGAGGGGAGACCCCAGAAGAGCTGGCTGTGTTTCTGACCCAGGTCTCCCTCTTGAATCTTCACACACAGGAGCTGGTCAGAAGCCCCGAACTGCTTTCGTTTCCCTTTCAGCTTCAAGCTGATTTTCGGGGCCTGGGTGTCCAGATTAGTGACAGTCAAACCTGGCAAGTTCCACGGGGCTGTGAGTTGGCATTCTGACCTCTTGGCATCTGGAGAAGTATCATCTCTTTTTTCCACCTCCTCCAAAATCTGGAGAGCCATCTGCTTTTTCATTTGTCTCTTCAAGAGTTTCTGTATGTGAAGAGCAAGGGAAGAAGTCAGGTCTGCTCCTCTTTACAAGGCACCACGCCCCCTGCCCCGCCCCCAGGAAAGCTCTCTCCAGCCGAGAACCAGTGCGGCCATCTCATGAGGCAAAGCGTGCCTTCTGCCCGAGGAGGATCACGGAACTGCTGCATTTGAACGGCAGTAAAGGATGATGTACCTACCGAAGTCAAGATGGTCTGGCTGGATCACAGGATCGTCTTTTCTAGTGTAAAGTATTCCCAGGGATGGGGGAGAGGGTCGCTGTTGGGGTAGGGAATGGTCACTCGGGATTTCAAATCCAAGGGAACAGTAGGTCCTAGTGTCAGAGAGCTACTCAGTAAGAATGAAAGCGGTCCCCCAAAGGGGGTGCCCTGTGTCAGGTGACAGGATGGAGGGGAGGGTGAGAAAAGGCCCAGGTAGAGAGTTCCGAAGAGTGGCCAGGAACATTGAGAACAGTCACAAGAGCTACAGAAGCCAAAGGGAACAGAGATGGGGCGGTATGTGCTGGCAATGCCGGGGACAGCAGGCGGCTGACCTCAGCAGGACGCAGAACTTACTGTAAGTAGCTGCTGTCACGATGCCCACACATGAAGCTTCAAAGCCCTTGTAAGGACCAATACAAGGAACAGACGGCCATGTGGCCAACCTCAGCTAGCATCACCTGAGGGCTATCACCGTCGGTCACACCTCTGACCTAAAAAACCCTCAAGCTTCTACAAAGCTCCCAGCCACTTGTGGTTTCCAGTGACTATCCCTCCCAAGCCTAGAGTGGCTGCACCAAGCTCCCGGGGTGCACAGACCACGTGATGAAGGCAACACAAGGCTAAAGGGAAATACTTGAATCGCCTTCCAGAACAAGTTCTTCCCTTCTGTTTCTCTCTAGAAAGTTCTCCAAACTGGAAAACAAGAACATTAGTTTGTATGGCATTGTGGTTGTTCGTCTCAAAAGGCAAATGGTGGGGTCAGTAAGTCTCAGACACAAATCCTCTCATGGCTGAGAGGCACCTTCTAGATTAGCTTAATGAGATGGGAAAACCCACGCTAAATGGCAGCACTGATTGACAGGCTGAGGTCCCGGACTTCCTTTTCACAGAGGAGAAAGCAAGTCTGCATGGTTCATGGCTCCCGACTGCAGATGCAATGTGACAAACCGCCTTCAGCTCCCACTGTCATGGCTTCCCCACCAGAACAGAATGTGTCCTTGAACTATAAAGCAAAGCAAACTCTCACTAAGTGGCTTTGGCCGGGAATTCCATTGTGGGAACAGTAAGCATAATTAGTACAGAAACGAAGGTTGAGACAAAGATTCTACAAGCGTCTGTTTGTGGGAAACAGAAGACATCTGAGTGCTTAGGAGTACAGCATTTTACATGATGTCAGGAGACAGAAGTTGTGATTTCAGGCAACCAATGGGCCTTCCTAAACTTCTCTTGGCAAGCAAGGAGACGGACCCAGTGCCCTGGTCTTTCTTTCTTTCTTTGTTATTTTTTTTTTTTATATTTTATATTTTTTTAAAGATTTATATTTTTCATCTATATGAGTACACTGTAGCTGTCTTCAGACACACCAGAAGAGGGCATCGGATCCCATTACAGATGGTTGTGAGCCACCATGTGGTTGCTGGAAATTGAACTCAGGACCTCTGGAAGAGCAGTCAGTCCTCTTAACTGCTGAGCCATCTCTTCAGCCCCTTCTTAACAACTGCTTCACACTGATTTCTGTATCAGCCATTTCTCTGTTGCTGCGATAAAACACCATGACCAAAGCAACTTGTAGAAGAAAGGATACATTTGGGTTTACAGTTCCAGAGGATTAAGAGTCTACTGTGCCAAGAATCCTGGCAGCAGACCAATAGATATGGTGACAGGAGCAGTGAAGAGCCCACATCCCAAGCCTCAAGCAAGAAGCAGGGGAAGCAACCTTAAAATGGCGTGAGTCTTTAAGCCCTCCCGGCTCGTCCCTGGTGACATGCTTTCCCTTCAACAAGGCTACACTTCTGGAGCCTCACCCAAAGCAGCACCACCAATTAGAGGCCAAGCATTCAAATGCCTGAGACTATGGGGACAGCTCACTCAAACCACCACGCTTGTGGAGAAGTACCTCAGGAGTGTCTCTAGAAGCCATTTCTGAGAGAGCTGACTCCTGAGAGGAACTGAGTCTAGCAAATGGCATCATTAGACCATGGACCTGGGATCTCAGGAGGGGGCTCCTTGAGGGGCTCAGGTGTAATGGGGGGGTGTTGGTTTTAATGTTACCCACTGTTGTTCTGTTGGTTCTGCCCTGTACTAAGAACAAAAGGATGAGGAAGTAACAACTTTTCCTGGTTCTCTTGGACTTCTAATATCCAAGAACACTGACTTCAAATAAGTTTCTCGTCCTAACTTTGAAAGAAAATTTTCACTGTTCTTTGGGAAACTAAAGGAAGAGTTTGTGACATCATAATGGCTATGCTCAGCCCCAAGCGCTCTACTCCAGCCATTGCCTCAGGCCGGCAGCCACAGCTCAGAAAGCTCCGAGTCTTAGGGACAAAGCTTAGACTCCAGCTTTTGCTCAGAGGCCCTCAGGGGCCTCTCCTGCAGCCCAGGGAAGGCCTGGTGAAGGAGGTTGAGAGGTGGAACAGGGCAGACTAAATGTAAGGAGACACTACCCTTCAGAGAACCCACCATCTGGAACTAAGCCAATGAGACCAAGAATCAGTGCTTCGCCCTAGATCATGGAACTTTCAATTACACCCAGAGAGGTGACTGTGGGCCCAGATGAAAACCTTGGTCCTCCTTGAATCCACACCCTGCCAGACCTCAGGCCCTAGAGAAGCAGTGTTCTCTTCTTTCCTCAGCATCCCCCTTCAGACATCTCTGTGAGACAGTCAAACTCTAAACTCACCCAACTGTATCAACCAAGACTCCTCCAGGGAGTTTACCGTGACTGCCTCACCTTTCTGAGGCCCTGCCGTTTCCACAGTGATAAAATGAAGTCAGAATCAGATGGGACGGGCACAGGAGAAGCAGCTCCTGTACCCAGGAGGGTAGAGTGGGCCAATGTCCAAGAGCATTGAGCCAAAGCTCAACCATGATTCCGTAGCTCTACTCAGAATGGAGAGAACCTTCCGCATAGTGTGACTCACACAGCTGCCTTGAGATCTGAGGTTGTGTGGGCCTCACTGTAAGCAGCATCACTGCATCACAGAGCAAGGAAGAGTCATAGAGGGTTTGTGAGGGTGGGGAGGAGGGTGAGCCCTCAATATTTCCCTCCCCCCCGCCTCCAAGTCCCAGCAGAGCCCTCTGCCTGAGCCTGCTGCTTCATTCCTATCCTTCCCTGGGTGTTCCCTCTCTGGCCAGGACCACAGTGTCTGTGTTTATGTGTGTGTCTGTGTGTCTGTGTAACTGTGTGTGTCTAATTGTGTGTCTGTGCGAGTGTGTGTCTGTGTATGTGCATGTGTGTCTATGTGTGTTCGTATGTGTGCATGTATGTGTATCTGTGCCTCTGTATGTATGTGTCTGTGTGTGTAACTGTGTGTGTCTGTAACTGTCTGTGTGAGTGTGTTTGTGTGTGTCTGTGTATGTGCATATGTGTCTGTGTGTCTGTGTATCTGTGCATGTGTGCATGTATGTGTATCTGTGTGTCTCTGTATGTGTGTGTCTGTGTGTGTATCTGTGTGTTTGTGTGTTTATGTGAATGTGTTTGCATGTATCTGAGTATGTCTGTGTGTTTGTGTCTGTGTTGTATGTGAGAGTATGTTTGTGTGTGTGTGTTTACGTGTGTCTGTATGTGCATGCATGTGTGTATATGTATCTGTGTCTGTGTGTCTCTCTGTGTGTGTGTGTGGCTTCACCTCAGTCCCCCCAGCAGCCTACCTGGAATTCTTGCCTTTGGCTGGATTTTTAGTCTTTTGCACAAATGTCTTCCAGTACATTGTCACCTATGCAATGGCTCCTTTTCCTCAGATCAGGAAGAAACTTCCTTTATACTTTTATACATGTTGATAAGAACATTTTCAAGTTCCTGACAGTACTTCACATCTTTAATCAGGGGTGGACTCAAATAATCAAACTCATATAAAATATGGATACAATTGCATCTTTGGACATTCTTTGGTATAATTTTATTCCATTTCTTTTTCTGAAATTAGTGAAATTTCAAGTGGAATGAGAGTGAGATACATGCATACTCACATACATACAGAGACACACACACATGCACACACAGACACACACAGAGGCATAGGCACACACAGACACACACAGACACAGAGACACACACAGAACCACACACACACACACAGTCACATGCACAGAAACACAGACACATACACAGATTACACAGACACAGAGACACACAGCAACACACACAGAGAGAGACACACACAGACACAGGCACACAGAGGCACAGAGACACAGACACAGAGACACACAGAAACACCCACAGACACAGGCACAGAGAAACACACAGACACACACACACAGACACAGGCACACAGAGGCACAGAGACACAGACACAGAGACACACAGAAACACTCACGCACAGACACAGGCACAGAGAAACACACAGACACACACACATAGACACAGGCACAGAGACACAGACACAGAGACACATAGAAACACACATACAGACACACACATACACACACAGACATACAAACACAGACACACAGACACACAAACACAGACACACAGACACACACATGCACAGATACATACATGCACATACACACACATGCACAGACACGCACAGACACATACACGCACAGGCACACAGACATGTACACACAGAGAAAGATACATACAGACATACACAGACACATGCACAGACACACATACAGACATGTACACACAGACACACACAGACACACACATGCACAGGCACACAGACATGTACACACACAGAGCGATACATACAGACATACACAGACACAGACACACAGATGTACAGACACACACACACACACACACACGTACTCTCACAATCATTGTACCATTCTTGTGTGAGAAGAGTCTGTCTTCCTTCATTTCTCCCACATGAATCATTAATTTGAACCCGATTTCCCCACGTGTAGACCGTTGTAGACCATTCCTGATCATGTCAGTGATTGCATAGGCTGCATGATCCCCTCATGGGGCTGATTGACAATACTCCCTTACGGTAAGTCCCCAAGTCCTTGGTGACAGAGTGGGACTTGGGATTGTCAAGGCCAGGGAAGAACCTGGGTGGAGTTCTCTCACGACTCTTTCTAAATTATACTTGTTGCAGTCACCTGGCAATGTTCCCCCAAACTGAAGAGTCTGTCACATGTTATCCAAGCGGAATTCTTCTCATTGTTAAATGGGCCCAGGATTGAATGACCCCCACCCCCATTCCTGCTCTAGGTGTTCTCTTCTGTCTGCTGTGCTCCAATCTGTCTGCTCGTGTCTCACGCTTCCCTTAAACTCTACAGCCATCACTTCATTCTACAACACATGCCTCTTACTAGCTCTCCTGTGAGGGGACAGACTCCGAGTGAGGCAGAACCCACCAGTTAAGCACACACGTCTTTCCAGAGGGCAAGCTCCATTCCCTTGGCTTGCAACCTTGACCAAGTCTTCATGTAGAACCCAGGAAGGAGGTATAGACACTTGGAGGTCACAGGCCCTGGGGGAAAGAGGGAGGCTCTCAGCTAGGTTGAAGAATTGTGTTCCACAGAAGTCAAAGCTTCAAGCCTGAAGAAAAAAGTGTAACCCCTCAACAGCTGCAAGCAGCCCGAGCAACCCGAGGGGCAGATCCGGGGCTGTGGGTGAGCACTGCATGGACACCGTTGCCTAGCTAGGCTTCCCTGCGATGTCTCCAGCTTTCTCTTAGGAACTAATGGTCCTTTGGCACAGATGACCAAACAACACTGTTACCTTTGAAAATGGCATCACTGGCCACATATGTTCATGTACAGACTTGAGCGGAGAGTTCAAGCCCACATGAAGTTTCAGTAAAAGTTCTTTCCCTCCAGTTATAATTCGGTTTGTTTTCAGTACCTCCCAGAAGTTTCTCCAAAGCTAAAAGGAATATTTATTATTTATTGGACACTTTGTGGACACACTGTGCTTTGCCATCAACAACCCCCATTAACATCGAATGATAGACCATTCTAATACTTAGCCCCTCCTCCACTGACTGCAGCTGTTTCTAACATAATTGCTACCCAACTCTAGAGTATCCTACCAGAGCCCGTGGGCTCCAAATGTCTTCCAATATTCTCAATGGGCTCTCTCGGCAACCCAGTGAATAAGAAGGGCAGGGACTGGAGCGTCTTCTCAATGAATGAACACAAGCTCAGAGAGGTTAAGGAAAGTCGCTAGGTGGCACCTAGAGACCTCACAAATTCTTATGTTCTCAATCATTTGAAACGTGTTAAAAAGTGATTTCTTAGCAACTGGGTTCTGAGGGTTTTTAAAAAATTATTTTTTATTTCATGTGCATTGGTGTTTTCTGTACATGTATGTCTGTGTGAGGGTGTTGGACCCTGGAGTTACAGATAGTTGTAAACTGCCATGTGTGTGGGGAAATTGAATTTGGGTCCTTTGAAAGAGCAGTTAGTGCTCTTAACCTCTGACCCATCTCTTCAGGCCCCCGCCCCCAGGTCCTAGTCTTAAAATGAAAGCAGTTTCACAGCTGAGAATATGACTTTTGTGTTTGTTTTGCAAGCCTTTTTAAAAATTTCACTTTATATCCCAATTACTAGCCCCCCTCCTGGTTCCTTCTTATAGTCCCTCCCCCTTCCCTTCTCCTCTGAGAGAGTGCCTCCCACCCCCGGTCTTCCCCACCATGGTATATCAAGTCTCTTCAGGGCTAGGTACTTCTTTTCCCACTGAGGGCAGACAAGACAGCCAAGTTAGAGGAATGGATTCCACAGACAGTCAACTGCTTCAGTGATAGCCCCACTCCAGTTGTTCAGGACCCACATGAAGACCAAGCTGCACATCTGCTCCATGTGTGTAGGAAGGCTTAGGTCCAGCCTGTGTATGCTCTTTGGTTGGTGGTTCAGTCTCTGAGAGCCCCCAAGGGTCCAGGTTAGTTGACTCTGTTGGTCTTCCTGTGGAGTCCCCTTCAGGATGCTCCGTCCTTCCCCAGCTCCTCTGTAAGAGTCCCAAAGCTCCATCCAATGCTTGGCTGTGGTTCTCTGCATCTGTCTGAGACTATGACTTTAATGTAAAATATTGGCTAATTTGGGAAGCAGAGTTGTTTTGTATGTTTGAGCATTTGCTGTGTTCAGAAACTGTCGCCTCTGTTTTTAACCCCAGCATCTCCTGTGTTTGAGGCCTGCAAGGCACACACATCCCAGCGAGCTGGGAGCACAGTTTAAGACTTGGGTGTGTTCAGAGCAGGACATTTTAGGACCTCACAGAGAGCAGGGAGTGCCCTGTCATCTCCCATAGCATCTCCCTCATGACCTACATTGCCACATAGAAGTCTCCTCCTAAATTTCTCCACACATTCTCTCATGTCTTCAGAGAGACGCATTTCCCCAACATGTGACGAGAGGACACACACACTACTTTGTGATTCTCAGATACCGTGTTCTTGGTTTGGGATTCTCAGATATGCTTGGACTCCTAAGAACTTCGCTCAGTGTTCCCTCCCTCTCAGCCTATCCTGTGACCCTGGGTCAGGTCAAGTGGAAGCCATGATATATATAGAGAAAAGCATTCAAACACACACACATACACACACACTAAAAAATTATGTATGGGTGTTTTGCTTGCATGTATGTCTGTGTAACATATATATAGCAGGTGCTGAAAGGGGCCAGAAGAGGGTGTGAGATTACCTGGAAATGAACCTCTGGGAAAGTAGCAAGCACTCTTAACTCTTGATATACCTTTCCAGCCCCTAGAAGGTTCTTTTTTCATATGTAGAGCATGCAAATCTGGGTGTGATGAGTTGACAAGACTCTAATTTCTGTAACAACAGTAACTTTGACAGGCTCTTTTTTTTTTTTTTTTGTCACGGACACCGTACAGCATCTACTGGGCCTTGGATTTGTTTTAAAAGGATCATCACTGTCTGTGTTTAAAGTCACTAACTTAGCTAACTGTCTTGGCTCAGGAGAATCATCCTCTAGGAGGGTGTGGCCATAGAGCATGTGGTAGAGCAACAGAGTGACATACTTCTGCTATCAGTAATATGTCTCTTGCCTTCTAAATGGAGAGTCTTGCAATAAGATTAGACTATACTAAAACATTTTGAATGCTTATTGTGCCAACATCAATAAAGGCTGTTCACGGAAAACAAAACCTGCAAGCTTTGTATGAGTTAAAAAGTCTATGTACACTAACCCTTCCTGTCAAGGATCAGGGATCTATTTGGAACAGGGAGGGAAAAGACTATAAAGAGTCAGAGGTGATGGACATCCAGAGAAAGCTGTGCCTTCCAGATACAACAGGACGGATGTATGCACGGCCTCTTGAGACTGCGATACCGTGCACAAGACCTGCCCAGGTTCCAATACTGCAGAAGTCCCAGCACAGCAGAGAAGATGGCTGTAGGCAAGCCTGTGGGACATTTTCTTAGTTAAGTGCTGGCTGTGGGAGGCCTCAGTGCATTGTGGGAGTTACCACCCTGGGCTGCAGATCCTGGGCTCTGTAAGAAAGCAGGCTGAGCAAGCTGTGAGGAGCAAGGCAGCAGCAGCATCCTCAGTGGCTTCCGTGTCAACTCTGCCTCCTCCAGGCTGACCTAGCCTTTCTCAACGGACTTGATTCAGGACCTGTAAGCCAAGTAACTATTTCCTCCCGAAGTTGTTTCTGGTTATGGTGTCTTATCACAGCCTTCGTCGCCCTGGCTAAGATAAATCGGTAGCAGGTTTGTGGGATATCGCTGACACGGGCCTGACCATATTGTTTCTGGGGAGGATTTTAGAAGGACTTAGGAACTTTGTGCTAGGAAAGCCATGGGTTTTCAAGACTTGGTTAGTTGTTAAGAACCTGGAAGACTAGAGGACAGTGCTGCCAACAGTGTAGCCGAGGGAGGACTGGCTTGTGAATTTTCAGAGGGAAGCAAAGCCTCTTGTAAGGGCCCATTTGATAGTTGGGATTAAGAATATGTACTTTTGGTCAGTTCAGGCTCAAGAATCAGCTGTGATTAGTAAGAGACCAGAACCACGAAGGGATCCTTTCCATTACCGGGACAACTGATGCTGGCTTGTTAAGAAACTGGTGATGATTGTGCAGCTGTGTCTTCACGTGGGACTCCTAAATTGGGAGCAGGGGCTGTCTCGGACTACACTGCCTGCCTTTGGATCCCTTCCCCTAACTGGGCTGCCTGGTCTAACCTCGGTAGAAGATACACCTGGTCTTATTTACTGCAACTTAAGATGCCAAGGCTAGCTGGTGTCCTTTGGAGGCCTCCCTTCTTCTGAGGAGGGACGAGGAGCTGAGGGGAGAGGGAGGACTGGAGGGCGAAGCTGCAACCTAGATGTAAATAAGTAACTTAATGAATAATAAAAAAAAAGGAGAGACTGAATTTTCAGAGAGATTTTGGAGTTTTACAGACTTTGGATTTTTCAAGGAGATTGAACTTCTAAAGTGCTTAAATTCACAAAGACTAACATTTTTAAAGGATTTTAAAGGCTGTAACATATTTTATAATATAATATTGATATTAATGAGAACAAATGAGAAAGAAAAAGGTTCTAGTTGAAAGGTGATGTGTTGTATGTCAGTCCGACATAAAACTGTCCCCTTGACACAAACCAGAGCCACCCCGAGAATGGGAACCTTAGTTGATAAAACATCTCCATCAGGTTATTATGAGAGAGATTGTTTTCTTGATTTCTTTTGCTGTGTTTGTTTGACCAGAGTGAAGAAAGCTGACCCTTGTCACATTCCTAAGCCAGCAGTCTAGAAACTTGATTTCACTACTAAGGACAGGAATGTCCCAGGACAGTTCTGACCTCATGGAGAACTTATTTCCGGGAAGTAGATTCTCAGAATGTATGCGTATATGAGTGTGTGTGCATGCCTGCACATGTGTGTGTATGTGCTTGCCCCATGAACTGTTTCAAAGATGTGCTGATAAACGTCCTGTTCCTTTTGCCTTCCATTAGATAGCTCTATGCTCAAAGGGTAACTTGAGAGTTCAAAGAGTTCCTTAAGATACTAGTCACATTTCTCTAAAAGCAAAATTCCCAACTTAATGCACGATCATACAGCTTCACCAAGCACAGGAAACAGGTTCTGAAATTAACCTTGACAGCCTCCCAAACACTTAAGAAATTACTATTTCAGTTTCATGAGCAGCAGACCTCATGATTTTGCAACATCAAATTATGATGAGCTTTGGGACAGATGAGGTCAGGACAGTTTCTAAGTGTGCCCACTCACAGCCTCACTGCCTCAGCTGGCAGGACATAATCCTTTCCTCTCCTGTGCTTATGATCAAGGATCTAAAACTCAAGTGTCACCATCTGTGATTTGAATGAGATTTGCCTCCCACAGGCTCATAGATTAGCATGCTTACTCCCCAGCTGATGAACTGTCAGGGAAGGATTGGGAGGTGTGGCCTTGTTGGAGGAAGTGTGTCATTGGGGGTGGGCTTTCAAAAGCCACACCAAGTCCAGGCTTTCTCTTTGCCTATGTATGTAGCTCTCAGCTACTCCTCCAGCACCATGGCTGCCTGCTGCCACCACGACACTCCTGGCACCCAGCACTGCTAGGTGAGGTGTAATGGGGAAGGCTGTGAGCTCCAACAGCAGCCATTTCTCCTTGCAGAATTCAGTGTTAGATTCAGAGTTAGTTCCTCAGCGCTGTGGGACTAAGCATCTGCTGGCAAGCAGAGACCAAGCCTCAAAAAGTCACAGGCAAGGGCTTTAGCAGCACGGGCTCAATTGTGCCAAGACAGCCCAAGAGATTGTGACATTTGGCAGACAGAGTGTACTACATTGCTGTCACAAACCTCCCCAAGGCAGGTATTTTTTTTTTTTTTTTAAAAAGCAACTAGAAATATAGTCTGCACGTGTCTGGAAAGTAGACAAACGAGATGAAGGTGTCATAAGCCCACCTGAAGCCTGCTGGAAGGTCTTTTTGCATGCTTCTTGTAGCCTCTGCCAGCAAGCCCTGGCATTCTGGGCTATTGGCTCATAACTTCAACATGTCTATGTAGTCACAGGGTTGTGACCCTGTTCCCTGTGTGCTCTCTTCTAAGAATACCAGTTAAGATTAAGGAGAGACAGATGCACATCAGTGTTCATCTCCAGACCACTATGCCCAAGGCTATGTTTGTGCTGATTCTGGGCCAAGCCTGTCTCTGGCCCAGGTCACTGCTGCCCTGGGGTCTATATGGTGCCCACAGCTCAGCTTAGCCTCACAGACCTGTGTTTCCTGATCACTCACACATAAGAACATGGCAAGAAAGGCTATTTTTGAGGTATTTCCTGCTGAATCAATCCTAGGAAGTTCTGGGTTATCTTAGGGACCCCACCAACCTTGTGGGTTTTCTTCCAATCCCCTACTCCCCTTTCCTGTTTGAAGAAAAAAAGCTATTCTTATAGTGCAGGGAGGGGGCTGGGAGCTGTTCCAGAACAGAGCAGCACAGCAGGCTGGGCTTCTGAAATGCACAAAGGAGTATTTTTAGAGCTCAGGGCAGCCTCACTGGATCTGAACTGCTTAGACTCTTCTAGAAGGAAGAGAAGCTGAAGCTTGGACAATAGCATCCAGAGTGGGGGTGGCATTCTCTCCTGCGGGTGTCTGGAAGCATCTGTGCAGGATGGAGGAATGGTGTGTGTGTGTGTGTGGTGCCAGTGTTGGCTGGAGGGATGCTGTGGTGGGTACCAGTGTCAGCTGGAGGGATGCACATGTGATGGTATATACTGGTTACCACAAACAGGCAGCAAAGCAAGACAGCACCATCTCCAATGTGCTTTCAGGAGACAGCAGCAAAAAAATGGGGATTTTCCATGGCTTTAGCAGTTAATTACCCAAGCCCTCTTCCCCAACAAGAAAAGGCACCATTAGGATCATAAAGAGGCGTGTTTTTAATGGATAACTCAATCTCTTCATACAATATTGCACAAATTAAGGATGTATCAATAATTCTATTTATGATACAAACTCATCAACATTCACATAAAACTACGAGTTGGTATATTTTGGTGGTAGGTACTTTAGCAGATAGAACAAATATTGAACTCAGCTACATGAGACTCAGCCTTCCACAAAAGAATTCACAGGTTACTTAAGATGTCCAACCCAAGTCAACCAAGACCACGTAAAGAAAACGTGGGATCCAGGTGTGGTAGCACATGCCTCAGGACGTTATAGCAGAAGGATTGTGGGTTCAAGGCTGGTCTGTAGTATACAGCAAAACCATGGCTCAAAAAACTGGTGATAAAAACATTAAAAAAAGGCTTAGCAATTTCATTTAGGAACCAGAAGCATATGCATACTGGCAACTGTAAGAATTTGCATGTTCTGCTCCACAGGTCCTGTGCTGAGAGTAATCCCACTGATGCACATCTTCTCTGTAAGAAGAAACTATTGTTTCAAAGTTCTAAACAAACACAAGACTTCCCTTCCAACGAAAACTAAGGCAGTCTCTATAAATTAAACTCTGGTGAGCGCGCTGGCCAGGCCCATCGGCACCGCATGTCTCAGACAGCACTGCTGTCCAAGGAAGGGAGAGCTGGGCAGAAGCTCTGAGAACTGCGCTCAGTCGTGATGGGAGTGAGCTAGCAGGCTGCTCACCATAAGCACTTTGAACTGAAAGGTCTAAGCAAACCATCATGAAGCTTGCCCAAGAGGACAGACTGAAACAAGGCCTGGTGGTTCCCGCCTTCTGATAGCGGAACTCAGAACTCACGAACTGTTGCAGGGTTGGCAAAGGAGGCATGTGGTAGTCACATGTTTGGTAAAAATGTAACGGGCCATGCCAAAGGTGAGGGAAATGAGGTCCCACTACACCGTTACCCACAGTCGTCCTGCCCGAGACTGGGGATTGGCAAAGATTGAGAAAGGGCCAGGAGACACTCTCAAGCCGTTCTGTGATCTAGGTGCGCGCCTGTTATCTCATTCCTCAATTCCCAGCAAAGCAATGGCCAAGAAGCTGGTTCTAGCACAAAGCAGGTTACAGCATAAGGGTGCGGTAGGAGTTTTCTGTATAGAACAGAATGACTCAGGAAACCAACGGCTTCTCAGTTTGTGTCTTACAGAGAGTGCAGGTACCATGTTTTCTGTTTGTGTCTTATAGAGAGTGCAGGTACCATGTTTTCTGTTTGTGTCTTATAGAGAGTGCAGGTACCATGTTTTCTGTTTGTGTCTTATAGAGAGTGCAGGTACCATGTTTTCTGTTTGTGTCTTACAGAGAGTGCAGGTACCATGTTTTCAGAACTCTTAGCACATTGGCTTGATTCCCAAATGCGTTGCTTTATTTTCACCCATGAGGCAGCCACACACTATACTTCTGAGCACGTGACATCACATGATTTCTTCAGTGAGCTCCAAGGTAGACCCAGCCCCCCTGGAGCTTGCAGTCCTGAGTTTCAAACGTTAAAGCTTTCGCCGCAGCCACAGGTTCCCTTGATGTTGGGGTTGTTGAACACAAACTCACTGGACAGTTTGTCTTCCACATAGTCCATCTCTGTTCCTAACAGGGTCAGCTGTGCTTTCTTCTCGATGAACACTCGGACTCCTTGGGGAAAAGGAAACACGTGTCACAGAGCCCGCAGTGTACAGAACGTGCAGATCAAAGCCCAGAGTCTCCAGTGGGCACTGTCAGCCACGCTACAGCTAATGAGTGACCCTGGACTTCCTTTCAAGGGGGAAGTACACAGCTTCCTGCTAGCCCCGTCTACAGCCAACCAATTCTATACACAACAGGGAAACCCTGAGATGTGGAAATTGCAAGGTACTTCTGCAAATCTATGATCTGCTTTTCACTGTAGTTTATTCATTTTTTTCAATTTGCTGTAGGAAAATGTGTAATTCTATGAGCTTTAAGTGATGGCATTTATGAGGGGTCTGAGCCTGACACCATCAGCTAAAAACACACAGTACTGTTGTTTCATGGGACATTTCTAACCACACAACATAAACCAAGATCAAACAATGAGCCATAGACGTCAGAGCTCCAATCTGCTGATGGCCTTACACATGAACACACACCCCACAGGTATCTTCCTCTATAGAGGCAAGTGAGGCTTATGTTTGAGCTGATGTCATTCTTAGATTTTCATGTGGATGAGTGTTTGCCTGTAGGTGTGTGTGCACTGGAACAAAGTTAGAGATATTTGTGAGCTACCACATAAGTGCCGGGAATTGAACCCAGGTCCCATGGAAGAGCCGCAAGCACCAGCTCCAATTTTCCTAACTTACAAAAGGTCTTTATTAGTTAATTTCAGTTAAGTCTGGTGAAAGTAGAGTTAGGAATATAATTCCTGCTTGTCTAACACAAAAAGGGTTGC
Source organism: Arvicanthis niloticus (assembly GCF_011762505.2). Classification (NCBI taxonomy): domain Eukaryota; kingdom Metazoa; phylum Chordata; class Mammalia; order Rodentia; family Muridae; genus Arvicanthis; species Arvicanthis niloticus. The sequence goes on along the minus strand of NC_047665.1, from coordinate 4,330,531 downwards.
AAGTTACTGTGAGCACAGCTCAGACGCCTAGACCTGACCACAAAGCCCCCAGCGCTCCCTTTCTCCAGGGCTCTGTAGTGTTCTCTCCTGTGCCTGACACAAAACCTTGCTAACCCAGGCTGGCCTGACCTTATCTTGAACCCCAAAACTTACGATCCCCATCACCAACAGTAGCAGCGTTAAACCCAACACACCACGACACACTCTTTAGTAGGTTTTGCAAGATGACAGGAGCTGGTGTCAAGTGTAGTAACTGACAAAGTGCTCAAAGCTCAAAGGCACAGCTGTGCTGGAGTGGGGCTGCTCCTGCCAAGGACCAGGACCATCTCAGGTAGCTCCTGACCATTCCAGCTCCAGGGACCAGCCATCTGCGCTAACACACACACACACACACACACACACACACACACACACCACAATACATACAGAACTTTTCAACAGAAATGGCTGGCTGGTTCACTTTATTCTCTGTGGGTGATGAGAGGCTAGGAGGAGAGGAACCTGCCCTGAAAGCCCGGCTGAGTCAACAGCCAGAGCCCATGGCGAAGGGGGAGAACCAACTCCCAAAAGTTGTCCTGACTCCACAAACTAATAGGACTTTTAAAGGCTTGGGAGGCTGAGCCCAATGGCCACTATAATTCTACTCAGAAGCTGTGAGAAGAGAATCAAGATTCAGGCCTGGGCTACCAAGACACTGTCTCAAAAAACCAAAACAACCACCCAAACCTTCCCCAGGGATGAGCAGTTAGGGCCTAGACAGACCCAGCTTCTCCACAGACGTTTCTCTCAACCTCTCCTTGCACCAGGCTCAATGGAACCTGGGAAAAGGTCCCCTCTCTCATTTCAGTGGCTGCACATAGATAATATACCAAAGAAAGCCTGCCTGCCGAGACTGGGCACACAACGAGCACCACTCTCACAATTCCTAACAGACGGCAGCCTTTACATCTGTTTTGTACAAAAAAAGATGTTTCGTCAGAACAATGTGCCCAGAAAATATTAGAGAAACAACTCCACTACTTCCCAGAGCTGAGCATGGAGTACATACCTCCATCTCATCACTGGGGGTTAGAGCAGGAATTAAGGTCATTCTTACACCTGGCCACATAAGGAGTTCAGGGATAGCCTAGGCTACAAAAGAACCTGTCTCATGAAGACAAGAGAGCTTACCGTCTTGAATAACTTCTTCATCAGAATCTCCTTTTGTCTTTGTATACTCCAGGCTGTAAGAGAGGCCGTTACAGCCCCTGGTTCGCACGCCAACTTTCAGGCCCACCTGAAAAGAATTGAGAATACAAACTTAGTGTTAACAGTACAGGTTAAAAGACTAATGAAAATCCTGGCTACAGTCAAGTGTGGTGACTCACACCTTGAACCCCAACATTTGCTTGGGAGGCTGAGGGATGAGGACTTTGGCAAGCGAGAGGCCAAAGAGCAAGACAAAGTTTCAAGAAAAGCAACAAGGGCTGAATTAGCTCAGAAAAGGGCTGATGGGGCCAGCTCAAGAACCCAAGGAAGTACTCCAGAATACACACACACACACACACACACACACACACACACACACACGCAAATACAAATACCTGCACACATAACAAAATCAAATTTAAAGGAAAACAACCTTTGATATTTATTCCCATTATTCCCTTTCCCTTACACTCAGTGGTACATAACAGATTTCTGGTCACACAACGCCCCTATAAGAACAAATGCATCAGGACACAACATTTGACAACAACACAGACAGCACACAGAAGAAGAACGCAGCCACTGTGGTCCAGGAAAGCAGCTTTCCTGTTTCTCCCAGTCCTGCTTGCATTTGCGTCTGGATTGTTTTTACTGCAGCATAGTAAACGTTTTCCTCTCTCTATTTTGTGGACATGAGGTACCAGTTCCACAGTGTTTGCTTCCTGACTATAATCTGGAGTAATGCAGTACAGCCGACACTAGTTGCTTGTCTTACAGTTCAGGCTGGTCCCAAAACTCATGACCCACCTGGCTCACCCATCCAAGCACTGGACCCATGGGCATGCACTACCATACCTGGCTTTTCTTTCTTTTACCTTTTTTTAGACCCAGCTGCCTCTGCCTCGGAAAGCTGGAGTTAAAGGTGTGCACTGCTACGCCCATCCTCTTTTGATGGCAGATTTTGTCTTTAAAACCTGGCTTCCTTTAAGAGTTTCTGCTCTTTTTTTTTTTTTTTTTTTTTTTTTTTTTTTTGAGGTGTTCTCTAGAGGCTTCTGTGGTTACTGAGCATGGAGGCTCATCCTGTCACCTGGCAACCACCCTGCCTTTCTAGGAGCCTCCTTTCTAGGGCAGTTCAGTAAAATACCAAGGAAATATACCAAAATACCAGGAAGCCAAAGACCACAGTAGTTTTAAGTGTGTGTGTGGGGTGGGGTGGGGTGAAGGGGGAGCTGAAGGAGAGGCCATGGAAGATGCTGTTTACTGGCTTGCTTGGCCTCTTTTGTTTTGTTTTCTTTTTAAAAGGGAATTATTTATTTTTTTTATATGAGTACACTGCAGCTGTCTTCACACACTCCAGAAGAGGCATAGGATCCAATTACAGATGGTTGTGAGCCACCATGTGGTTTCTGGGAACTGAACTCAGGACCCTTTGGAAGAGCAGTCAGTGCTCTTAACTGCTGAGCCATCTCTCTACCCCCTAGCCTGCTTTCTTAAAATACCTAGAACCACCAACCTGGGATGGAAACCACCCACAACAGCCCTTTCCCCCATATCCTTCCTCATCAATCACAAATTAAGAAAATATCCCACAGACTTCTCTACAGCTCAGTGTTATGGAAGCATTTTCTCAGATGACTCCAGCTTGTGTCCAGGTGACATAAAACATAAATTACAACAAATTGATGTGATTTTCTAATAATATCTACCTATACTCTCAGTATTGGTGCCTGCCTTTTCTTTTAAGCAAACAGTCAATCACCCCTTCCCTAAGTCCTGCCCTACCAGGGCATTCCAATTCTGTGAGACTCTGTAAGGTGTGCTTGCTGCAGGAGCTCCCTCAAAAAGGGGAGTTCTACCCTCTAACCAGGACTTCTTTATTCAGATGGAATAAGCTGCCTGGATGAATTTCTGGAACGTAAGTACTAAGCACTTTTAAACTTCCTATCTCTGTACACAGAAGTCCTTAAGAAAGCAGAGTCCAAACGCGAGGCTGGGGACATTAGAGTTCTGACAGGGTGAGCGGTGATGTTCTGCAGCGTGCTGGCTTCCCTGTCTGAGGTCCTTTGCACACTCCCAGAAACACACAAAGCAAAAGCAAACAGAGTTCCTTCTCAGTATTTGTAAACAACAGTTTTTAAGCCAGGCTTGGCAGCTCACACCTGCAGCCCCAGCACATAGGAAGAGAGACAGGCTGATCTCCCCTGAGTTCAAAGGCAGCTTCATTTACATAGAATTCTAATCCAGGCAGGTTTAGGAGTTTTGGGAAAGGAGTTGTCAATGCTATAAATTACACACTTTTACACCATCAAGAACAAATATACCTTTACAAACCTACACAGCTAATTTCATGGAATTGGGAGGGGGTTCTTGGTCAATTTATGCACTAAAAAGTCCAAACAGAGTCTGAGAGCTGACATCTGTCAGCATTTAACACCTTTCAGGACGGAGCTGTGAGTGGCACAGTCAGGCTGTTCAAGAGCCTCAGGCCTAAGGAATGACTACCCACAGGCCACAGCTCAAGTGATTCACAGACCCAATTCAACCACCCTGAATGTGGGGATGGATCCTCTGTGGACACAGTAAGTTATGAGTCCAGGTCTAGAACACTGGGTCTGGCTCTCTTCACCAACAGCCGGTAACTGATGTCTGTGGCAGACACAAAAACCCAGATACCTTTCATACAGAAGGTTAGCTGAACAAATCAAACCTTCTCAGGAACATGTGCGGCCATGAAGGAGGGTGTGATGGTTTGTTTATGCTTGGCCCAGGGAGTGGCACTTTTAGGAGGTGTGTCCTGTTGACGTGTCACTGTGGCATGGGCTTTAAAACCCTCAACAAGTCAGTCTTCCACTAGCAGCCTTCAGATGAATATGAAGCACTTTCAGCTCCTCATGCACCATGCCTGCCTGGATGCTGCCATGTTCCTGCCTTTGTGACAATGGACTGAACCTTTGAACCTGTAAGCAGCCCCAATTAAGAGTTGCCTTGGTCATGGTGTCTGTTCACAGTAGTAAAACCTTAACTAAGACCGAGGGAGACCTTTAATTTAGATAATGACCTGGAAGAACTCCAGGCTGAATTGTAAGAGTAAAACCAAAGTGTAATCACAGCACGTACTGCACACTGTTGTCTGCAGAAGCAAGAGAAACCCACACAAGAACAAGTGCTGTGCAGGCCAGTGGTTCCCTGGGCAGGATTTTGGTCCTTACAACTTAGGAAGAGAGAGGGTGCTACTATCATGCAGCAAACAGAGGCCAGGAACACTCCAGAACATCCTTAGCCACCCCAAGGCACACAAGTGGCAGGCAGGAAGTGCCCAGCCACAATGCACGCACAGACAAGCTCCGGCTGAGCTGTAGAGTCTGGCTGTCTATGGACATGCTCACTCCCTGTGTAAGATTCCAGAGTCTGGGTGCAATTCCCTGTGGAGCACCTGCCTGGCAGGAGTCAGGCCCGGGGTTGAATCCTTGCCAAGGTAGAAACTAACAAAACTGAACCCAGCAGTCAGTGAAAACATACATACTTGCAACAAAGTAAATCCATTTATCCCCAGAACAGAACCTCAGCTCTGCTAACCTTTTTTTTTTTTTTTTCCCAACAGGGTTTCTCTATATAGCCCTGGCTGTCCTGGAACTCACTTTGTAGACCAGGCTGGCCTCTGACTCAGAAATCCACCTGACTCTGCCTCCCAAGTGCTGGGATTAAAGGCCTGCGCCACCACTGCCCGGCTCTGCTAACCTTCTAACAGTTACTCACATGCTCAGGCTTGTCTTTAAGAAGTTGTTTTATCTTGTTCACAGCAGACGGGGTCTGAAAAAAAAGAAACAGTTTATCAACTCATCTTCTGGCCAGGCCTTCCACTGCAGCAGCCCAAGTCTGCTTACCAGTAGTAAGCTCAAGTCTTGCCAGAGCATCTGTGGATTTAGTCCAGCAAAGAGAGTCACGGCAAACCCACACTCCTCCTGTGCTATCCGCCTCGACAGAACCCCGTTTCCTGAGAAGATCCCGTCTGTGCATCTACTGCATGCTCTGTAACAAGCACAGTGCCAGGCAGAGATGGGCACGAACGTCAGCCGCAGAAGACACTCACACAGACTATGTTATGATGAGACTCTCAACTTTGCTCTGGTTATTCGGCAGCTTTTAATTATCACAAACCAAACTAATTGTGGGTGATTTTTATTACATCTTGCCATATTCTTCTCATTAAAAAAAAGGCTACATCAATAGAGATAAAGCCAAGTAGACAAGGCAGTTAGAGAAATGGCAGGTGAGCGACCCTGGGATTGAGTATCCTGTGAGATAAAGTGCCACAAACTCCAGTGGAGTAGAAGGAAGGACAGACCTTGCCTTTGCTCCAACTGTGTAGCTTAACTGCAGGCGGCTCTTCTCAGGAAAAGCCAAGGGGTGCAGAAGCCCACAAACACCAGCCAGGGCACTGCTACCTGGTGACGTCACATGTCCCCAGAGTAGAGCGATGTTCCATTTCACAGTTGAAGTGGTTGCTCTACAATATGGCCTCAGAAAAGAAGTAACTTTTAAAGGTGAACTTATTTGGGAAGGGATTAAGTATGCATATTCTAATAGATCTTAAAATTACCTAGACTTAATTCAAAAAGAAAAAACTAATTTTAGTGAAAATAAAAGGTTTGTCAAGGAAAACGAGACTATTTTAAAATGTGCTTATTTACTGTCTTTCCAAGTGGCTGCCAATAAGCACGTCCTCTCCTGTCTTCCAGGTGTCCATTTCCACGAGCATCCTTCCTCCAGAAGTGCTGAGGAAATATATCTATTCTCTGTCAACAGAACATGACTTTGAACAACAGTCTTACAAGGGCGGCAGCAGAGGCTGCTGCAGCTTAAAGCACAGGCTGCTCTTGAAGAGGACCTGGGTTTGCTTCCCAGCACCCATGCAAATGGTGGCCCACCACCATCTGTAACTTCAGAGAATCCAATGGCCTCCCTCTTTTAGCCCCTGGGGGGTGTGGGGCGCCAGGCACTCATGGTATATATACATACATGCAAGCAAGACACTCACAGACATAAAACAACATAATAAAAAACAAAAAGCTTAGAAGGCACGGCTTAGGGAATTGTGATGTTGGAGCTGGCTCTGCCATGAGCCTGGGTCCAACGCATGGGTCAGAGGAGAAAATGAAACCCACGTACTGTCTGATGAATACAGTTTTCTCATTAACTGGGTGAGAGTTTTATCCCCATAAAGTTTTCTAAGTTGCCTACTTTGGTGTTTTCTTCTTTTCTCAAGTCTCTCTTGTATACAGGGAAAGACATGCAAGGAAAAGTAACATTAAAAGGATCTGAATGTCTGCAAACTGCTGTCAAGTGACCAAAACCGGTCCTACTTTTGCTGTGTTCCTCCCTGAGAAGCTGTTACTAAGCTCTCAACTAAGAGGGAGAGACAGCTTAAACTGGCCAAGGGACTGCTTTATTTCTGCATTGTTTTGGAGATACAGACTGTGCACCCCAGGCTGGTCTTAACACTTGACCCTTACACCTCCAAGAGCTGCCATTGTTCAGCCGAAGGACTGTTCTGGTTAGTCAAAAGAACTGAATGGGTTGAATGGGGCTCCGATGGGACTGCCCTTTCTGTTGTAGGTATAGACCTGGACTTGGTACTAGAAAGAAGGTAAGTACCCCTTGACTACAGGTCCATGTGCACACCCTGGCAGCAGGAAGGTCTTCCCTGAACCACTACAAGTCTGGCAGCTTTCTACTATGTCTGCATTCCCAGACCAGCTCAACTTGAACCTTCCCAAGAAATTTACCAACAAGTAAGGGCTCAGAATTTAGATTATTGAAATCCTGTAAAATCTAGTAATGCCTTTTAATCTGCTCCTGTGTAAACTACCACAGAAACATGGCTGCTTAAAGTGAGAACATATTGAAGATGTTTTAAAAAAATTATCGAAGGGCTGGTGAGGTAGTTTGTCAGGTAAAGGAACTTGTGGACATGCTTGAGGACCAGAGTTTGATCCCTGGGATCCACACGATCAAAGTAGACAAGTGACATCCAGAGTTGTCCTCTGATCATACAATCACTAAGGCACCCATGGCCATACATACACAATAAATAAATGTAATTTAAAATATTAAACACTCAAACCAAACAATTATTCCAAGGCTGTTTCTGTTGTCAGAATGCTGGGAAATGCACTTCTGGAGCGAATGTTTCAGAACTGCTTCACATGGCTGCTGCTGAGCCTGCAGGGTAGCTGGCTGGCCAGTGGAGCCCCTGCCCTGCCTGTGTCCATTCCAGCACTGGGATTACAAATATGCACCACCCCACCCCCATCGCAGCTTGTGTTTTATCTGGGACCTGGAGAGGAAACTCGGGCCCTGAGCTTCACAACTCATTCTCTGCGGGTTTAGCCCTTGCCCCACAGAGGCCCCTCCCCCAGGCGGTATCTGTTATAGCTCATGCTTTTAATCTTACAACTCTGTGGTTAAGAGTAATTAAATATCCGCAAGGGCTACTAAATTAGTGATCAGAGTGTTAACAACTGTAAAACAAAACAATCACTCTTTACAGTGAACACACACACCTCACCAACAGTGAACACACACACCTCACCAACAGTGAACACACACACACCTCACCAACAGTGAACACACACACCTCACCAACAGTGAACACACACACCTCACCAACAGTGAACACACACACCTCACCAACAGTGAACACACACCTCACCAACAGGCTTTCTCTCCTCTCACACCGTTTCTAACACTGGACTAGAAACCTGGCTGTACCCGAGGTTTTCCTGGTAACAGTTTCTAAACCAGACACACGTGCTAGTTGCTGTTCCAAAGATCTTCTGGCCCTACTCCAGTGAAGTAGCAGGTCCTCAGACACACCCTGGGCCCCTCCATCAGGCTGTGCTGAGAAGCTAAGTCCTCCAGAGTCTCCTGTGCATGTACAGTGAACTAGCTTCTCAGCACATCAACATGGATACTGGCCAGGCCCCACGGCTCACTCGGAAGTTGAGCTTTGTGCAGTATGAGCCTCTAGTCATGAAAGCTGACTACCTGTCTTGTACAATGATGGAGGTAAAGCTGCCTGTCAACCAGGAGGTAATTTTCACATTCTTCAGTTACATTTTACTCTGGTTCCTACAAGTTAAATTCCATTAAGTCCTAGACACACAGAGGTGGGAAGGAGCCAATTCTGTCTGGATGTGGTGAGCTGGAACCATTCCGGGTTTACAGATCTTACCACAGTGTAATGCCTGTTCCTGGTTGTCAGCGTGACTCTATCTGGAATGAACGACAATCCAGAATTGGAGGGCTCACCTGTGATCCAGATCTTGAGTCTGGAAGACACAAGTTTCTGACCTGGATCTTGACATGGAGATCTTGAGGCATAGTGGCTATGAAAAGCTTAGGCCCAGGCAAGGTAGTACATACCTTTAATCCCAGGAGACTGAGGCAAGGAGATCTCTGAGTTCAAGGTCAGCCTGGGACAAAGCAAGTCCCAGACCCAGGCGTGGTGGTACACACCTTTAACCTGGGCCTCACTTTCTGCTGGAGACCTACATAAGGACACTGGAAGAAGGAAGATTTGCTCTTCTTCACTGCTTGCACTTACTCGCCAGCACATCTGTTGGATTGTGTTTCTACAGAAGACCAGCTGAAACAACCAGCCTGTGGGACTGAGCAACTACTAGATCCTTGGACTTCCCGTTCACAGCTGCCCACTGCTGGGGAGTTGGACTAAAGACTGTTTAAGTCATCATAACAAATTCCCTTACTATATAGAGACTACCCATAAGTTCTAGAGAACCCTGACTAATACAGCACAATGTGCCAGCCTATCAATTCTGTCCAGGACTGACATCAGCTAACAGATAGCTGGTGCTTATGTTTTATGTCACACCTTTCCTGGCCATGCTGACTTCTAGTAGACTACAGCACTCTGCAGGATGTCAGACTTCCTCCTGTCAGACGGATGGGCCAGTCAGGCAGTGCCCGCCTCTTATCACTCTTGTTTGCTAGCTATCTCTCTCTCACACACACATTAGGCCTTTGGTCACCTCGTTGCTTTTACATTTGCTATATGCTGGGGCTCAAAATGTTTGCCAGACACCTGAAAAACAAGCACGGGACATGACGCCTGCCAGTGGGCTGCAGTGTTGTTCCCTGTGTCCTCTGAAAATCAGGGAAAGCTAACACCACAGACTCTACAGCTGAGCCAGGCTGCAGCGCAGAGGGTGTGAACTGAGACCTGCTACCACAAGACGACACATAACCAAACAGAAGATTACAAAGCACGACTGTGCAAATGAGATGTTACTCCTGTTAAGAATGGCCTATGGAGGGTGGGACTCTGGCAACTCACTTACTTCTTGTCATGAAAACAACAGATCTTGATAATGTATGCTGAGGAACCGGGAAGAAAGGGGAGGGTCGTAATTTCCCAAGTAACATGTAATATGAAAACCTAAGCAATCAAACAAACAACGACAACCGCCACCACCTGTCCTGTGCCTCCACTTTTCTAGGATTTACTATTTATTACTTGTATGAGGATTCTGCTCTATTCTCAGTATGATGAACATAGCTGGAATTGTGCTTGCACAATCCTAGAATCCTTGGTATACCTGCGGAGCCTAAAACTAGCTTGCTCCAGAGGAAAAGGCAACAGAGAACACAGTGTGATTATTGGGGCAAACTGAAGGGCCAAACCACGACCTCTCACGAAAACAGATTCTCTCACTTAGTCACGATTTCCTTCTATTTTGCTTCAACTAATAATTATTGGCAAGAGCTCCACTTAGGGCTCTGGATGGAGCAGATTCCATGGTGGCGTCTGGACCAATGGTTTCCCTGTCTCACGCTGTCTGGATCCTACGTTTGCCTCCCTCCCGGGCTGACGCCTCCAGGGAGGTTATGGCGAGCCGCGGCGTTCCCTGCGTGACCTTTCTCCCGGAACGCCGTGACCTCGGCGCCAAACTGCCGCCCACCGTCCCGGCCGCCCGGTGCTGCGCCCACAGCCCGTCCGCTCCACCGCTCCGCGCGCGGCCCGCCGGGAGCCCCAGTCCGCGTCCAGGCTTGTTCTGAGCCCCGGGTCGGGGTCGCCACCTCCCCGCGGACGCCGAGGTGACTCACCAGCGTGAGCGCCGCCCGCGTGGGCTGCAGTTTCCTCTTGCTCACGGCCCGCACGGTGGCGCGGACCAACGACGCCGACATGTCCACGTCGCGGCGCCCGCAGCCTCGGGCTGGAGCGTAGGGCCTCAGCTTCTCTCCATGGACACGGCGGGCACTTTGACGACACAAGCTCCTGCGCAGGCGCTACAGGCCCCGCCCCCAGTTGCCCGTCCCGCTCCGCCATTGGACAGTCTGGGTGAGTGACGGGCCGGGCCGATTGGCCGTCACCACTGACGAGGCACGGGAGCTGACCTGTGACCTTGCGGGCTTCGCGGTCAGTGTGCTACCGGAAGTGGAGTGGCTTTTTCCCCGCACAGCGCACTTTAACGACAAGCCTCCCGGAAGTGGGGATACTGTTCTGTGACCCTGAAGCTGCTCCGACAGTAGAGCAAGCGGAAAGACACCGTAGGACAGGTTTCCAGTTGTTAAAATGTCACACTTGTGTAGCAGTTTGTGTCAGGAAAACAGTACGTACATAGCTACCAGCCTCGCAACAGACGAGGATGGAAGCACAGGCACGGTGGCTCTATCCGAGCCTTAGAGTGTCCTGGGCGCTGCGTTAGAACCAGTTCTCGATTCCCGATCCCGGGTCCCGTGCACGTTCAGCCAGCCTTTCCTGCAAGCGGCTCCCATTTGATTAGCTGTACGCGCGTCCGCGCTCGGCTTCCTTCGCGGCCAGTGCTGGGCTCTAGTGATGACGTAAGAACAGGAGCTCCTTTATCTCGGAGCAGCAGCTGCCGGGGGTGGGTGTGGGGAGTACTGAGGAGTTTGCTAGCCCGGAACGCCCCCTCACGGTTTCAGGAAGGCTGAGGGAGGGAAATGGAACTAACTGCACGGCAGGATTCTAGACTGCAGTGCAGGGTCTGTCTAGACTGCAAGAACTAGTGCTTTCTTTACCAGAGCGATCTCACTGATCTTTCCGACTAGACGGGGCAGTTCCCCGTCCTTAGTGGGCACTTTGCTATGCTGGAACATTGAAGGAGTAAGACAGATGTTCTGCATTGCCGCTGCCTAGACCTGCCCAGAAGCAAAGAAAATGTTCTGACCCTTTCTTTATAGCTTTATAAAGAGTGGGTACACCATGTTTTCTACTCTATTTTTAATGCCTGAAAACTGTGAACCCCATTCAATCATTCATCTCTCTTGCAAGGATTTTGTTCCACTTGGGAAGATTTTCCCCCTTAAAATAAAAGCCACCTTTGAAGCAAAGAAAAAATAGATTGAAAAAAAATTTTTTTTAAAGTGCACTGAAAACACATCTTTTATCAGGAAGCTTGCCGAAGCAGTTCACAGTGAGCAAGAGACTGCTAAAAAGTGAAGATCGGTTTTCAGAACTACTGCTATCAAAACAGTGGATTCTGAGTTTCCACTGTTTTAGGACACACAGGGCATTGGGTGCTGCGATCCTTGCAAAGGCAGCTTTGACTTGGCCATGGCTGCGGGCCATGCTGGGCAAGTCCTGGGCAGCCTGCTCTCTCATCTGTTGACAAGCACGCCTCACTTGTCTAACAGAATCAGTGTAAGCCAGCAAAAAATCCAGGCTGCGGGCCAGAATTTCTTTTAAGAATCAAAATATAGGAAACCTTTTTAAGGATAGAATAAAACCTGACAGTTCTGTTTCTTAATTTTAGGTATAAGGACGCTCCCCTCTCCCAACAACCAGCAAAACATCCAAGTAGAAAAAATAACCACCAGGGGTAAAGTTCCATCTGGTATTTCTTTTCTGTTCTAGAGGCAGAGAGATTGACAACACTGTGAGCTATTCAGTAGGCCTGGCACTGTTGTGGCCAGCGCAGAGTGCTGTCACTTCACAGCCAGAGGCAAGAGGACAGCAAGCAGGACAGCAGCTGAGCAGTCACGTAGCAGGGAGGCCACGGGTGCACAACTCATGAGTTTGGTGGTCACCATTTTTATTTTTTTTACCATGATTTCCAATTTCTCAAAGACTTCATTTTGACATGACTGTTCATAACTAGACTATGAACAGAAGTCCACATACATCTGCGTCTTCTGAGTCCTCCTCATGGTGGCAGTGTCCTTGGCAAGCTCTCTCTCTCTCAGCCCCCAGTCCACTCCTGTACCCCAGACCCAGTGCACAGCTATCAACAACCCAATACACACTGAAGGGGAACAGCATAGGCATCCTATTAAGGAGATTTATATTGTCAGATCTTTGATTGACTTTTCTAATGGTTTTTTATAAGAAAATAATGTGGATAAAATTAAATGTTGAAAGTTCGATTTTATTTCAAAATGATAAATAAACTGGCATAGTTCTGACTCTGTACTATTTCAGAAAGGCTTGTGAAGTTCATTAACAGTTTAGAGAGGGCTCCAGTCAGACCAGAAGGTTGCCAATCAAACTTGTGATTGGCAGAGACAGCAGCCTCTTTGATCTTCAGAGGTTTGTAAAAGCTCTCCACCCTAATTTCTGAGTATCACAAAAAGTAAAAAGCACTTTTATTCTGTCCTTTCCCCCTTTTTCTTTTTTAAACCAGCAAAAAGGACTACTTATTTTTATGACTTCATTTTTATGAGCACAACAGTTCTGCCAATTACTTAGAGAAGCCCTCAGAGATGTGTCTGTCAGTGGTGCTGCCGTCCACCGAGGCCCACGCTGGCGGCCGCCTGCATTCCATGCTATCATTTCTACAGGGAGCCATGAAGAATGCTTGCAGATCCTAGGTACAGCAGCACAGTCCACATGTACTTGATGTGTGTCCATACCACGATCCAGTAACAACAAAGAGAATCCCCTCTCTGAAACCAAAAGGGGGTGTGTAGGGAAGAGGGCTAAGTCCTCTGCTGAGCAGCACACTATATTAGAGTGCTTTGAAAGAACTAAAAACCATGACGCTGTAGTCATTGAATACTGGCCCTCAGTTATAGTTTTAAGTTGACTTTCTATTAAAATCTTCAAATCTCTAGGGATTGGTGGTATAGTTAGACTATATTAAAAATTTTTCTTTTCCTCATTGACAATTTCATTAAAATTTAAAAAATTATGATACCCCTCAACTGTTACGTTGAAGCCTGATCTGTGTCACTGTGTCCTGTGACATGAACCTAATTTCCCAAGTGGACAGGGACACCTGAGTGGCATTTCCAGTGCTGCAGTTCCTTCCCTCATGATTCTTGCTGGGTCCTCTTCACTGAGGCTCTCCCCTGAGTCATATATTTACTGGAAAGGCTACCTAGGAGGGAAAACAAAATCCAACATAAATGAAAGGAACATTATTTGATCAAAGTCAAATAATACTTAGTATCAGTTACTACAGACATGTGTCCCACCACAAAGGGCACTTGTCCTGGGTCAAGTACTTAAGCTAGATATGAACACGTGCAGACATTAGCGGCCCAGGGCAGAGCGAAGCGCTGCCTCCTCAGTGCTGACAAGTTACAGCCCTGAGGCTGTTCAATGCACCAGACGCTGGCACTGAGGCTGGAAGAAACATTCTGCAAGTTCTTCACATAGGATATTCTTTTCGTTTGTAACCACACAGACTGCAAAGAGTTCACTGGCCAGAAATTAGTACCTCATACCATTACCCTGTAGAAGTCTAGTAGTACCTTATGGGTGTACAAGGAGAAAATAAAATTGTCTGTACTTAATTAGTAGTGAAGCACTTACTTTGTTCTGGAGTCTGAGCATATGAAGGAATGAGAGCCCATAAGACTTCTATTATATAATGAAGGCTCTATTCAAACCAATGAGAGGAATGCAAAGGATTTAGGAACTGGTACCATGTCAGCTACATTTTTTTTTTTTTTTAAAAAGCAGAATCTCATTGTGAGGCCTTGGATGGCTTGGAATTCATTATGTAGCCCAGGCTAGCCTGGAATTGATAGAGATTTGCCTGCCTCTGAGTGCTGGGGTTAAATACTATGCCATGACCACCACACCTGGATCGCATCCAATACTTCTGAGAGTGGGAAGGAAGCTAGCTCCCGTCTCAAACTGTCACTCTTGAATTGCAGAATTAAATGTAAGTAAAAGAAAGTATAGCAGTAGTACATATTTTCAAAACCATGGACACAACTTTCCTAAGGCAGCAGCTTTAGGAATGACCTACCAACACAAGCTTTTCCTTTATTTCATTTTAATCAAATGGCTTGACATTTTAAAAATCAGATATATTCTAAGAGATTGGTAGTTATCTGCCTCATTTGTTTATGTATATTTAGATAACTTTACCATTGACCAGAAATTTAAAGCCTATTAAAAAAAATACTACAAAAAAAAAATCACCACACCAGTACTGAACCATTTCCCCTCCATATGTCTGTGTGTATGAAATAACGTCATGTTTCTGCATGCTTGTATGTGTTTGCACCCTCTGTGTGCATGTGTGTTGTGTACGTGCACGTGTTGAGTCAGAGCTTGATACTGGATGCCTTCTTCTCAGTCTCCTCCTTATATATGGAGGCAGGTTTAGGTGGCTGTGCCTTTTGCTCTGGAGCTCCCTCCGTCTACCCCCTATGTGATGGATTTCTAGCAGGCTGCTATGTTACCTAACACATGGATGCTAGGATCCAAACTCTGGTCTTCATAAAACCCACTGAGCCATCTCCCCAGCCCCACCAATAGTCTTTATGATAATTTAAAACAACAAGTACTATTTGCTGAAACATCTGAAACAGAGAAAGGCACCTGTTAGCCGAGATGGCAAAGTCAAAGGTAAGAGCACAGCTGTCCATCAACACGTGCTCACTTAAGGAAACTAACTAGGGTGGGTCAGAGACAAGGTCTACAGAGGGGCTCAGGGAAACAAACTCTACCTGCAACACAGACATGGTCCACATGCTAATATGTGACTTTATGAATTACTTTATTGGCAAGGACAAATCTTAGCCATCTATAAGTTTTTCTTGTAGAAAGTAGAATACAATTTGTAATAAAATTTCCCCATAATAAATTTAAGTTAGTAACTTTTTAGGCTGTAGGATTTTTTTTTTTTTTTACTGAGATGAATAAATAATAACTTCTTTATAACTAAGTAAATGTAGTTGGCTATGCTATTTCTAGGTCTACAATTAACATCTACATCTTTCTTCCACTTTTTTAAAACTGAAAAATTATAGTAAAACTCCACTTTAACGACGTGTAACCTCTTAAGCCCAGTAATGCTGCTCTGTGCAGACTCGGGGACAGTGTGGGGACCAGGAACCTTTCTCTGCAGTCACACACACAACTGCTCAAGTGTTTGCACATGGCTCCTCAGCAACCTTAGCAGTCAGCTAACAGCCTCCAGTTTATAGCCGAGAGCCTGAGGTGTGTGCAGGGCAAACACCGTTCCCAACACATGAAGTGGAAACCAGACACATGCAATCAACTGCACAACACATGTCTATACTCTGTGTTCCTTTATACACTTGACGTCAGGAATATCAGTCTGTTTCCTGTGTGAAATGTTTTGAGAATATGTGCCTAAGGTCAAAGTTGCTGAAAACAACATTCTTTTAGTCTGATTATACACGGTACATCTTATATCTTCAAACTCCCAGATCTACAGGAAAAATTACGCCATTGACTGGTGGTGTCTGTGGCTCACACCTCTCCAGAATGCTAGGGTCATTTGGAAGTCTGTGTGGTTATACTATAGCCCATCTCTCCTCCCCACCCATGATCAGCTTAGCTGTGGGGCACCATTCCCCTTTCACTTGTCTACTGGACACTCTTACTGTGAAATGATGAGCTCCAGGGAGAACAGTTACACTCCTCCTGAGAAGAACTGCAGCTCCTGTTCCCTTAAACCTCTTCCTGATTCTCTGTCACGTACAATGTTCTCCTTCAGGTCTAAGAGCAGTTAACATGTGGAGAGTTCTGTTTCTTTCAAGTCACATGCCTTTATTCTGCACACCAACCACAATTCCCATGTACTTTAAATTTTGTGTAAAGATATATGACACCAGGGCTGGAAATGTCATGTAGACGTAGACAGTAGAGTGCCTGCCCACCACATATGAAACACTGCACGGTGTAGCCAGGGCTACATGAGACCCTAGCTTCAAAAAAAATCTATCATTTCAATGTTTCCCTTTCCTCATTAAAAAAAGGAAAACAATTGCAAACACTTAAGATAATGCTTCTTGGTGTTGAGAACATGTTAGTCAAACACATTAACAATTGCACTATTTTTCCCTCCATGAACTGCATTCATAGTAGAAATAATAGACACGCTTATCCCAAGACTTCCTCAACTTTTCCAGAGTTGTCAGTGTCCTTGCCTTGACAGAATAGGCCAGAAAGACCAGGAGAGACAGCTCATCCTTCTGGGAGCAGGTGAAGACTTCTTGCTCTACCAAAGTCAACACTAAAAAGTCAGTATTTTGTTCCTAGCATTAGGATGTCATTCCCAGAATCTGCAATGGATGCCTGAAACTGCAGCTAATCTGTGTTCTACATGTTATATGCGTGTTCTTACACACACACTCTTGCGATGCCGCTGTAGTAAAAGTTACATAAGTGTTGTAATTAGAAATTTTCCTCTTCTGGGTTGGAGATGGCTCAGCAGTTAATACCAGGTTTGGTATCTAGGACCCACACAGTAGCCTACAAACATCTGTAACTCCAGTTCTAGGAGATTCAACAACCTCTTCTGACCTCCACAGGCACCCGGCACAAAGAAGCACACGTAGACACACACAGGAAAACATTCATATACACAAAAAGATCTCCCCGTTGATCTTTAATAAATGACACAAGAACTTAAAAGAACTGAGTGCTCACACTCTCCCTTCGTGCTTAACTACCCACCGCTAGCCTCCACTTAAAGAGGTAGAGAGGGCCCAGGGCAGCTGACTAAGGAAAGCTACTTAGGTTGTCCCGGGAAGGATGCCGCTGTTTACACTGTCTTACAGTTTTGTTCTTTCCTATGATATTGCTGAAAAAGTCACTTTCTTTTCTGTTACCTCAGTTTTTCCCTCTTTTTTTGAGAGTCAGAAGAACACTTGAAATACCAGCAAAAGACCTTCTCGCCCTGGTACTCCACCATGTTCTTTCTCTTCAGCATCCCTCCCTAGGCATGACACATGGCAAAAGAGGGGCTCTCCCCTCACACCACAACCCAGGCTAAGCAGGCTTCAGTTCCTTTTCTTGGAGTTCTGAACCTAGTTATGAGAGCAAAGGTTCTCTGCAGAAGCTTCAGTGAGCTCAGATGCCAAGCCCAGTGCTGATCTCAGTTTCCACAGAGCTCTAAGCAGCAGCTCACAAAGCACTTCCTTCACTTATACTCGGAGCTCACCTCTGGCTCTCTCTTCTCCTCCTTTGAGCATCTTTGTTTTCTTTACATTCAGGGTCCACATGCACTGCTTTCTTCCATGTGCTTTTACCTGCTTGGAGATCTCCCCAAGTGTAGGGTTGTAAATGCTATAGCCAATGACACTACTACACTCTTTTCTGCAGCCCAGACCACTTCATTGCCAGGCTCATTGTAATGGCTATTCCTGGTAGTCAACTTGACTGTATCTGGAATGAACGACAATCCAGAATTGGAGGGCTCACCTGTGATCCAGATCTTGAGGCTGGAAGACACAAGTTTCTGACCTGGATCTTGGCATGGACATCTAGAGGCAGAGTGGCTATGAAAAGCTTAGGCCCAGGCAAGGTAGTACATGCCTTTAATCCCAGGAGACTAAGGCAAGGAGATCTCTGAGTTCAAGGTCAGCCTGGGACAAAACAAGTCCCAGACCCAGGCGTGGTGGTACACACCTTTAACCTGGGCCTCACTTTCTGCTGGAGACCTACATAAGGACACTGGAAGAAGGAAGATTTGTTCTTCTTCACTGCTTGCACTTACTCGCCAGCACATCTGTTGGATTGTGTTTCTACAGAAGACCAGCTGAAACAACCAGCCTGTGGGACTGAGCAACTACTAGATCCTTGGACTTCCCGTTCACAGCTGCCCACTGCTGGGGACTTGGATTATAGACTGTAAGTCATCATAATAAATTCTCTCAATATAGAAAGACATTCCATACGTTCTGTGACTCTAGAGAACCCTAATACATTCACAAACTCAACTGGCCACTTGATTTCTCTAGTCTAGAATTCCAGCTACCTTAAGGTCACCACTATAAAACTGACTCCTATTTCTGGTCAAATATTTCCTTTATTTTTCCGGTTCTTAGACAAAGGCTGTCGTGTCATCTGAACTTCACTGTGTATCCATGTCACAACCCAATGCATAAGTTTTGTTGGTGTTGTCTTCAGAATATAGATGTGTACCACACGGCTGTCCTCCCTGGCATTCTCCACCTACGCATGAGCCATCGTCTCTACTCAACTACCTTGGTAAATCTCTAGTGGTTTCAGGGGTTCCTGCCCTCCTCATTTACCACTTCCAACAGCACCGTTCCTCCTGCTAAATCAGGTCTCCAGCAGCTTCTCCTCTCGCTGAGCAAAATCCTTGTCATCCCTCCATCACTGCTGCAGCTTCCAGAAGCTCACTTACTCCAACTTCATCTCTCACTGCTCCCACATGCAGACATCATTCCTGCCAGGCTCCGGCTGAAGAGCAGGAACTGTTAACAGTTAAATAAAGGTCTACCCACCGCCCATCAGCCTGGCCCTCATCTCCTGTGACTCAGCTGACCCGGGATGGTATTTTAGTAGAAAGGATACTGCCAAACTCAGCATCATCTTGTGCTTTTCCTGCTTAACGCATCTGTCCACATATGGTTATCCTTCACTGTTGCTTACTTCTCTCTGTTGTCTACTCCTGACAAGAATGTAGAGTAGGAGCTTTGCTGCTCACTGAGGTATGCTCAGTGCTGGGGCTGGTGCCCTGCAGTTACAGACAGTCCCAGTAGATATTTACTGAAGAGAGAAATAAAATAAAATAGTTGTCTGGATGCAGAGTGGAGGATTCCGGTTGTAACTTTCCTTCCGTATTCTGGAGCATGGCGCATAATATCATCCACAAGGAAACAGTGAGGGTGAGGCAACGGCAACTCCACAGCAGTCACAACAACGTACAAGAAAGGCTTCCGTGGCTAAGGGCAGCAATTCTTCCTCAAGCGAGGCAAAGTCACCCAGAGTATTTGAAAACTACACAGGCTGCACTTACCCATTGAACAATCAGATAAGGATGCAAGGTGGAAACAAGGCAAGAGGGTTTTTGTTTTTGTTTTTTTGTTTTTTTTTAAGTTCCCTTGAGAGGTTCTGATATCCCTATCAGAACCACACAGGAAAGGAAACATCTCAAAGGCATGTGGTAAAATATTCAGAGAAGAAAACAACACATATCTGACCCTTTAAAACCACATACCTGACTGGGGACTCAAAAATATGGTTGTTTTTTGTTTCTTTTTGTCTTCATGTAAAAGCACTGCCTAAAAAATGAAATAGACTGGTTTACAAAAACTGAAGGTAAAAGCAACAGAAACAGCCTCAAACCTTATCCAAGAAGAGCTGGGATTAGGCACGCGAGTGGCACAAGTTTGCACGTTAGTTGGAGAGACACACATGTATGCAAGAGCCATCCACCAAGCCCCTACGACCAGGGCCCAACAGGCCTTACCACACAGTCTGTGGGACACAGAGGCATAAGCACCAGGGGACAGCCGGCAGGGCCCAGCACTCAGCTGCAAGCACTCCAGAGGCTGTGGGAGTGAAGAGGATGGAGGGGCTCCCCACTCAGGTTTGGGCTGGCTTTTACCTGAGCAACTGGTCTCAAAGGGCTAGGTGAAGAGTATGCAGACACATAATCTGACTTACACAAACCTACAGAAAGAAAGGAACACTTTGTTCCTACTTTAAGTTACAGCAACAGTCTTGGTCTAAAATGTTTTAAGAACTATCTTCTGAAGACGTGATGGAACTGCACACAGTCCACTGAAGGAATGAGGGGGAGGGCTGAACTCGGGCACAGCAGCATCTGCGTACTGTAGTTAGCACCAATGAGCACTTGCCGTACTCTGACCCCACACCTCTCCTCTGCTCTCAGATGCTGACTGCAGACATCAGTTATGAATACTGCATAGGAAGTAGCCAGGCTTCTAGACCAGGGCTTTTTCTTAAGGTTGCTAATCCTTGAGGCTGCCATCAGGTGTCCTGTCAGGATGACAGAATTGCCGCTCTTAAGCTTGTGTGAATGTATGTGCACACGCATGTGTGTGGAAGGGTAGACACATATCTGGCATGAGCTAAGCTCTGAATCCATTCCTCAAGAGCAATCCATTTTTTGTGGGCATTGGGGGAAAGGCTCTGTCACTGGGACTCCCTTAGTTAGGGAGTTATTGAGCTTCAGGGATCTATCTGCCTATCTCTGCCTCCCCAGCACTGGGATTGAATGCTTTGCTTTTCGTGTGTATATTGGGAATAGAGCTAAGGTTCTTGTGTTACTAACTGAGCTAGCTAGCTCGTTCCTTTCTCTCTCTCAACATTCTTTTTTAAGAAGTCATGCAGCATTTTTTTTTTTTTTTTTTAAAGATTTTATGTATACAACATATATTGCCTGCAGGCCAGAAGAGGGCACCAGATCCCATTACAGATGGTTGTGAGCCACCATGCGGTTGCTGGAAATTGAACTCAGAACCTCTGCAAGAGCAGCCAGTGCTCTTAACCACTGAGTCATCTCTCCAGCCTCCCTGAGCTACCTCTTTAGGCCACGACTCCTAAACAGTTTTGAGACATGTTGGTCCAGGAACTTGAAGCTGGCTACTAGACAGAGGGATGCGCCTGAGGGGAGGCACAGAACAGCCCTGCTGGAGGAGGAGGAGGAGACCACAAAGATCTGCTTCACATTGTTTGTAAAGACAAATATAGGGTATAACAACAATTTTGGTGAAACTATGTTAAATATTATCTATACTGTCTAGTTCCAACTAGTTTTAAGGAGGCAATTTGTTTGAGCTAAGTGAGATAATTGTTAAGTATACTTCTACTGAAATAGTGCCAGACTGACCCGAGGAACACGTCAACTGGATGCTAACAGATGTCATCATTTTAATTTCTTCAAATCTTGTCTCCTTATAAAGGAAAATCAAGGCGAATGTTGGGGTTAAGTCCCTAGCTCCTTAGAAGAACAAGGCTAACTCAGGCTGTGGTTCAACTGAGTCAGGCTGGGGTTCAGTTGATTCAGGCTGGGGCACCCAGAGCCAAGTCATCCATAAACACTTGAGCATTGCGTAAATTCTCTCTATAAAGCTCCTTAAGAAATAAACGAGGAGAAGCTGGGCATGACAGCACATGCATGTGATCCCAGAATGCAGGAGCAGGGGATACTGAGTGTGAGTATGATACATAGCTAGGGCTGTGTAGAAATTCTAGGCTGGCTTTGACTACAATAGTGAGTCTCTGCCTCAAAACCCCTGGGGTGTGTGGGGAGAACAGGGCATGTAAAATTCCAGTCTTAGAAGTTGAGACGATTTGACTGGTAGACTGGATTTAATAAATCCCTCCCAGCACTCCCAGCTCAGAGTGCTCCGAGGAGGGAACCCGGAGCTGTCCTTACTAGCATGGTCAGCAGATGGGCAGTAACAGCTACTCTCTAGTGTCCCTCATCTACGATTATGCAGTCTCATCTAGGCTTACCCTACAAGCTAGTACAGTATATAGTATATAAATTGTTCTGAAGACCATGGCTTACACAACGTAAAGGCACCCAGACAGTGTCTACACAGTCCATTAAAAGGTGCTCATCAGAGACAATCTATTCAAATGACTAACTCACATCCAGCAACATAAAGGGTCCATATTTAGAGGTGGTTTAGTTTTGTGTTCAAGATAAGGTCACACTATGTTGCCTAGACGGGTCTTATTCTCCTGGCCTAAGGTATCCTTCCTGCTTCAGCCTTTTAGGTAGCTTAGACTATAGACATGGACCACTACATCAAGAGACTTGTGGCTCACTCTCTCATCTGTGGGCTGTTACTATGATCACTGATAGAAAGGTATTTAAATAAGGGCTAAAGAGGAAACCCTCCCTAGTTCTTTGCAGACAAGAACACTGTCGACATCTGTCTATTCTCTTTCCTGCTTAGAGTATATGGATGAAAATATACTCACTTATACAGGTAGTAACCTACCACCTCACCCAACTTCTGGGCAGCGCTTCGACTCACAAAGACGCACAGTGAACAGCATGCCTCTAGGTGTGACTTGCTTACTGGACACTGAGACAGTGTTTATATGACTGGAGAGGAGACAACTACAATTTCATTGACAATCTTAGACAATGTTTATATGGACTAGAAGGGAGAAGACTACCATCTCATTCACAGTCTTAGACTTTCCTAAGGCTACCTAAACCCAGGAAGAGGCAATTCAGTTGTACGGAGTAACGTGCGCGTGTGTGAATGGCTGGGGGGTGTAGCTCTTCCTGACACAGTATTCCTTAAAGACACGGATACAAAATGTGAAAACCCTCTGGAACTCTAGTACCCTTGACCGTGACCATCACGGCTTCTGGAGAGGGGTCTGTACCTGGAGAGCCTTTGAACTGTGGGCATTCCTTTTTAATGTGTCCTTCTCTTCCACAGATGAAACAACGCTTTTCTCTCGAGTCTCTGTCGTCCTGTCTCTTCCACTTTTCTGCTGGTGTCCTGAGAAGCCTCTCCCGGCCCGGGTCAACAGCTGCCCTCACTGGCTTGGCCTTGGCAGCTGCACACAGTGTGGGCTTATCTTCTTTTGCTGGCACTTCCTTTTCTGTGTACTTGTTCTGAATCTCTTTGTCCTCTTTGCTTCTTTTTTCTTTGCTCTCTGAGTACCTTTGGTTTGGGGTGTCTTCTTGGTCTCGCCGTCGCCTCATTCTAGTGAAGATAAAATACTAATAGGAAAAGTGTCAACAGAAACTTATGGAAATATCAAGATGTGTTCAAATGTAGAGACAGCCAGGACCACAGCGTGTGAAAAGGAAACCTAGAATGTGATAAACCTAGCTTCTCTATTAAACAGGAAACCCTCCCTAGTTCTTTGCAGACAAGAACACTGTCGACATCTGTCTGTTCTCTTTCCTGCTTAGAATATATGGATGAAAATATACTCATTTATACATGGTAGTAAGCTACCACCTCACCCAACGTCTGGGCAGTGCTTCGACTCACAAATACGCACAGTGAACAGCATCCAGAGGGTGGCTAACAGATGGCCAATCAGAAACCCAAACCCAGAGCTGCCCCAGCCCTTACAGAGAATGGTGTGCTATATGTATAACGCACACACACCCTCTCACAGTTACACTGTACTGT
This sequence comes from Arvicanthis niloticus, assembly GCF_011762505.2. NCBI lineage: Eukaryota > Metazoa > Chordata > Mammalia > Rodentia > Muridae > Arvicanthis > Arvicanthis niloticus. The sequence goes on along the minus strand of NC_047665.1, from coordinate 4,306,987 downwards.
GGAGGGAGCAACAACAACAAAAAACAAGTCTGTGCATTTTAAATCCAGATGCATGAGTTTCCAAACATCCTGCTCTGCCACTGCTGGAACTGGAATCTTGGTATCTTGAGCACAAAGCCCACCCATCACCAGTGCTGCAAGCAGTGCTTACTGCTCAGACTCTTGAGCGCAATGCCCGAATTTAAATTTACTCTTATTTCATGTGCACTGGTGTTTTGTTTGCATGTATGTCTGTGAGAGGGTGTAGGGTCCTCTGGAACTGGAGTCACAGACAGTTGTGAGCTGCTACGTTGTTGCTGGGAACTGAACCCCGGTCCTGTGGAAGAACAACTAGTGCTCTTAACCACCGCTCCAGCCCCAGTGCCTGCTTTGATACCCGAGTGACGAAATTCAAATCCTACATGTGGTAGGTTGCAGCCTCTCTGATGTTACCAGCTTTTATTAGGCAATGAAAATTTGAAGTGTAAGACTTGAATTTCACAGAAAAATTTTAACGATGGTTTTAAGGGGGTTTATCTTCAAGAATGTCAGAGTCACTTTTTCCTTTGTTTTATATTTAAAGAGTGATTTTCTTTCATTTATATGCATATACACATGTGTACCATATATATTAAGTGTCCATGAAGGCCCTGGAATTGGAGTTGCGGGTGATTGAGAGCCACCGAATGTAGGTATTAGGAATGGAACCAGGGGCTTGTGTGCACAAGCAGTAAGTGCTATCTCTTCAGCTGCATTGTGGTTTTTTTTTTTTTTTTGACATACTGTCACACATAGCCTAGGCTGGCTTCGTATTCCCTTTGTAGCTAAGGCTGGCCTCGAACTCATGATTTCTTAAACGAGAAACAATTCTCACTTAGGCAGTATTAAACGGTACTACACCGAGGTAGTAAGATGACTTCTTTCTGCCCTGCTGATTACTGTTTCTTAAGCTCCAGACTGTCACCGACTTCATGTGAGTGTACTGTGAAATGAGAAGAACACTGTTGAGTTAAAGTGCAGCACTGTCAGCCAGCAGAGCAAGGATCCACGCAGACCATAAAGGTCCCTGCCTCTCAATGACGTCATCAGGAGCAAGCACGGTGCCACGCACCTGAGCTACTGAAGATAATTACTAAGCATTAAGCTACTTTAAAATCAAAACCCAAAACAGGGAAGAAAGAATGCCTGGCCGGTGTGTGAGCCAGCCCGCAGCATCTGCACCCACAGCCACATTTACATCAGTTTGCTTTCAGTTTTTAAAAAAGATATTAAAATTATCTGAAAACGGCTCAGTTTCTGTTGGGTTGGTCTTGTGTGCTGTATATTCAGATGCTGAGTCCTGTGCTCCAGGATCAGGCTGCAGTCTGGACATGGGCACTGTACTGACCCATGTGCTGTTGAGAATGCTCTTCAATACTCTCTAGATGATAAAAGGCTGGAGCCTGTGACTGACTGGCAGGAGACAGGAAGGCAGGACTTGAGATTGAGTAGGGAGTCTCAGAGGAAGAAAAAAGGGAGGGGACAAAGGAGGTCGCCATGAGGCAGGATGGACCATGAGCATGTGGCCAAGAGAAAATCACCCTGAAGACACACATGGAACAGAGCAAACAGAGCAAGACTCAGTTGGCAAGTAACTCAGGCCTACGGCTGGACGTAGATTAGAACAGTAAGTCAGGCCTATGGCTGTACGTAGGTGAGATTAGTTGAGAACCTGCCCAGTATAGTGCCAACGGATTGTTAATAAAAAAATAATAGGTTCCTGTACCTTATATTTGGGAGCTGTATGGACTAGAGTGGGTTGGAAACCCCCCTAAAATTACTCTAACTTCACAGGTTTATTTTTCTCTGTATCAATAGACCCACATTTAGAAACTGGTACAAGAAAATAAAAACACCACTCCTTTGAAACATGTGCTTACTTTCTCCTCATGGGACAGTCCTTCATGAAGTGTCCGATTTTCCCACAGATTCGGCAGCACCTGTCATTTGGGGCCAGTTCTCCCTCAGTTAGAACATCTGGATCAAAAAAGTATGCCTACAAGAACACAGTTGTACAAAATGAAGTGTGAACAAGACCACGGCATACCATGCAACCGGCGTGAGAACAGGCTGATATTTTAGTATGTGTACCACTCCTCCCCGAAGATCTGAACACCAGGGAGAGGCACGCTGATACAGACCCACCTATTAAAAAAAAGCTCTATGTCTTTTATCCCTTCAAGTTGGAGGGCACTGACATATGAGACATAGTAGTGCCTTCAACACAACAGCAGAAGCTGAGGTCACATAGAGCCTGACATGAAACAAAATGGCCACACTGCAGTAAACTGAGAAACACACAGTGCAGATTCTATATTAAAGTAAGGCCAAGAGCTGCATGCCAGTGCTGCTGCATGCCAGTGCTGCATGCCAGTGCTGCTGCTGCATGCCAGTGCTGCTGCATGCCAGTGCTGCTGCTGCTGCACGGCTTCCTAAGGAAAAAACACCCCGGCTGCTTCTGTGTCTGCTGCCAGAGGCTGGGATGCTGTATCCCCCTGCACACCTCTGAGAAAGCACTCATCTGAGCACATTATGCAGGGGAAGGACCTCTTGAACAAGCATGAGCAACACCACCGTAAATGTCCAGGGCAGCATCTGACGTGAGCCCGACAATGATTTGCTAAAAGTCCCTCCTCGCCCACATGCAGAAGCTGAATCAGAGTCTTCTGACTGCAAGAAGGGAATGGCAAGCAGCTGGTCAAAGGAGACAACGTTCTGGACAGAGAAGGAACATGTCCAGAGAGAGATCTATTGCAACCTAGTGGCTACAGTTAATAATACACATTTCAAAATAACTCCACATATTTCAAATGCCACACCACGAAGTGACAGAGGAGAAGACAGATACATTAATTAGCCAGCTTCATTCAACCATTCCATATTGCAGACTTATTTGGTGCTTAAAATGTGCATCTTAATTGCTCTTTGGCATTTCTAACAAAAACTCACCAGTTTGGAGGGGTTGTCCTTTGGAAATCCTTTGACTGGAATTCCAAATACTCTTCTACCATTGATAAAAGCTTTCATTATAAAATTTGTCACTATAAGGAAAATAGTAAGAATTCAATTACATGCATTAAGAGGACAAGAAATCGCACCAAGTTAACAGACAAGAGTAACTTACTTTTCCTTGATAATCCAGCACCAAGATTATGATTCAGATCAAAGGGGTCTGAGTAAAGAAGATAATGAGACAAGTAAGATAACAGAGTAGACACTGCCAGCATTCATCTCATTATCTAGGTACACACAAGAACAGAGTGTCACCTGCTATGCTCATCAGCCAGGGCTATGCATGGCTCAGCAACAGACAAACCGACACATCAGGCAAGATCTCCCCAAAGCATGAGTGAGAAATGGGCACTGTATCATTATTTATGATCTTTATAAAGTTCCTCATATTGTCCAGGTTGCCTACTTCTGGAAAAAGTACTGAGGAAGACTCACTAACCAGCTCATTTAGTGATGTCCATTTTGTGTTCACAGTAGAAGTTGCAAACATAAACAAACCAGGAGTGGCAGTGCATGCCATGCCTATGATCTTAGCACATGGGCAGCAGATGCACAAAGGCAAGGAACTGGAGGCTGGCCTGGGCTGTATAATTGAGTTCCAGGCCAATCTGAGCTATAGAGTGAGTGGCACTGTAATGGTGGATACTGATTATCAAGGGCCAAGGAGCTGGTTCAGCGTGTAAAGCATTTGTTGAACACTTGTCACGACCTGAGCTTGATTCACAAGAACCATTAAGAGCCAGACGCAGTAATCGAACTTACTCTTCAGCATGCTTCTAAACCTAAGTATTATTTTATGGATGATTTCAAACACCATACACATGACTCATGGTCATCACATGAAGATTGCTATCATTTTTTTCCCCTAAAACGGCACTGAAAAAGGCAAAGGGGGAACAAAGATCCTTCTTTTTACAGCCCTCCCTCCATGGGGATGTGAAGGTCCTGCTTGCAGAGAGCACAGCAGGCGTCTGGGAGTGAAGCTAGGCACTATGATTCTGTCAACAAAGCTTCCAGAGGGTAAGCACCAAGCTGGGCAACATGACACTAGATGTCACAGTCAACTGGAGCAGAGACTACCACTCTCTCAGTTCTGCCTCTTTCTTTCCTTCTTCCTTCCTTCCTTTCTTCTTTTCTTTTCTTTCTTTCTTTCTTTCTTTCTTTCTTTCTTTCTTTCTTTCTTTTTCTATTTTTTTTCAAAGTTCACTTAGTATGCTGAGTAACAACAACAGACATGGCGGCAATCTGAGAAACTCCCCTCACTAATCTGTGCTTTGATAGGGGCATCTAGACCACAAGTCCCTACCATACATGTCCCAGGTAATGTTCATGGCACTGAGTCCAGTACTGCCCAAAGTAATGAAATCATCAGCCAGTCCATACATTATCTACATACCAGTGGGTAAGAAAAAACCCTATGAGACTGAAAAGGTATTTTCCCAGCCCCTCCCAGCTCATTTTAAAGCATTTAACCTTCATTTTGTTTCCTTAAAAATTAAATCCCTACCACTTAGAACCAACTAGCTATAAACGTCAGTGGCTCCCGTGGACTGCGACGTGGCTCCTGTGGACTGCTGAGCTCAGGAGGGGACCTGAGCCAAGGGTGCTGGAGTCACACACAGGCTTGGGCACCAGGTCCAGCTAGGAAAGGCCTTTCTCTCTGGTCAGCAGTGAGAAATCAGTACAGACAATTCTTTTCCCAACAGTATGTAAGGGCCTAAAAATTCATTTCTAGTGGCACTTTCCTACCTTTTAGTAAAGTTTCATTTTTAATTTTAGTTTTAAAAAGTTTTAAACTTTCTTATAAAAAATACATAAAAATATCACACTTGAAAATTAACCAGACCCAAGGTTTATAAAACTGGACGACTTCCCAAGCTTCTGGAATAGGCATTCACATCTGGAAGTGTGGAACTGCATGTTAAACTCTACACACTCAGTACTGAGTGCTTTCTACACTTACCCACGACCAAAAAGAAAAAATACACGGCAGAATTAAACTAGAAAACCAACTCACTTCAGGCTTTAACCCCCCACTGTCCTGAAGCTGCCTCACCTCTACTGCTGTGCTCATTTCCTGTGTGGGTCCAACAACAGAGTTTATTCTCAGTGAAAACTCTGGACCCATAAAAGGCCCCTCCTGGAGGTATTAGTCACTTAAAAATAAACTTTTAGGGTGGTGTGGGCCATAGCAGGGCCGCTGTACGCACACACGTGACTGTCTCCAAAGATGTGTTGGGGACGAGCCAGAGGGGCTCACAGTTGGCACTCACTGTGCCCTGCACACCGCCCCCCACACACCAGGCCAGCACCTCACTTCTAAGTGGACTTCTTTGTACCTTCAATAACAATGTATTTTGAGGTCCACTGTTTCTTGAACGTTGTAAGCAGACTTTTCCTTCTGATGCTGATTACATGTTCCTTAAAGTCAAACTCCTCAGTGTAGAAGCGTAGAAGTCCCAACCACAGCTGCCCGACAGATTCTGTATTTTTTCCATACTCTGGCCAACAAGTGGGCTACAGACAGAAGAGAACAAGGATACCACTCAATCACAAAGTGTTAACAGTAGTATGCATGTGCACCTCAGGAGGAAACCTGGACAAATCAGTTGGCTTATATACATAAAACGACTTCGTTTTATGTATATAAGTTTTCTTTCACATTTTAAAGCAGCATTTCCATGAGTGACTTGCAGCAGAGACAACTGAGAATTTTCAGTGACGTGTCCAGCACAGGATGGCAAGAGACTTTGTGAAGAGACTGAGGAACTCTGCGGACCATAGCACTGAACTCAGTACACATGCCACAGGCATGTGACAAGATCAAACAACAAAAATCCATCCCCTTGGAACAGTTACTAACTACCAAGAACCAGCTGACAGTGAGGAAACCCTGGTACAGTGCCTGAAACACATCCAGCTTAGGGACAGGACCAAGTGAAAGGGGACACCTGTGAATGCCAGTCTTCACAGTCACAACAGACAACTATAGCACAGAACAGGATGACTTTTAGCCAAGGACTGGGAAAATCTTTATTTTTAAAATACGCACCAGTTCATTTATTTGATCGAAAAAGTAAATATTCCAGCCATCAACAAGTATTTCTGGTTTCTTTTCACCTTTGTATATCTGAAATTAATTTTAAAAGTATTATTATAGAATGAAAAGTTAAAAGTGTTGACACCAAAATATCCAGGAAAAGTTAAAGATTTCACTACAGAACGACAGCATGACAGCAGAAGCAGAGGCTCAGATCCAGCCCACAACCCCCATAGCACCTACCTCTTGAAGCACGGGGATGACAGGTGGGGACCTCTGCTGCAGGAAGTATAGCACCATAAGCGTGTAAGCGTAGGATGACAGGCTACCCCTGGATGCGTCACCAATGTCACACATCTAGAGGGAGAGAGCACTCTGAAGGGTGTTTCTACTCAGCTTGCAGTCACCCCATCACCACCAATTCATTGAGGAACTAATACAAAAACCACATCTTAAAAATGAAAATATGTCAACAAAAGCAACTAACCCAACCCAAATCTAACTGAACTCAACAAGGAAGTGGACTGTTAATCACAGCAGGAGTATCATGAAAAGTTAACACACTAAGGTCAGGCATTGTGGTGGTGCACGGCTTTAATCCCAGCACTTGGGAGGCAGAGGCAGGAGGATCTCTGAGTTTGAGGCCAGCCTGGTCTATACAGCAATTTCCAGATAAACCACAAGCATCAGTGTACCTACCTTTGTGAACACTTTCATGGTATAGCACAGATATTTCACTCTGGGGTCAATGGCTGAGTATGCAGACAGGAGCCTTGTGTTATGAAGGGCCTATTGAAAGGGAAAACACGCCATGAGGCTCTCGTGTAAATGAGACATGTAAAATGCTGTGACCTGGAAAGGCTCAGACTGCCGTATGATTTAGAGACTGCCTTTCTTTCTGAGATACGCTGTGTTAATCTAAGAGATAATGACACTAACACGTGACTTCTGATTTCTTGAATAAATCTTTGTTCTGAATAGAGAAAAAAAAAGCCATTAAAATAAACAAGCATGCTACTAGGTGTGGTGACATAGGTCTGCCATCCTAGCACTCTGGAGACGGAGGCAGAGGATGAGAAGTTTAAGGGTCATTGTCAGCGTGAGAGGTTCTGTCTCAAAAACCAAGACAGTGAATCCAAATGGAATAAGATAAAATAAAACCAAATAAAATAAAGTAAGAAGTTTTCTTTAAGTGGATGTAAGATTCTCTCCCTTTCACTGTGGCATCATTTGTTCGAAATGCTCCCAGGTCCCACTGGGCCTCGAAGAGGCCAGGTGTGAGGCCAAAAGAAGGGACACAGCACACAAAACAGATTACAGGTTCAAGCCAAGCAGATAACTGCTTTATCTGCTTTTCCTGACTTTATCTGAAGTGAATCTTCACAAGTGCATGAGCTCATACACACACACACACACACACACACACACACACACACACTCACACACTCACATGCATACATACACACACACTCGTGCTCACACACATGCACTCACACACTTTCTCTCACATACACACATATACATCCTCACACCTAAACCACTGAGCTTCCTAGTTATTCGCCAACTTGCTGACTTGATAGGCACTGGGATGGAATGCCAGGCAAACAACCCACGAGGATGTGGGCGGCCACTGAAGTCTCTAGAGCCCCGGACAAGGTATACACCAACCACTCAGACAATTCACAAATTAAACAAGAGCAGAGAGCTGCTTAGCCATTTGGGGATAAAACTGAGCAACCAAAAAGACAGGGATAAGACAGATGAAATGGATGCCTCATTTCCCTTAGCTACTTTTTTGTTTTGTTTTGTTTTTTGTTTTTCAAGACAAGGTTCCTCTGTGTAATAGCCCTGGTTGTCCTGGACTCACTTTGTAGACAGCCTTCAGCTCACAGACATCCACCTGCCTCTGCCTTGCCTCCCAAGTTCTGGGATCAAAGGCGTGCATCACCACGTGTGGTTCGTTTACTTATTTTTAAAGAGACATTCACTCCTCTTTATCTCCTTAAGAAAATGCCTAACAGTGTGTGCTTGTGATCTTGGCATTGGTTTGTGGGGCCGAGGCAGGCAGGGCAGCAGCTCAAGGCCACCATGAGCTGCACAGCAAGTTCATGGCTAACCTTGCAGTATGAAACCGTGTCTCAACCTCATTCTTACCTCCCTCCCCTCCAAAAAGATTGGATGGGAGAAAGAAAGAAAGGATTGAAGGAAACAAGCAAACAAGAAAAAAAGAAAAGGGGATTTTTGGGGATAAAATCTCCAAAACAGGAGATTTATGACATGGCAAGCGAGAGGCAGAGTGGGCTAGGCTAGTCATTGAGACTCTAAAAATCAAAACATCAAAAGACAGGCTGGCCAGGCCCTAGGAAGTCTTACCAGTGTGTTATACAAGCTGATGTCCACCTCCAGACCACTTCTTAGATGGAAGAACTTCACGATGGGCACCTTGGCTGTTGTGATAGGCAGGATGTTCCTCAGCCCTAGGAGGGAAGAAAGAAAAGAGTGCTGAAACAACTTGGGAGAGATGATTCTCACAAGACCTAACTTCAGCAGTCTGCTTGTATTCATTACAGCTAACCAAACAATTGTTACTAAGTAACTAGAAGACACCTGGCAAGGTAGGTATCTGTTATACACATTGATATTTGAGTTATAAGAACCAAGAAGTCCACTGTCCTCCATAAAGCAACTGGTTAATAAGAACCTGCAAGTGTGTACGCAGGGGGTCCGTTTCCACACAGCAGCTACTAGAGCTTGCATACATGAGCTCTCCTACCCTGTCCACCTGACTGACAGCCTGGAGCAGCATCTCAATGCCTGACACAGCAGTCACCACAGAGCTAGAAGCAATGCATGGATGTGACTTTGCAGGTGAGGAGACTGCCTGAGCTACACTCTGAAAGGAACATGCTGAGACAGTGGAAGTGGTGGCCATTCACTAGACAAGGGAAATGGAGCAAAAAGGCCTGAGGGCCCTTCCATGACACTATGTAGGCTGGAGAGTAGACTTGCGGGGGAACAGGAAAGAAACAGAGGAATTATCCTTGAGGAGAAAGAAGCCAGTGAGGGCATAAACACTGGAGAAAGGACCAATGGTAGGCCAGAAACACAGGGATGGAGGCAGGGTGACCCCTCTTGATGAACTGTCATGGTGGCCTCAGACGGAGGAACACATATGTGAATGGGAAGACAGTGCTCTCAGTCCCAGCAGGCCTGCATGTAATGGGGACTTGCAGAAGACCCTTCACAACCAGACTCTCAACTTCACCTTGCATGAGGGAGAACAGAGACCTCAGGTGTTGCTGAGGCACGTGCTTGCTGTGGAACCGGGCCTCAGACTGAAGCCAGGCAGCTTCAACTTCCCTGTGTGCACTGTGACTAGCAGTCATTTGCCTATTCTGCTGACTCCACACATGGCAGTGCTCAAGTCTGGGTGAGATTTAGATAAGAATGGGTAGAGGCAGCAGAAAGGAAACGTACAATAAACCAAAAGCCCAAGTTCACACGGCACAGAATAAGTGGGAACTCTGGAATCCAGAGCCTCTACCAACACTACACTCCTCTTTCCCTTCAGGGAATCTACTATGCTAGATTTCATTTGACACTCATGATACTATCCTTGAAGACCTATTCCTTGCATGTCCCCCTGGTTCCATTTTATTATTCCACAGCCTTCTGTTTATCCACTCCAATAAAAGGAGACACGGGCCTTTTAACTTCTCTGCTGTCTAAATGCATCCTAATTGCATAGCAGGTGTTCAATATCATAGGTGGAAGGACTGCTTCTTAAGGTATTGTCCTTACAAAGTATACACTGAGGATGCTTAGGAAAAAACCAGTATGTCTCAAGTGACCCAGAAAGAGACCCAGAACAAGCAAGAGTGAGTTACAATAAGCATCAAAGCCCAAACCTAAAACCTAAGCACTATCTAATCTAGCAGCTTCAGTTTCTTTGCATAACCTGAAAATCCACATAAAACTTATCTTTAGAGATGGATTCTCGTTTGAGGACAGTACCTTCTCAACATACAAAGTAAACTGTACCACTGTGTGTGTGCACACCCATAAGTGTGTCCACAAGAACAGGTGGCTGAATTGCTCACTGTAATAACTTTGATCTCATTATATAAAAGATTAAGAAATTAATGTTTAAAGAAAGTATATTGTCATGTGTTGTGGCTTACACCTGCAATCCTATGTCCTCAGGAGGCAGAGGCAAGAGTTGTGAGTTCAAGGCCAGCCTGGGCTCACATGAGACCCTATCTCAAAACAACTAGCCACAAACAAACAAACAAACAAACCCATCTAAAGCCAATTAATCAAGGAGCCAACCCACCTGGCAAACAGCCAGCCAGGCATGATGCTGCACATTTATAATCCCAGAACTGGAGGTAGAGGCAGGCAGACAAGATTAGCCTCACTTATATAGTAAGTTTGAGGCTAGCCTGCACTACATGTTTAAGACAGAGCTGAGGTTGTAGTTCAGTGGTAGAGCACTTGCCTCTGATGGACAAGGCCTCAGATTCTATCCCCAGCTACAGAGGGACAAGCAAGCAAACATTCACTTAAACTATTTTGTAAGAGCATTTTAGGTCTGTACATCATTTGCAGGATGTACCCCTTTTAGAGCTGTAAATACTTCAGAAACCACCTAAAACAGTCTTCTCGATTTGTGTAAGAAGAGATCAAGATACATGACTTAAATACCTCACCTGTTTCGAGTTCTCCTGAGACCAATAGCTAGCACCAACACACAGGCAGTACTAGCAAAATCCTCTTATATATCAGACCACAGAACATTTTAATGACACCAATATTGCACATATTTGTAATTAACTCATCATACTTCCTCATTGGCACAGATAAACTCTACGTATATAAAACACTAAAGAAAAAGAAGTATTTTAGAACAGGTATGGACGTACCTGAGTGCTTTCTGAGGACTCGTGCCAGCTCCTCAATAGTTCTTACACAGTCCAGCCCCTGCAGGAAAGGCACAAACAACAGGAGGGAAATCAAGAAGCAAGCTGGGACTGTCGGCACACACCTGTCATCTTAGCTACTCTGGAGGCTGAGCAAGACAGTCACCACTTAAAGGACTGTCCTGGGCTGCAAAGAAAGTTCAAAGCCAGCATGGGTGATCTAGTGAGACTAAGGGAAAGGACTCTAGCTCAGTGCTTGTGTGCTTGGCTAGCCTGTGTGAGGTTCTGGGTCAGACGGAAAACAAAACAGGAAGAGTAAACTGTGCTTACTTCTATTGCCTTCAGAGATAGTGAGATTAACTTCAAATCTTTTGTGTGTGTGTGTGTGTGTGTGTGTGTGTGTGCATGCGCACGTGTGAATGAGTGTGGGCACACGTATCAGGACATGACATGTATGAAAGACAGTATGCATGGATGTCAGAGAACTTTCAGGAATTAGTTTCTTCTTCTACTGTGGGATTCAGCCATTGAACGCCAGTCATCAGGGCTGCACTGAAAGCTCTTTTACCTACTGTGCCATCTCATCAGCCCAACTTCAGATGGTTTTTATTTTTCTTTCAGTTGAGTTGCCATACACACAAAACACCCTAAAGATATGCAAGCCTCTAAACATATCTTAATTGCTTTTGGATGTACAACAAAAGCCAGAATAGGAGCTTCCAGAAAGGTCTCTGAACCAGGAAGACATTCCCTCTCTTTCTATGTCATTCCCTGACTTGGAAGAATACCTAGGTATGGACGTGCAAGCAAAGCTTCTGTGTTTGTCTCATTTATGCTGGCACGTCTACATACAGTTTAACCAACAACTGATGACTTGCTGTGGACAATAATTGAATTCACTTTACTTCCTGGTAGGACTAGCTAAAATTAAAGTCACGTAGCAATTCGGGATGGTATTCATACTTGATGTTTTTGCTGTTTTTCAGACCAAAGTCTTTGTGGGAAGCCCAGGCTGAGCTCAGATTCAAAGCTCTCTTGCCTGACTCCCCCGAACTGTGGGATATAAGCATATACCACTGTGCCGTGGCACGTAAAAGTATGCTTGTCATCCCCACAGCATACAAAACCTACACCCTATTTAGAGTTTTACTTTAGAAATACTGTCACAGGTAGTTTATAAACCACATGAATGAGAGTCATCTTGGAGGAGATATGGTGGATTATTCCTTATGGTGGACCTAATCTCACCCCACACCGTTCACCAAATCCCAGGAGACCCTGGCTGTGGCTACTCTCCTGAAGTCAGGAACACCCTCAGAATGCAGAGTCAGCACAAGCCACGAGAGTCCCTGAGCAGTGGCAGTCACTGGGTCAACAGTCACTGGGTCAACAGCTTCTACACCACCACTGCTTCTGAAAAGTGTTCCGCAGTGACAGGCGTGGCTGGAAGGACGGCCCCCAACTGGCATGCACAAGGCACTGGATCCAGTCTCCAGCACTTTTCAGACTTACTCTGTTATCAAAAAGAAAGCAGCCTCAGAGAAAACATCCAGGACTGGGTGTGGCACTATGCTAATAAACCTGTAAAAATAGCTGTTAAGAGTGTCATGAGGGCATATGCCACAGGCTCAGGACTCAGGCTGAGGCAGGAGGATCAAGAGTTGCAGACGAGTCTGTCTTCAGGGAAAGGGAAACAAATCACACCACCACCACCACAAGTAGGCTCTGAGCTGCATCTCAGCACAAGGCTCCATCCTGCCGTCTCCTGATACACACAATCCAGGCCAGCCAAGACAGAATGTCTCAGAGCAGCACGGAACAGAAATGATTACCTCTGTTTTCTACCAAAGGACACATGTTTTGGTGCTGATAAGACCAAGTTTGTCTCAAATCCAGGTTCTGAACTATAAAGTTAATACTCACCATGTACAAGCAAACCAACATCACAGTTATCTAGGGGGTAGGTGTACTGGTCTAGTGGCCAAGCCAATGGGCACTGGTGAAGGTGGTCTAGTTTCACAAAATCCAGTCCAATCTGTACAACACTGGAAAGCCCCTTTAAAGCTATCTAGTCTCTCTGTGTGGGTGTGTATGTGTGTAAGTGTGTGTGTGTATCGTTGTTGTTTTGGTGAGACAGGCTTTTTCTTTCTATGCAGCCCAGGCTGACCTTGAACTTCTAGCAACCCTCCTTCACGAGGCTCCCAGGAGCTCGGACCACAGGTGTGCACCACCCATGCCCAGCCAGAGCTCTGAACTACTCTTCACACCCCCTCCAAGAGTGTCAGCGCAGGTGCCAGGGGCTGTGCTTCCTGGTGCACTGCATGTGGAATGCCCGGCACATTCCAGATGCCTCGCGGTTCTGCCAGTGAGGACGGCGCTAACCACATGCTCACAGCACATGTGTGTTCACGTGGCAACCGTACCTCAGCAGTCTCATGTCCGTTAATCGTCATACAGACGTCAAGGTCACTCTGTTTGAACCCAAATCCATTTTTGGAGGAGCCAAACAAGCTCAATTTAGTTCCTGTTAGGGACAGATGACAAGTAATAGCTCATTACCTGAGTACATGTAATTATTCTTTATTTAAAAAACGGCCCTCTCATGAATCCAAAATACCAACTGCTAACTATCCTCTCGTAATTGTGGTCTTTAAAATCTTTTATAACAATTATTCACTTATTGATTTCTTGTGTCAGCATGTGTGCGTAAGGTGGTCAGAGGACAACATACACATGCAGGGGTGGGTTTTCCTTCCATCATCTGGGTCCTGGACTCAGGTCACCAGGCTTGGCAGTAAGGTCATTTATCTGTTGAGCCATCTTGCCAGCCTCAATGTCCTTTTAACTACACATTTATTTTTAATGATTCCCTTAGTTTACTTAAATATACAAGCTGTATATGACATGAAAGAATAGTGGATATCACTTTATACCAAAATGCAAGGATGTTTCAAGGAAAACTGTACATCATCTTATGACATTTAATACTGAGCTGTGCTGTCTATGTAGTTTAAAAGATTGGGTTTTACCTGTGTGTGTATGTCTCAATACATGAGTGCGTACACCCAGAGAGCAGCGGTGTCTGCAAGAGTAGTATGCACTCCTACTGCTAAGCCATTTCTCTGCTCCTATAAGTGTGTGTGACTTAACTGCAGTCCCCAGTGAATTCACCTCCTATGTCCTGGGTGACCCCACACCACCATCTTTCTACTGGTAATTAGATGCTGCCAAGTCAATGTGCCTGGAATACATATATCACCTTCCTTTTTCCTACAGAGAGAAAAAAAAATATTTACCTGGAAAGTCCTGTTTTATGAAACTTTCTAGATTTTGCCGGATATGTTCACGAGCCTGATCTTCGACAATAGTTGGAGAAAAATCCTCTGTTTAAAATCAGATAGGTACAACGAGTGAGGAGTGGCTTAAAAATTGGTATTTCTAGAAAAGCTAAAAAAAGTTTTGAGAAAAAGAAAACTTACAAGATTCAAAAAACAGATTTTTATCCTTCTCAACAGATAGTCTTAGCAATAAAAACAAACAAATAACACCTGTCTCAACCCTGTGGGACACGATGTAATCCCAGCACTGGGTGGCAGAGGAGAGCATCACTGTGAGGTCCAAGCCAGTCAGGGACACACAGAACACCCTGCTTCAGAAGAACTGTCACCTCAAGAACGGCCTTGGAATGGGAGCTAACTGGGACAAGGGCTCTAACTTTGGGCTGTCAGAGCCTCTAGAACAGGAGCAGAGGTGTCTAGGGTTATCCTGTTTTTAACTGGAAGCCCAGTTTCCTTCCTTAACATCTGAAAAAGCTTAACAAAACAAAAATGTCAATGGTAGCTAGACATGGTAGTATATGTGTATGATTCTGAATAGTTGGAAGCCTGAGGCAGAGGAGGATTGCTGGGACCCAAGAATTTAATAAGAGAGTGAGACCCTATTAGGAAAAGAGGGAAGGGGGGGGGGATCAGGCTAGGCATGACAGTGCCTGCCTATAATCCCAGTATTCAGGAGGCAAAGGCAGGAGGATAGCAACCTCCATGGCAGCTTCAGGGAGAAAGAGGGAGAGAACCTGCTGGGGTGTAGGGAGCTTCTTAAGAACCAGTCAGGGTGGGGCTCCGAGTACATCCAGACTAAGCAGCAGGAGGCTTCTTCAGAAATAGAAACTGAAACTTCTCTCAGCTCCAGTGCTTCCAAATGGATGTTCCTTAAAGAGCTTGCACGTGGGCTATTCAAAGTATTCTTTCCCTCAAGGTGTAGGCACTGTCATAGGAAAGGGAGCACAAGGAGCCTAAGAGCCCGAGGTCAGGGTGTGTGTATGTCAGGCACAACAGGACGGCTGCACTCCTGCACTCACAGCAGCAGGAAGCTGTCTGCAAGACTCTAGCATGCAGGGGTGAGGAGCCCTCACACCTAACTGAGGAGCTGACAGTGGATGGCCCCCACATCCTGGAATCATTCAGTTAGCGTGAGAAGAGGGAGTGGATGCAGGAGGAGTTGGGAGAGGGGTGGTAAGTACCTACGCTCACAACACGCTGTACACAATTCTCAAAGTACTAACTGTGAGGCTGACAGCGACTGTGATGGAGCATCAGGTGAACACAGAACACTTACTGTAACACTGGATGCAGACTTGATCTAAGATATTTGAGAACTTGGGTGTCAGGGGTGGCAAAGGTTCCAGCTGGATTCTCTTGAAGTCCTCAGGACAGTCCTTCTTTAGGTGACCTTCTCGCTTACACAAGCTGCACACTACTGTGGGAGACTGCAGGGAAATGCGAACCAAAACAGAGTGTGAATCTTTGCTAAATAAAGGGTCTTTAAAAATGATCTACATATACACCTCAATTTATTTATTTATTTATTTATTTATTTATTTATTTATTTTTTAGGGTTTACAAACTTTATTGGCTCAATAATAAACAGCAAAGAAAATGTTAACTATCACACCGGGGGCGTCATGTAGACGTGAAAGCCACCCTTGGAAAGCTACACCCTAATTTAAAGCTACCTGAAGGCCTGATACGGGAAAGCGGGAAAGCAAATCGAACTGTCTGTCACCTATGTACATACATCCCCATTAGTGTCAGGAGGGACAGGGTCACAGGGTACAAAACAGAAATGTATTACACCACGCCGAATGGGAAGCTACTGCTCTAGTTCATAGAGACTGAAACCAGGGCTGGCAATTAGCTCAGCTGGTAAATGGCACTTGGTGCCGAGCCTGGAGACCTCAGTTCAATTCCTGGGACCCACAGGAAGGAAAGAAAAAAGAGAGAGAACCGACTTCCTCAAGTCAGCCTCAGAGTTCCATATCCATGCAAGGACACAATGCCTACTGCTCACACGTGACAGAAAGAAAACTAGAAACAACACCCACTGGAGTTCGTAGAGTCGCAGACCTCAGCCTACCAGCAACTATTACCTTTCCTTTGGTGAAGGTCAGCTTTCTGAATTCATAGAAGAACTCAGCCTGGTCCCCTGGTGAGTTTTCCTCACAGAAGCTTTCTTCTTTAAGAGTTATTCTATTGAGGTCTATGAGCAGAGCCCCACTCAGGTGTCCGCCACACTCTTCTGGATCTTCATCCTTAGCAGGCTCAGCCAAGTCATCTTCAGAGAGAGCGTCCTCCTCACCTGACCCAGTACATCTGCTGTCCCCCTGATGTTCATTAGCAACCCCTTCCTCCTCTTCTGTAAGGTTAATGCTGAGCCTGGGCTCTTCCTCTTCCTCCTCCTCCTCCTCCTCCTCATCTTCTTCCTCATCAAAGTGCACGGCTGCTGATGTGTGGCCCTGGACCAACGGGGAAAAGCAATTCAGAGCTTCCTCTAGTTCATCGGTGCCTTCTGTGCTTTCTTCATTGATATCAGCCTTGTCATCAAAAGAGGCACAGCTGGCACACTCCTCAGCTCCAGGGTTCCGGAGCCCTACTAACTCCAGAGTGTTGTCTGCCTGGAGACCGCACAGGCCGCCACAGTTCTGGAGTTCTGGGTGCTTGCTGCTGCTTAAACCTTGATCATCAGTGCTATAAGGATGCTTGGTCTTCCTTCTGGCGTTCTTGTTGTCACTTTCTGCTTCTTGACGCTCTGCTGTGACATCCTCAAAACCCTCACAACTGACCTCTGCCTGGACACAGCCCGAGCTTTCCTGGTGGACTGGCATGTGCACACCTCCGCTCTTCTCCGTTGCTGGGCTTCCCAACCCCTCAGCCGTGTTGTTAGGAGTAAGCGGCTCTGCCCTGCAGGCACCTGAGGGGTAAACACCAGGATCTCGAGCCACAGCCGCATTTGCCGCATTTCCAAGTTTATCGGTATTTGTTGCTTGGAGCTCTGCGCCACCATTTTTTGCTTCTTTGTAAGGGTCCGAAACACAGGTGATTGGGCTAGAAAGCTTTGTGAGGTTGGGTTTTGTAACTTTATGTGGAAGAGCGAAATATTTATACGTTGTCCTCAAACAATGAAGTATATACTCAAACACAGGTTGGTTATTCAGGGTCCTTGCCACATTTCTTTTAACAGAATAGGGGTCTGTAACAAAAAGAGAGAGAGAAAAGAAAGCCACCACTTCATCCACTTGTGTTTCACCATGCTTAAACTAGACTTTCCAGGATAAAGCAGGTAGCAACAACAGTAGAGTGGACCATGCAGCTTACATGCTTTAAACACTTTACGAAACAACCCGGGGGGGTGGGGTGGGAGTGGGGGCAGCAGTTAAGAGCTGAAAGCAATGCTTCTGAGTCTCAGGGAACTGATGCCCCTTCCCTAGCTGCTCAGTGACTGGAGGTAGGAAAGATGTCAGTGTGGCTCTGGAGCCGTGGGGAACTTAGGAGTTTCCGACAGGCTTTGTGGCTGAGTGCTCTGTACCTCACTCAGCCGGCCCTGCAGTGTGGCAAGCTTACCTCCACTCTTCCGCCCTGGGAGGCCCCATCACTGAAGTGGCTGGCCTGAGTTTCAGGGGCGAGAGGGAGGCACCAGGAGGAGACACCACTTCTCTCAATCTTTTCTCCTCCCCTAGAACTCCAGCAGGTTAGGCAATTGGCCAGAAGAGCTGAGCCAGAGAAACTGCAGGGGAGGGTTTAAAAATGTGAGATTCCCCATGACTGCACACAGAATTTATGCAAAAAGAAAAAAAATCTTATGCAACATAAAACTTGAAAAAAAAAATCAAGCAAAACTGAGATTTCCATGTAGGAATTTTGCTGTTGTTCTTAAGTTAAAGGAGGAGAGCTAAGATTTCTAGAAGGTTCCAACCTCCTGACTTTGCAAAGCTGAGAGGAACTCATCTATTCAATGACACCACAGGGCCACCAGTACCTGACAGCTGACTCTGCAAAGTGACAGCTTTCACTACAAAGTGTTTTCTATGAGGAAATTACTGCTTTCTTCTTTGAAAATAGGTCTGTTCCCTCCACTGGAGTCAACCAACCCTAAGAACAGCATTTTCACAAGAAAAAGTATTTCATTTATCTTTGCAAAACTAAAGCTCAACAGGGATTCCTGAGATAATAGAATCTCAAAACACAAGAGTGAGGACGGTAGAAGAGGGAGTAAGGACCCACAGGCCACAGGGAAGCTGGGAGAGCAGCTTACACAGAGGGGCTCGGGGCCGTAGCCAGTCACTTGATAACTAAGACCCTGTGCTTTGGGGTGAGTAAGCCCGCTGTCCCTCACCCCAGTGCACTGCATGCAAGAGGCCAGTGTCTATTTTACCTTCAGACCAGGCCTACCTCTGCTAGGAACTGTAAGAGAACGTGATGAAGATGGGTTGTTAGAGTGGTAGGACATCAGAGAAATCCAACATTATTACCTTCAATCGCGATGCGCTTTTTGGGCCAGTCCTTGGATTCCCGTGATATCAACTCTTTGACACGAATACTGATCACTAAATCAGCCAGATTAAACTCTAAAGCATAGAACCGCAGCAGTTCCACCCAGAGCTGCCCGACTGGCACTGAAGGCTGATGTTTTATATTAAATGTCAATGGCACCTATGAATGACAAGGAACACACAGGTTAACTCATACACTAGCACAGCCTGAGAAGTTAGAGATCAGTCAAACCTACATGAAAAATATGAAGTCTTTGGAAAACTGTGAGCTTGACAATCCACCTAGATAATCTAATTGTAGGTTCTATTTGGTCAGGGGTGAACATTACTGCACTGCACCCTGGGATTTGAGCATGTTAACACTCAAGCCATTATCCTAGGAATTTCACCATAGGAGAGGACAGAACTGGTGTCATGTAGCCAGACAGCACAGCTAACTGTGGAGTCTCAGCAGGTGGAGAGGCCCCTGCAAAGGCTGCTGCTGTGCTCAGGAAGACCTGAGGTGTTGCTGCTGCTGGAGGCATCTTCACAGGTGTGGCTATCCAGAGACCAGTAGCTAAGGCAAGGGGGAGAAAGAGACCCACTGTCACTGCCCCAACACACTACACCTGCCAAGTGGCACTGAATTCTAAAGTCAAATATTTGGTATCATAAATTGACACTAGTTTGTCAATCACAGACTTTTGACAAGTTCCAGCAACAACATATGTGACATAATGAAAGTACATAGGACTTAAGACAGTGGGAACAGAGGGAAAGGTCCCCTGTGACTTAGTCAGCTCACAGCTCTTTGGTACTCTCTGCAACTTAGTTTCTCCTCTACGATCAGCAGCATGGACAGGACAACGGCTGTGTGACAAGCGTAGTTTAAGATTCACACTGTGCCAGGTACTAGCTGTGATGAGCCTGTTCATGGTCTATAACATGTCTGGGACTTGGATTCCTCACCTGGAAATGGGGATAACAGTACCCACCTCATAGGGCTGTTGGGAAGACTGAGTGAGGGAGTGTCTGTAAAGTGCTTAGCACAGTGCCTGGCAGACAGTGTTCAAAAAATGGTCGCTATCATTATCTGCAGAGTAGGGATGATACACCTATAACACAGGACAGTGATGAGCATTAAATCAGAAGCAAGGGAAAGCAGCTGGCAGATGTGGTTGCTCTCTGCCCTTTTTCTCAGGTACTATCTTTTGAAGAAATGCAAACATCACTGAAATGCAACGTGACACCTGTAAGATGCTTTAGAGGTCACTTGGCTCAACTCCCAAGTGCTCCAAGGAGAAACTGCTGGTCTGAGCATGTACTCGGAGGTGCCAGGGCTCAGCAGGAAGAGGACGAGAGCTTAGCTGCACCACTCGGATGTCAGGCATGTCCTAGAGGAGCTTCGCCTCTCCAAGTAACACTCTCGAAGTACAGCACTAAACGGACGCAGCAGTGGCGCTTCCTTCACTGTTCTCTAGTTCATGACGAGTAAAACATTTTTCCATCCAAGGTTTGTACATTTATCTGTACTCACACTTCTAATGGCACACTTCAGAATAAGAAGTGTGATACTCATCAATTAGTACATCTCGGGCCTATGGATTCTGCTCACCACCAGTCACCTGGGAGACCACAGGCAGTGCTGAGACTCCTGAGGATGGACATGTTCTAGGTCCCACACACTGTAACCGAGGACATGGACACATGACAATCTTGCTGAATTCACATCTTTATCCACAGCCATTTGCAGTCTTATGAAGGACTTTTAAGTCTCTTATGGAAATGTCTTCAAAGCATCATAGCAAGGAACTTCAGAACCTTCAAATACCACGAGCTTTGATCTTTCTTTTTAAAGTAGAGAACATTCTTTTCTAGGTAAAGTAAGAATAGCATCTAGTTTTGACAGAGTGCTCACCACATTCCTGGCACTGAGTGAGACACTCTAGGAATCAATGATGCTTCCAGAGGGACCAAGATCATTTGTGGAGAGCTGGGGCCTAGGAAGAGTAAGTGACCTGCCCAAGGACTCAGAGCTACAAAGTCAGAGCTGGGACACAAATTCACACACACTGTCTCAAGAGCCTAGGCTGTTGCCCACAACCAAAACCCACACAGAAAACAGAATGGTGCTATGTAGGGTCATCGGGGCCAGTGCATCTCCCCTCTCCTCCCCAGTTCCAGGAGACTGGAGTCCACAGTTCACCACTGTTGCATTTGAGGCATGCATAAGCCAGGAATCAGAGAAGGAACATACTTGTTAATGTGCAGTGGGCTTAGAACCGTGAATCCCAGTCTTAGAAGAATTGATGGCTCACTGTCCAGTAAGGACTCTACTAAGTTTCTTTAAGAGACCTCTATATACAACAGAGGTCATGTAAGTAAATGGTGATGCCAAGTTTTCAACTGTTTCATTACCTGTTTATTCAGGAGGCTGAATAGAAAAGGAAATGAAATAGTTGTGAGCTAGTACATCAGTCTGTGAACTTCTTAAGAGATAAGCTGAGGCAGACATGGGACCAGCCCCACACTCACAGTCAGCTCACTGCAGAGAAGCCTGACACCCTGCTTACCACTCCACTACCCACACCAGTCATGCTATGGAGTCAGCCTAGGAACATGAATGAAGAATGTATGGTCTCTGTATAAAATGAAATTGTATTTGCCCATAAAAAGGAAATTATGGTGCTTGCATGAAAATGTACATAAGTAAAGATTACCACATTAAAATAAGTTAGTTTCACAAACACGAACAGCCCATATTTTGTCTCATATGCAGAATGGAAGGGCAGACTAAGGCATGGCAGTTAAAAAGGGTCTATTAGGGGCAGGGACAAGAAACAGGGGTAGGGGACAGGTGGGCCAAGAAAGGGGAACAGAGAACTAAACAGGGTCAAAGCACTTTACAAATGTGCAGAGAAATGCTGTGCATAATGAGGCCCATGCCTGTGTACAATTAACTAACACTCCATCTCAGAAACAGTTAAGATAGAGCCAGATATGGCAGTTCATGCCCATAATCCCAGGACTTCCAGAGGCTGAGCTGGAAGACTGCCATGAGCTCCAGACCACCATGGGCTACATAATAAGCTCCAGGCTCAGCCTGAGAAATCGAGTGAGACCCACTCTCTAAAACCCAAACCAATGTAAACAGAGGGTAGTAAAGAGAATGACAGGGAGAAAGACCAATGCCACAGCTGGAGCCCAAAGGGAAAGTCAATGTATGACCAGAGAGGAGTGCACAGACCTGTCCCTTCTTTGCTGCAGTCTCTTTGGGTGCCTCCTCTTTCGCTGAGCTGGTGTCCCCTGTGCCGCTGTCAGTGTACTCCCAGACCACAGAGTCTTTCTCAATGTCTTTAAGGCTGAAATTCCCTAATTTATTTAATGAGAATTCTTCAATCTAGGAAAAAAACAATTAGACTTATCTTACTATAAAGCACAAACAACTGTGTGACAACCAGAATGTTAAGATGCTGGTAGGAGCTTGGCAGTGGTGGCACATGCCTTTAATTCCAGTACTTGGGAGGCAGAGGCAGGCGGATTTCTGTGAGTTCGAGGCCAGCCTGGTCTACAGAGCAGGTTCCAGGACAGCAAGGGCAACAAAGAAACCTGGTCTCAAAAAACCAAACAGAAAAGCACTGTTGATAGGGACAGGAAAAACACTTGGTATCTCTGCTTCACTGACAGGAACAACACTTGGTATCTCTACTTCACTGACAGGAACAACACTTGGTATCTCTGCTTCACTGACATAAGAGGGGAGGCAGACAGTGGGCAAGAACACTGGCTGTGTCGGCCTGATGACCTTAGTCCAATCCCGAAGTGCAATGAAGGAGCTGTTCTCTGACTTCCACATGCATGCTGAAACATGTGCACATGGCCAGACACAATAATGAATAAAATTACAATAGTAAGAAATACAAACAGCTTACCAAACACCTTTGAGAGCTAGTAGTTGAAGTTTGTTTTCAGAGTAAAAGGCAGGGTTCTGATTTGCAAAAGGCACGATGCCTCTACAAAGTAAGTTTCAGTATCCTGGGGTAGAGCTTAGCTGTACTTTCTTACCTATCATGCCTGAGGCCCTTCACAAAACTGAAAACAAACATACAAAACAAACCCACCATGGCAAGGAAGCAAAAATCGCTTTTTCTTTTGACCCACCTTGACCTGAAGAAGCCAAGCCCATAAGCATGTCTAGAGGCTTGTCTCCCAGGCAATTCTAGATTCTGTCAAGCTGGCAATATAGTCATCACACGTAATTCGACAAGTTAATGAACATACTAAATGGTGGACTGGGCTCCTGAACATACGTGTGGGCAGTGGTCATGAGTCCACGTCCGCTCTCAGTGCCTCACAGGCTGTGCTCCTTCGCTCTTGCTCTAACCCAGCGCCAGAGGACAGTGTTCCCTAACGATTCTCCCAAATGCACAATGGAAGACAAGGCGTCACTGTCTGTTAGATGCATGCATTTAGTGTTCTTGAAGTCAGCACTGTATTCCTGGTCTTCGTGATTTTTCTTCTTTTTGTGGGACCAGGAAAGGGCTCTACCACACTGACCAACCCTCAGTCCTTAACAATGGTTTTCAAATAGCAAAAGGTTTTAGAACTTAAAAAGTTTATTAATTTTTAAACTTGACATAGATTACAGTTTCAGTTTTCTAAGAGATCTGTCATAATGGGAATGAACTCCTATCCCTCTGGAACTCCAAGTTTCAAATAAACCCTTCCTTCTAAAAGGTGCCTTTGTCACGGTGTGTCCTGGTTAGTTTTGTGTCAACTTGACACAAGGTAGAATCATTTTGGGAAGAGGGAACCTCAACTGAGGAACTGAGGAGATGGTCCCTACCCACATCCTGGCCTGTGGTAATTCTATTGATGCACCAGTGATGCGGGAAGGTCCAGCTCAGTGCTGGCAGAGCTATCCCTAGGGAGGTATTATAAGAAAGCAGGCTGAGAAAGCCATGGAGAACAAGCCAGTGAGAAGCACTGCTCCATGGCCCATGTGCTGGATCCTGCCCTTAGTACCTGCCTTGAGTCCCCATAGCGATGGACTTAAAAGCTATAAGGTAAAAAAACCATTCTTCCTGGTCATTAATTTCATTGAAGGTGGCCTCCAAAAATTTCTGTTAGCATGTTCATTTTTAAAGATGTTAATAGAGAGTTTAAAGACAGTTTAAAGAACAGTCACACTAGGATGTTGGTATTGGTGGTAGCTGAAAAGTTATTTATGACAAGGAAAACTGGACAATTCTATGCTGAATGCTGAGGCGGCTGCCAGCAATCAGGATGGTATCAGCCTGTGTGGCAGTTACATATAACTGTTCTTCAAGAACCTTTAAATAGAGGCATTTTTATGTGTCAAAAAAAGAAAAGACAAAGTGCGAGAAGTTAGCTGTACATGTTTTCCACAGATGTCTACTGTCAGGCTAGGAAGTCAGATTCAACTTCTTTAGTAAATATAAGGCTCTTGGCTGGGCTTGGTGGCCAGTGCCTTTAATCCCAGCACTCAGGAGACAGCGGCAGGTGGATCTCTGTGAATTTGAGGTCTGTCTGCTGGACACAACAAGCTCTAGGTCAGCCAAGGGCACAAATAAGTGAGACCTTGTCTCAAAGGAAAGGAGGAGGAAGAAGAGGAGGAAGAGAAAGAGAAGAAAAAAAGACGGAGGAGAAGGAAGAGGAGGAGAAGAAAGGCTACCTAGCTATTTTTTTTTAATTGAAAATGGCATGTTTAACACTATAAAACGTATTCATTTTGAGGCTGGAGAGATGGCTCAGCAGTTAAGAGGACATGCCACTCTTCCAGAGGGTCCAAATTTGATTCTCAGCACCCATGTCAGATGACTCACGACCACCTGTAAATCCAGTTCCAGGGGATCTGATACTGCTGGCCTCTGTGAACACCCACATTTGTGTATAGAAACACACCCATACACAGAAGTAAAAACAAAATATAATTTTAAAAAATGTACATTTTATCTAGCTCTTCTTTCTGTCGTAGTGCTATTCATGACCCGTGGCCCTCATGAAACAGGTTGCTGACTAGGGACAAGGACCAGGCAACAAACAAGCAAGAGTGCTGTTGACATTCCTTCAGGAGGAGGGAGGAGGCCAGGAGCAGAGTCTAGCTACCATCCCTCCAAGTCCCTGGCTGTATTGTATGTGCTAATATGAATGGTGAAGGCTGACAGCAACCTGAGCCACATGACAGTTCAACAGAGTTCTTCCTGTGATCCCAGGGCCCTCTCCATGAAGAGGAGAATGTGAAGACATTTCTTTGTATAATCCCAGTCAAAGCCATGCAACACTTCTGTTCCTTGGTTTGAGACAAGTCTCTCTAGGTAACACTATATGGCCTGGAACTTGCTTTGAAGATGAGGATTTACCTGCCTCTGCATCCCAAGTGCTGGGATCAAAGGTATGCTTTACCACGCCAGTCATAAATAATTTTTTTTGTTGTTGTTGTTGTTGTCATCTTCTTCCTCCTTTTCCTCCTCCTGCTTTTTCTTCTTTTCTTTTTTTTTTAAAAAGACAATTTCCTGTATCCCAGCAGGCTTCAGATTTGCAAGTCTTGTAGCCAAGACTGGCGTGAATTCATCTTCCTGCCTCTACCTCCTGAGTGCTGGGATTCCAAATGTAAGCCATTCTGCCTGGCTTTAAGTGATACTTGCTCTCTCATTTCCAATAATAACTTGTATTTCTTTATCTGCTCAATTAAGCTTACTTATTAAAGATATAGAACTGACATTCTTGATGAACAGAGTTGTCTGGCACTACGAGCTCGCTTCTGGTCTGCAGGAGATGCTCGCCTCCTGTGGCTGCGATTAATCTATCTACTTTCTTAGGTCTGGTATGGATTTTGCACTTTTAACTTCAAACTTCTTGAATTGTTTTACATTGAAGTGAATTAAACTGAAAGTGTTGTGGTGAGCACTTTAGCTGTAGCTCACTCTGGCAGCTCGTGCTTCTCAGCATTTAGTTAACCATGTTTTCTGCCTTCTCCTCCTTGAACTCTTATTAGCCCAGGCTACCTTCAATTTCTCAATTCTTTAAAAAACCGTTTCTTTGTTTGTTGGATATGCACAGGTATCTTGTCTGCAATATGTCTGTGTACCACAGACTGGTACCCACAGAGGCCAGAAGAGGATATCAGATCTCCACCATGTGGACACTAGGAATCAAACCTGGGTCCTCTGGAAGATGGGCCAGTGCTTTGCCCTCTGGTAGTGACTGCTGGGATCACCAATGTATATCATGTCTGTGCTGGCCCTCTATAACAGGAGTATCTAACAACCTGCTCTAATTTAAGATAATTATTACCATCACTGACTCTAGGTTAGTTCACTTTCTTTCTCTTCAGCTGGTATCTCTTGTTTTTCATGTATTCTTAGTGTAGTCTTTCTATCCCGAGAAGCAGTCATGAAAGCTGAGCTCAAGTCTTTGATAACTCTCACCTCTGGGTCACTTTGGGGTCAATATTATGGTCTGGAACTATATGTTCCCCAAAGGCCCACATGCTGAAGGTTTTGTTGGGAGTCTATGGTGTTTCTTGGGAGGTGGTAAACATTTGGAAAGGGTGGGCTCATGAAAAGACGTTAGGTCACTAAGTGCATACCCTTAAAGGGGATCTTAGGCATCTCTCCCCTGTGTGTGCTTGGGATAGTGTGGAGGGGCACACCCATGCATACCTGTGGAAGCCAGAGGACCACCTTGGGTGGTATTCCTCAGGAGGCATCTACTGTGGTTTTGGAGACAAATTCTCTCATTTGGTCTGACACCCACTAAATTAGGCTAGGTTGACTGGGCAGACTGTTCTAGGGACTTCTTTGTGCTGGTTTTTCCAGCCCTGGAATCAGTAGTACATATCACAATGCCTGTGATGTGTTTTAGGATGGCTTGGGTCTTCATTCTTACTTTACCAACCAGAGTATCTCTACAGCATGACTCTACCTGGTTAAGTGTTTAGATATTTGCATAAGGAATTTAATAAGGTAACTATCAGACACAACTAGAAATTGTCATACCCATGATCCTAGATAAACTGGCAGGAGAGGTTCTTTTCTTTGCTGAAGGAAGAAAACAGCCATGAGAGCAAACACATATGGTGGAAGACCTCCTTCCTCAGGGCGATCGATGCTACACAGCTACAAAACCAAAAGCACATTAGTGATATTAGTTTGGGGGTTGCTGGGTACTGAAACCATAGCCTCAATGTCCTAGCAAACTCTCTGCCACTAAGCCATACCCCGGCTTCTGCAAGGTTTTTCCAATTCACTAAGTTGAAACAGGGAATCATGTTCATCCCAGACCCACGCACTGGAACCCTCTAGCTGCACTTGAGTCAGTAAGAACTTTAGCTGTGAATCCCTGTTTCCAACTGGATGCTTTACTGCTACGGCTATGTTTCTGAGACAGGGTCTTGGTATGAACTAGTTCAGGCTGTCTTGGGACTTGAGAGCTTCTTGTCTCAGCCTCTTCAGTGCTGGGGATGTGTGCTAATGCCTCACCAGCTTTCATTCTCACCATCATGAAACGATCTTCCTTTGGGGCTGCTTACTCTGACACTGCAAAACAACAACCTACCTAGAACGCTATGGAACTATGGGACAATTATAGTACCTTTTGTCTTTCTGATGTCTCTGCCTATGTTATTGAAAATGGTGTAAGAAGACTCATCTCAAACATCACCATGCCCCAGAAAACCCTTCACAGAGACACGAAAATACAACTTTTTAGGTCATATTTCACAAGATTCGACCCAAACTTGACTTTTAATAAGCATTATAGCCCATTTTATCTTCTGATGAATAGTGCCACATTGAAATAGAAACTCTGACCTTCCCTTCTGTGTATATTAAAGTTTCTAATCCAATAGTCTAACATCCACTCTTGATGCCTATAAATACACATCTGGTGCATGGCATGGTGGCACGCATCTGTAATCTCAGCACTCAGGAGGAAAAACACAAGAGAGCTGCAGCCTGGTCTGTGTAGTGAGTTTCAGGCCAGTCAGCACTGCCAAAGCAAAGCGAAACGAAACAAAGCAAAAACAAAATAAACCCAACAAAAATATAAACAAACAAACAAAACCAAGAAGAAGAACCACCAGCACCAGCACCAGCATCCAATCAT
Source organism: Arvicanthis niloticus (assembly GCF_011762505.2). NCBI lineage: Eukaryota > Metazoa > Chordata > Mammalia > Rodentia > Muridae > Arvicanthis > Arvicanthis niloticus. The sequence continues at coordinate 4,279,065 of NC_047665.1, read as the reverse complement.
ACCTTTGCCCAGTATCTAAATGCAGTCACCAGAGGAACCAGCCTTGGTTCTAGCTTTCCAAGAGCAGTGAGGTGCTTTGTGGTCAGCCAGGCGTTTTCGTTTCCCGCACTTACTTTACAAAGAAGGCCGCTAGTGGGGAGGGGAAGGATGGGAGGGAAAGAGAGAAAGTATGTTAGATAGGGACCTGTCTTCTGCGTCAGTCAGTTCACACCAATAATTAGACGTACATGGAAAGACCCTAAGCTCACTAGCATCTTCATGTAAGACGTCGGACTCTTAACAAGGTTCATTTATTTAGTGTTTTGCCTGAATGTAAGTATGTTGTGTACCATGTGCATGCACTGCCCGCTGGAAGGTCAGAAGAGGCTATGTAATCCCTGGAACTGGAGGCCCAGGTGGTTGTGAGGCACTAAGTGGGTGCTTGGAATCAAACCCAGCTCCTCTTTGAGAGCAGCCAGCCTCTTCTCCAGCCCTGAAACTGAATTTTCTTTTCTTTTTAAAATTTTTTTATTTTTTTGTTTTTTTAAAGGCAACTATTTTTGAGTAGATTTGTTTGTCAGAACTAGGACTGTGTGTTTTCAAATATTAAAAATATTTTGGGAAGAACACAGGAATAGAAATTATCAAAGGCCTGTTCTGTTCATCCCAAGGATACAATGTTTCCTCCCAAGTCAGAGGGATCTGCTTAATGAAGAGTGAGCAGAGCCTGCGAGGCTCTCCTCAGCAGTGGTGACAGTGCTTTCCAAGGGAAAAGACTTGCACATGCGGGGCCACCCTGAGCACTATCTCAGATGCTACAAATGCACAGAGAGCAATGGCAAAGAACCTTTACAGGAAGCCACTGTTCCAGCAGGCTGACTCCAGTCTAGCTGGAATGTGTGAGGACTCCCCCCACATCCCAATACTTTATTCCCCTTTCTTCTTACAATGAAAGTATAGGAAAATGGCCAGGGAGAAGTCCAAGTGGTAATCAGATAAGGAACCTTCAGTTCTGTAAGGTAGACCCTGAGATTATACAAAGTGCTTGTAACCTTGGCAATTTTGAGAAGCTGGTGGTGCTTCTGGGATCCCAGCACAACAGCAGGCACTCGGCCACAAGCTGATGGCCATCCTGGGTGACATGGTAAATGCAAGACCTTTCTGGGTTATACATAGTGAGACCTTATCTCAAAAATCCCAAATCAAATAAATCACATAAAATAGCAGCTTAAAGACACAGGAACCTTTGCTTATCTCTGCACACCACCACAGGGACCCGGGCGTGGAAGTCAGCACCAACATCAACAAAGGAGTCTGAGGAAAGAGGAAAGAGCAATCAAACAAGTCCATCAAACCTCTCTGTAAAGCAGACCCAAGAAACCTAAGCACAGCTGTGGGTCTGAGAGGCCACTACCACACACAGCCCTCAGGTGACTTAGGAGGAGAGAACACTGTCCAAAAACCAAGTCATCACAGACAACGTCCTAATCTTTCAGAGCTAGTTAGTGTCTGACCAGAAATGACCGCAGTGCAGACGCAGCATTTAAATGCGATGTGGACAAATTAGGAATGTGCACAGGAGACTAAAGACAGATTGATGTAAAGCTACTAAGTCATAGTGTCAAATGTGTACTGACTGAAGCAAGGTGAAGGTTTAAGTGTTTCTCATACCAAAAGAGAAAGAATAAGAATGCCTAACTCAAGGAAAAGAGCGGTTTGTGAGGCCTAGCTACTGAGAAAATGCAATAAGCCCCAAGGGAAATACTATATTGGATAAGACAACCAGTGAGCCCACTTGGGAGCAACTGTCTTTGAGTTCATTAATCAGGGCAGGTCCCATCTATTTGCCACTTGTAACATTGATTTAAACCACCAATAGAGCAGATTTCCATAAATGTACTCCTAAAAGTAAGTATCACATATTTTGCATTTTTCACTCACAGTCCAGGGCTCATTAATCCTGAATGCTGTCAAACTAACAGCTGTCTGACTGGTGGTCCTGGGAGTATTAGCTGGACTTAGTTAATAATTCAAGGGCATTTACTTTTATTTTTGCTTTGGATTTTACCCATAAGTAATTTTTATAAGTGAATTTTCTACTTTCAGTTTGGTAGTAAGATATATTAAAATTTATAGACAGAAGACAAAATCAGAAGCAAAATGTGGAAGAATTTGGCCTTACCACTGTTCTTTAAACATTCTTGAACAAGTAAGAGGACATCTGGCTGAGACATCTAGGAAATAAATGAATGAATACATGAAAAAAATCCCTAAGCACTTCTGTTTTCTGGTATAATACAGTCTGAAGTTCCCCAAATTGCTTTCCAAATAAGAAACGCACATTGCTACAGGTGGAGAGGAGTCACCAGCCTGGGTAAGGCCAACAAGAAACACATGAGGATGCATGTGTGGACAATGGACTTGCTACAGAGTAACCGTATACAAACTCATTCTTAAGGTAGTAACCCCTTAGCTGCCTTAATGGTGGTTGGAAGGTATCTATTGCAACAATGTTCCTCTCACTCTGAAACAATGTAGCAACACACAGCTACATGGTTCTAAAATTAGTATCTCCCTTCTCAAACCTTTGTTCCGCACTGGACCAAAACCATTAAAAATTCTATAATGGATCTTTAAATGTTTCTTTTGTTGTTGATTTGAGGTGTGTCATTTACAGATTTATTTGTGTTTGTGTGTGTGTGTGTGTCCCCTGAAGAGATCAGAAGAGGGTATCAAAGCTCCAGAACAGTAGTTACAGGAGGTTATAAGCCACCTGAGGTAAGAGCTGGGCGCCAAACTCATGTCCTCTGGCAACAAAACAAGCATAGGTAACTGCTGAGCAGTCACCCTAGCCTTCTGGTTTTTTGACATTGGGTCTTGCTCTATAGTTGAGGCTGGCCTCAAACTTACAGTAATCCTCCTACCACTGCCTCCCAAATACTTTGACTACAGGTAGGAGCCACCCTCCCAATTCAAGGGTTTTTAAAATTCTTACTGATACCATACTGTTATTCTTATTCTTACTATATAGCCTTCAAGATCCTGTACAACCAATTGACCATCGCCTCTACACCCTAAGCAGAGTTCTGTGGAAATGTACCCTCTTTGAAAGCCAAGTCTATGCTCAGATCTTGTCACTCAGCCGCGTTTCTCTTTGAAGCTCACTAGCGTTAACAACTTACAATATAATTAATAGCTTACAAGTGCCACTAGAGAGCCAGGTCTATCTTGTCCTTTATAACCTAGCACAGAGCCTACATACAGCAGGGGCTTAGTGAAAATTTGCCACATGAACGACACCAGATCAAAATAACTGCTAAGGATTTACTCTGGTAAATCACTCATCAAACTCTAAAACTTAAAAGAATATTAAGACTGGGGCTGGCAATGCTAAGAGCACACACAGTTTCCCAGAGGACCCAAGTTCAGTCCCCAGGGCCCACACAGGGCATTTAATAATCACTTGTAATACCAGCTTCTGGGGAGACTATAACACCTCCAGCCTCTGAAGGCACACCTGCACCCATGTGAAGATGAACACACACACACACACACACACACACACACACACACACATACACACACACAATTAAATTCTTTAAAAAACAATAAAGTCTGTGTGTTACCTAACCAGGGAGCTATAGAATTAAGCACAGGAAGGAAGGAGAGGCTATGAACAAGAACATTAAGGAATCCAACTTCAGAATCTATTTGTTGTTTCAAAGATGGGATCTCACTATGTAGACCTGGCTGACCTGGAACTTCACTATGTAGACTAGGCTGGTTTCAAACTCAAGAGACCCACCTGCCTTTAGGATCAAAGGCATGCGCTACCATTCCTGGCCTCAGAATCTATACTTATAACAAACAACTAAACTAAGCATAGACCAACTGTAACAAAACAGTGGGAAGCAGAGTGGGTAAACTGATAATCTAAGTTTCTTCTAGCTTTAAAGTTCTGACTTATCTTATGTCATTGAGAATCATGTTTCACCAAAATGTAGGCTTATGTATCGGTGTGTGTGTGTGTGTGTGTGTGTGTGTGTGTGTGTGTGTGTGTGTTGGGGGGTGGGGGGATCCTTACTTTCTGCTTCACTCAAGCTTGCTTTGTCTGATGATAGCTCTGAAATCCTGCTATTCCTGCTTCCAGTTCTCCAGTATTGAGATTATAGATGTATTTTGTTCCATCATTTGAGGTTAGGTGTGGTTGTTTTTTTGAAAAGTGTAATTATTTTAATTACATTTATTCATTGCATGTATGTGGGGAGGCATACATGTGGCCAGAGGACAGTTTGTGACACTCAGGGATTGAATTCAATCAGATTTTGGGGGCAAGTATTTTTACCCAGGAGCCATCTCTCTGGTCCAGCACTCTTGTTGTTATTATTATTATGACTATTATTATTGCTATATAAAAGGGAAACGGGAGCTAGTTAGGTTTCCAGATCATAAATATTTACAAATATTATTTGTAATATTATAAATATATTATATATAAATATTATATTGTATAATATAATAAATATTATATATTGTATAATATATAGTATAATATATAAATATTATACATTATATAACATATATAACATAAATATTTTATATTATAATATTATAAATATTACAAATACACTATTTGAACATTTGCCTTCCTCTCCTGTCCTAGGAAAGTTGATTTTATGAAAAGAACTTAAACTTTCTGAAATCATAGACATAGAATCCTCCCAGGATTCACAGGCTTAGAAAATCAACATTACAAGTAAGTAGGGAAGATCTGTAGCAAAATAAACATGAAAATTTGTAAAGTAAAAAAATTAAAATTTTGACGGTCAAGACAGAAGACATAAAATGAAAATTCTCAGAGAGAGCTGTCACTCCATACTTTAACTATCAAAATGCATTCACATCCAAGTCACATTCAAAAGCATTTCCACTCTTCCCAGCAGACAGCTACCACAAGCCTCAAGCATGCTCCCTTGAAAAGCCTGTGCCGTGGGAAGCAGAACAGGCGCACACTGAGCAGCCCCACCTGCACAGAGCCAAGTCCTCAGAAAGGAGCACAGCCACAGCCTGACAGCAAAGGGCTTGGTTCCTCACAGCTCCTGTGACCTGAGGGCTCATGTGGTACCGTGTGTTTGCTGGTCAGCTATTAAATTCTGAGCACTCTCCAATCAAGAAGCCTCGCCCTGACCTCCCTGAGAGGCTCCACCACTCTGTGAAGAAGTTGGCTGTCATGTCCGTTTTCAGAGGGACAGAAGAGATAAAGACTCTAAGATCTGTGTGCTTCTGATAAGGAGCCAAGTCCAACTGGCTGGATGGTCTATGACCAAGCAGGTCTGCCAGGTGACTGACATGTACAAACAGCTTAAGTAAAGACAGGGGCTAAGGAGTCCAGAGCACTGCTCTTCCAGAGTTCAGATCCCAGAACCCACACAGCTGGCTCACAAGCTCCAGGGGATCTGATGGCCTCTCTGGCCTTCATGGGTACCTACACACATCTGGTGAGCGTGCACACACATACCCACACACCCACACACATTGGGGGGAGGGAGAAGCAAGGGCAGATGAGTTCACACAAGGACATAAATATAAAACTTCTTAAATGCTAAACAAATGAGAGAATCTATGTGAGTGTGAAGTCCAGCAGATCATTTTGTACTTACGACAGCTGGAAACTGAACATCAATGTTCACGTCAGAGTCTCTGAAGCCCAGTCTGCTACAGGAGGATCCATAAAGCCTAAGAGAACAGTCTGGAAAGAAGTAAGCACATGGGAGTCACGGGAGTGAAATCTTTCCAAAGCTACTTAAAACATCAGTCAAAGCCGAGCCCAGAAGCAGGACATACTGAGCCCAGACGCTCACAGAGGAGGACTGCACAGCCATTTGTTCAGCTTTTCCTGATGTCAGCCACTCCTGCCATTAGCTGTGCAGCATGCTAAGGGCTCCGACACGATCAAGCTCATATTTTGTGTAGAAAACTGTCATAATTTTAAAAATTCAGATAATGTATGTTGAAAGGGACATGTGTTTTAAAACCTACAGTATAGACATAAGCTAACGCAAGCACTTCTTTTGAATGTCAGAATGTACATATAGTTTTTAGTATAAGCAGTAGGTTCCACTAAAAAGGGTTCTAGCTGTTGGGGTCCAGCCTTGGGATGCCCCTACCTTAGCCTCCATAAGCCTTATAGGCAACACCCATGGCAAGACCATAAGTTAATACTTATTAGGTAAAAGCAACCTGAACTATGAGGCACTTTTAGATGCTAAATAGAAAAAACGAATCTAGAACATACCTGGAAGTTTGTGCTGGAACACACTTTCCATGGCACGCTTAATTTCTAGCCTCTGATCCAAGTTTTCACTGTGTAAACCAAACTCCTGCACCACTCTGTCAATGGCGCTGCCAACTGCATGTATCTGGGAGGGCACTGGCGGGGGCAGTGTGGTGAGCAATTCTTCCTCCTGCTTTTCCTTGTAAGATCAATGGTGAGATTAAAATGACTCAGGTGTTGTTGTTCTTTTAACTTAGACAGGACCCTATTGAATTTTCTGGAATCTTTGTAGCCTTCCTTATCTTAGACATGGTGGTCTTCATCTTATCAAACATACATATACACTCTATGTGCTTAATATAGATAATAAGGAGTAGGCAGGTATACAGAGAAAACATGGACAGCAATAACAAATATTAGGTGTCTTATTATCTGCATAAGAACACCAAGGTCCCACCAATGGCTTCTTACATCTTAACTCTGGAATTGGGGAAATTCACAGGGCCACCCAGCAAACACATCTGACTATTGGACAAATATTCTATAGTGGGTTTAAGAAAAACCACAAAGGAGTACACTGTGGAGTACTCATGCAACAGTAGAAATCTCCCATTTAAGGCAGACACACTGCAGTCCTAACACACGTGATGTATAAGGTAGACACAACCGTTATCCTAACACACTTGATGTATAAGGTAGACACAACCGTAATCCTAACACACGTGATGTATAAGGTAGACACAACCGTTATCCTAACACACTTGATGTATAAGGTAGACACAACCGTTATCCTAACACACTTGATGTATGAGGTAGACACAACCTTTATCCTAACACACTTGATGTATAAGGTAGACACAACTGTTATCCTAACACACTTGATGTATAAGGTAGACACAACCGTTATCCTAACACACTTGATGTATGAGGTAGACACAACCGTTATCCTAACACACTTGATGTATGAGGGAGGTATTTTTTTTTTTTCCCACAAGACTCGGGAAACGGGACAAGGCGACAGCGGGACTCGAACCCGTGCACCAAGAGACGGTGCGCCCTCTGCGGGCGGGTGAGGGAGGTATTTTAATAAAGAGTATTCACTTGTTTCAGCCACCAGAGACCCGCTCACCTTAAGGTTCTTCTTGTGCCTCTTCTCCTTGATGTGCTTATGAGCAAAAGGGATGGAGTCGATCAAAGCATCGCACAGTTTGCAGGTATACTTTGCTGTCGGGCAGTTTCGTGGTCGCTACAGTTTGAAAAGATTGACAGAAAGATGTATCTCCAAACATTTAGAGAAAATTAGCCAGAATAATGGTTTCCCCATTGCTTCCAAGCTTGACAGTCATTCTTATTTTAATACAATGGCAGTAACTCTTGAGTTTCTTAAATCACACTGATTGTCCCTTAGCATACGGACTTACACACTGATAAAGAAGTGGAAAGCCTAATTCCCTGAGGCAAATACTGCAATTACTAACACAGTGTAGAGTAAAATTTAGAGCCGATCTAGTAAGTGTATCCATAGAGACGTTACCCTGTTCAGCCTGTGGATGCAGTCTCTCTTGAGCCGTTCCTCAGCCTGCTGGAGGCCCAGGAGCTCCTTGGTTGAAAGGACGGACTCGTCGATCACAGGACCATCCAAATCTTCGTCCTGCTCACCGTCCTCTGTTCTAGTCCTCCGTGGCTTACGAGGTCTGGAGCGCTGTTTCTTGTTTTCTTAAGTTAGGGGACAATATGGGTAATGTTGAAAACTATCACTCTGAGAAGTAGAACTTTCTTCCTATAAATCCATTTACTTATGCATAGGACTAGGTATTGAACCCAGGTCCTCATTCATGCTGGCAAGCGCTAGGCCCTGAACTCTACCTGTGTGAACTTATTTCAATGATAGAATAAGTGAAGCCCGAACACTGAACAAAGGGGAAGGCAGCTCGCCACATTCACCAATCCACAGAACTACTGCAATTAAGAAGGACCATATTTTCCATAGGATTTGGTTTTATCTCCTCCCACACTTCACTGCTGAACACTTGTGCGACAGCAGAAATCTCCCACTGAAGGCGCATATAACTGTACTTCTAATCCACTTGATGTACAAGGGACACATATGATACTTTCAACCAAACTGTAAATAACCTGTGTTTTGATGAAAACTATTCGTATCTAGTTTGATTTCTTCTTAAAATGAAGAACCCAAGTAGGGAAAAATGGACAATACTGTATGTATGTATGTATCTGGAAAACTTGGAAATTGTGATCATTTTCTTATATGGTTCAAAAAAAAATCATTTAGCTGCAATTCAGCCTTCAATCATAACTGGGTTCCTTCATTAGGAGGAAAATCTTCAAGCTTTACACTGAGCACACACGATCCCCGCTTTGGCTACACACCAGTGACAGGCTGAGCACGATTCACAACTGACAGGGAAAAGTCAGAGTTTACCCTCAATACGTGCATTATGAACTCTGTTAGCTCTACAATTAGTAGAATGACTAAAAAAACTCAAGCTAACAACTTTTCAACCTGTGAAGCATATGACAATTTTGAGACTGAACTTTAAAAACCGTGGTGAGTAGCCTTGACACTCCAATCAGGTTCTAAAGACAATGGAAGCTAATTGTAACACCGGACTAAAACGATACTTATTTCCAAGCTGACATTCTGATTAGAAGGACAGAGAGATGGCTCAGTGGAAGGAGATCTTGCAGAGGACCTGAGTTCTGTTCACAGTGCCCATGCAGGCTCTGCAGGCACTGCACATGCCTGCACACCCACAAAAATCAAAACAGTAAAACTTTAACAACTCTCATTAAACACATGGGACTGTTTGCATTGGCTTTTCATAAATTAATGTTTAGAAGAAGTCTTGCCTAAGGCAATCACTCTCCAGCTTTTGGAGGGACTCATGACTTAGCAACTGCAATGCATTGGCTAATTACAGGAGAGAATTCTGGGTAGACAAGGAAGTATAGGACTTCCAGTTATAAAGAGTACTACGGTTGGGGCTAGAGAGATGGCTCAGCAGTTAAGAAGGCTCATGACCATCTGTGAAATCGAGTTCCAGGGGGTCTGATGTCCTCTTCTGGCCACCATAGGCTTCTACACACAGATGGTGCAGATGCATCCATGAAGGAAGACAGTGCTTTTATGTGCCCCACCTCCTCCGATCCCTGTAGCACTTCCCACATCAATGCTGAGGTTAGCCCCACTGTGCGGGATGGTAACACTGGTAGTCTCTGAGAATGAAGTGACTTGTCTAAGGGCACAGGGCCAAGTCAAAATGAAGATCTAAAATGCAGTTTAAAATATGGCAGAAGTCGGCCTTGTATTGTACAACAGGATGCAAGTGAGGAGAAATCCCTACAGGGCCTTGCCCCCGTAGCACACAGTAAGAACGACAGGGCTGGTGAAACCTGCAGGGGAAAGCTGTGAAAAAGCTCACTGGAGCAGCTCTTGAACAGCAAAACAGCCCAAGCAGGTCCCCTAACTACTGACAGGAAAATGTCGGGTTCCTAGAGCTACCATAACCCCAGCTGTGAGTGTTCCAAGTCCTCATGTCTTATTTGCATATGGAACACCACTCCAGTCACAGAGGACATTTGAATGGATGTTTTCTGCCAGCCTATGAATGACACTGTCCCAAAGATTTACATTGCCAGTCTAGGACATTTGAGGGTTGGAGGGAGAAACAATAATGTCAAAATGAAAAAAGAAAAACAAAACAGTGCTTAAAAAGCTTTAAAAATCAACTTTAATATAACTTTTATCACATCTTCTCAGTTAGAGTGATCCTTATTACTCAGGCCATGGTAGTGCACCCATTACTCCCAGAACAAGGGAGGCAGAAGCAGAGGAAACTGTGAGGGTGAGGTGACCTCATCAGCACCAGAGCTACACAATGAGACCCTGCCTCAAAAGGAAAAAAAAATTTTATCCCTTTAATGATCTTTCTTAGGGTCATTTCCACACACTGCAAATTTACACATTAAACATTAATGTTTCCTTTAAAAAGATTTTCAAGGCAAACTATCAATTTCATTTGGCAACTTGAAACTCTGTGCTTTCTAGAGAAACATTTAAGTGAGCTTCTGTAAACACACAGTCAATGCACTCCCTGTTCACACCTTCTGAGACACCTCTCTAGTCATTCCTAAAACTGAGAAAGGACATGTATAAGAGGATTTGCTCTACAATTGTTCCCTTTAATATTTCTAGGTGCAAAACACTGATCTATAATTCATTATTATTACTAGTAGTGGTAATTTTAGACAGGGTCTAAAGTAGCCCTGGTTAGCCTGGAAATCCCTATGTAGACCAGGCTGGCCTCAAATCCACAAGTCTGTCAGCCTCTGCCTCTTACACTCTAGGACTAATGGAGTGTACCTCTTAACCTGGCTTACACCTTATCTTAGAAGTCCCATTTAAGGCATCCCACTCAGGTCAGTGCTGCACGAGGCCCTTAAAAGTCCCCCCTTTCCCCTTTCTTTTTAAATTTTTGTTTTGTTTTATTCACAAAACCCAGACTGGCTGGGAGCTCACTAGGGAGCTGAGGGTGGTCTTCCACTCTTGATCCTCCTGCTCGCCTCCCAAACGCCTCAAACTCTATCCTCTGCCTTAACCTCCCTAGTTCTAGGTTGCAGGCATGTAACACACACATATCTTAATTTTTTATTTCCACAAGACAAATATAGGTAACAATGTACACACCTACATAAATGCCATGAAACACTTAAAGTCTGCACGAAATGTTGAAAAGTAACAGAGAAATCCAAAGCCCAGAAACCACTAATAAACACTGTTCCCTTGTCAGGACGCCAGGTCCTGCAGACTGAGGTAATGGCCAGGGTGACAGGAAGCATCCCCAATTTCAGTTTCGATTTCAGTCCCATTTTTCCATCCAGCACTGCATAGATAATTCTGGACAATTTTAATCTCTCCAAACTGCAGCTGCCCAATCTACAAAAATGTGGTTCCACATTACCCCAGAAACCCACACAACTACCCTTCTAGTCTGCCCAGCTCAAAGATGTATAAGGCTACAGTTTATTTTATTTTATTTATTTTATTTTGAGACATGGTCCTTTTAAACCTTAGCTCTGGAGGAAAAAGCATGAGCATCACTGTGAGGCCAGTCTGGTCCACAGAGCAAATTCCACCCTGGGCACCACAAACGGAGTCACTGTCTCCAAAAGGGGACAGTTTTTCTAAGTCTAAATTCATACTATAAACAGTTTACATGCTTTCCATCCATGACTTTATTTCACTTCAGTAAATACATAGAAATAACTTTTCTGTTCTTAGAAATAATTGCTATACAACATCTACTTGCACATTTTGGAAAAATACAATCACTGTATCAATATTAAAAATTGTGAAGTTACTTAGAAATGAAGTTTTAGCATTGGGAGGTGCAAGCAAGAGAATCTAGTTAAGGCTAGCCTCAGCTACATGAAAAACCAGCAGACTTTGATTCTTCTGAAAGGGAACAGCACTGCTTTTATCTGCATTCTGGGTCTCTAAATTTCCATTTCCCAAATTTTGTTGTCAAGGTAGTATGCCAACTATCCCTGGCTCTGTGTAAGTTAGTTTGGTTAAACAGAAACTTGGTTTCTTTTTTTTTTTCTCCTACAACTTCCTCTTTCCCTGTCACTACCTCTCCCCCACCTCCGTGCCTCCCTTCCTCTCTTTGTAATATATGCAGCCTATACTCTGTCTTAACAGTAAATATTTTCAATTTTAAACTGTCCGGTACATTATGAACACATTTTAAAATTAAAATCATGTATACAAAAGTAATACAGATTATGGAAATTAGAGTATGATCTCCGAGGTTAAATGACCACCCTCCTCCTCTCCCATAAGGTGTTTATTAAAGTAAAATGAGCCTCACTTTTTTTTTTTTTTTTTTTAGTTTTTTGGGAGACAGCACTGCACTATGATGCCCAGCCTGCCTTGGAGCTTGTGATGGTCCAATGTACAAAATATGTTGAAGCTGCCCAACTATACTGCAAACACTAACACAATCACATTACATAGCTCATTTCTGAAAAGAACAACACTTATTTGGATTAAGAAAATAACACAGACACATAACCTAGAGACTTGGGGCATACCAGGACTTCCTGCTTCCATTTCTGACATGGCTTCTAGGCTGCTGAGGTCTTTCTGAAACAGCCTTCTCACCGCTCTGCAGCCTCTCCCGTCTTGCCACCTGTAGGCATCATCACTCTCCTGAAAGGAATCTTTCCTTGACCGGCTCATGACAGGAATCCTAGGTCCAGGCTTGAACTCTCTCCAGCTGTCTGCATTACCAGCGAGTTCATCAGATAGCCATTTCTTATTTTGATCTTTGTGGTTATCATTCATCCAAGCAGGCTGACTGTAAATTGGGTTTTTAAATGCATATGGATTGCTGGAAACCGCATATAGTCCTTTCCTGGGGGTGCTCCCATAGTTCCCGGGTGATGTCTTTTTTTTTGGAAGGCCCTTTTCCATTTTACTGCTATGGCCTTTACCATAATCATCCATTATTAAATAATCTTGTTGGGGATGACCCCTTCTGAAATCATCATCATCAATAATTCCACGGTCTTTACTGCGCTTCACAAAGTAAGGTTTTGCTGTATCTCCCATGGTCTTTGACTTCAACTTTCTTACTTTGTACCTGAAAGAAGGCATTTGGGGAGGAAACAAAACAAAAAAACTGTAAATAACATCATACCAAAAACTCAAAGTAACACACTGATGCCCTGAAGCCTTTATTTTTCCCCATTGAAAAATTAAATTGTTATCACATTCCTAATAATTAGTGCATTCCAGAAGTTAGGAGGCTTAGCTTACAGTGTTCATAAAAACTGTAAGGGGTCCTTATTTAATATGAAGACTAAATCTGAAGATGCTTCTATATCCTCAAAAACTAAAATAGTAACTTCTATGTAAGCGAAAGCACCTCTCTTCAAAGTAAACATCCTAAGTCAACACTGTTACAAAACTCTCAAATCTATTTTTTTTAAAGTTGGCAATTACTTTTAAGTATCAAAGTAGCCTAAACTATGTGAACAGACTTCAGTTTCGATCAGCCCCACTCTATGCTTTCCTTTTCAACCCGGCGCGACCCACCAAGGTACCACTCTAAGGGTCCCGGCTTCCGACCAAGGGACAACGCCAGCTGACTTACCCGATTTCTTAGTCCCCAGCCCCAGACAAGTCCAGTTTCGTCACCAACCACAATCCACCGCAGAATGACACTCCTTTTCCTTCCCCATTCGGCTGCCCCACCCCTGTGTGCCTCAGTTTCCTCAAGCGGAGTCCCCAGGCGGAGGAGGAGGTGGTCCCGCGCTACTGGCCACGAAGCCGCCGTGGGGAATAGAAAGCAGGAAGCGCCCGGCCATTGACAGGATTCCGGGGTCCCCCGGACCAGGGCCGGAGCCCCGACACAAAGTGAAGACACGGACTCGAACCCGAGGGCTCCGGGCGCGCAGTCGGGCAGAGGCGGCCGGAGAAGGACGGCGCCAACGTACCTCGGGGCCGGGCAGATACGCTCCTTGGGGCGGGGGGAACCCGCGGGCCCAGCCCGGAGGCGAGTCACGAAGGGACGCGACGAGACGGCGCCCGGGAGCACTCACCAGCGCCGCTGCGGTCCCCCGCCGCTTCCTGTCCGGGCCCGGCTCCTCTCCGTGTTTTCCTTCGGCCCCACTTCCGGCGCTCAGCGCCGTCTCATTGTGCGCGATTGGAAGACGCCGGTGCCCCCGCCCCGCGCTCCGCGGCTGGCCGGAAGCACGCACCGGAAGCGCGCGCCGCCCAGGTTCCGCCCAGCGCCGGGGGCGCGCGGCGGGTGCGGGCGGAGAGTTCCGGGTTGCTAGCTACCTGCGCGTTCTCGTACCGAGCGCTTTCGGACTTCCCCGACGCACTCTGTGGCTTCTGGGGAAACTGAGCCAGACTTTATAATTCCAAGTGACTCCGAGTTTCAGTGAGGGCTTCATTAACGACCTTGAAGTCCAGCGGCCTAAACCTCTTATGCTCAAGGGGAACGCTCTTTTTTTTGTTTTTTAAACAGAGGAAGACCCTGTCTCAAAAATAAACTAACAAACAGATACATAAATAATAAAAGAAAGAAAGAAAAGAAAGGGAGGATGGAGGTCGTATTTTGAAGAATATTCGTAGTGGTAAAGGATGGCCTGGGTAGAAAGAAATTCAACTCCCCCCCCCATCCCCCCGCAGGTGTGTGTCGGGGACCAAAACCTCAAAACAACACAGACTTGCTTTTTTTTTTTTTTTTTTTTCTAATTGAATATTCATTGTTATCTAAAATATTCTAAATGCCTTGAATGTCTCAAGCAACTAATAAATAGAAGTGTTGGGGAAAAAATAAGGCAGTTTTTATTTCTACCTCTACAACATAAAATAAATTTAAATCCATTGCTTCTTTAGCCAACAGTCTTAAAGTGAAGAATGTATATAGCCTTGGCTATTCCAAGAAACTGTTTTGAAAACTGTAAATAAATATTAACTCAATCCTACTAATTCAGCAAGAAAGGAATACAAGAGAAACTTAAAAAGCAAAAGAGACATAGCTAAACGGCAGATGTTCTACAACTTGTTATGTCGGTTTCTCTTGCTTTTGCGAATCATCTGAGGCTCTGCACCAGTCTCTTTTTTTTAAAAAAGGTATTTACATCCCAAATGCTGCCTCCTGATCCGTCCCCCCCCTTCCCCATGCCCCTCCCTTTCACCTCTGAGAGGGTGCCCCCCTCCTTAAGGTGCACCCTCTTCCATTGAGGCCAGACAAGGCTCCACAGCCAGCCATCTCTAGAGTCCCACAGTGTTAGTAGTTGTTCTACTAAACATAACTCGAGTGTTCCTGTTACTGACAGAAAAAGTTACACCTAGCAGACTGTGACCACCAAGCAAGGTAGATGTATTAAGGGAATGAGGAGCTGAGGAAAGGCTGACAGTATTTGCTGCTTTTACAGACGATTGAAGTCCACTTTCTGTCACCCAAGGTGGTTGCTCACAGCTGCCTCTAACTCCATTCCTAGGGGATCTGACACAGTTGGGCTCCACCAGCACCTGCATGCCCACACACAGACACACAGACACACACACACACACACACACATCCTTTAGAAAGGAGAAAGGTACAAGAAACTACTCTAGGGGAAAAATCAACGGCAAAGTTTGCTCTTAAGGAGACCTGACTGAAATTTAAACCTTCACCAGCAGGAAGCATGTACTCTTAGGCAGCTCTGTGTGACTTGAAACAGACTCTTAAAAATTTGTAATCGTCTCATATAGCTGTTTTCTGTTCTGAAAATTCATGGGAGCCAAACTAATAATGTGTTTGCCAGGCAGACAGTAGCATGTCATTGAGTCCAAAGGGAGCTGGTGATGTAGCCATCATTATATTTATTATGGGCCGGAGCAGCGTCACCACACCCAGGTGAGTAATCTCTGTACCAAAGTCCTAGCTTGGGTAAGTCAACCTTGGTTCCTAGGATCCTAGAGGAAGTACACAGACACACTGTTTTAAGGATTTAAAATCTTTTAATCTGCATTTTCTTCAATATATATCCATAATCTTTTCCTATTCTAAATAGTTGTTCCTAAGGTCACGCTGAGTGCTGGAGAGATGGCTCAGTTGTTAAGAGAATCTGTTACCCCTGTGCCAACACAGTAGTTCACTACTGTCCATAACTCCAGTTCCAGGGGTTCCATGACCCTCTTCTGACCTTCATGGGGCACCAGATACACATGTGAATAGAAATATGTGAGCGAAACACTCATGCACATTAAAAATAAATCTCAAATATAGAAAGAGATATATTCATCTTCAGGGGCTGAGTCACTTGACTCAGTGGTTAAGAGCAGTGGCTGCTCTTGCAGAAGACTGAAGTTCAGTTCTAATCACCCATTTTGGGGGGCTCAAAATCACCTGTGACTCCAGCTCCAGGAGGATACAATGCTTCTGGTCACCTAGGGCAACTGTTCTCTCTCTCTCTCTCTCTCTCTCTCTCTCTCTCTCTCTCTCTCTCTCTCTCTCACACACACACACACACACACACACACGTGCACACACAAAAAAAAAAATATTTGAAATGTCATTCATCTGAGGATGCGGCTCAGTTGGAAGAATGTTTTGGATTTGCTCTCCAGGACTGAAAAAAAATCATACCGAGGACCTAGTACTAACAAAAAATTACTGACAGCAAAATAAACCTGTCAGAATATATTGGAGATTTATATTGGTCATGAAAATTCTAATGCAGTTGAAACGTTTGGTTTGGATTGCCTTGGAAGTCCTTAAGAGGAAGAAGACAGAATTTCTTTAAATGTCTGTGGCATTGCTTCAATAACCTAGAGCGGAAGCGTGGCAACAGGAGGCAATAGAGTGTTACAGATTGTTCTAAGAATAGTGATACTATTCTCTGTTACAATGTATCTTCTGTAGGGAATGGCTGTTGGTTACCTTTGTAACAAACTCTATCCTTTGTTCTGTAGGTGGGAGATATCAGAAGTCTATACAGCAATTGTCTTCAGAGTTTTATCAGCTATGTTTTTTTCTCTTTCTCATGCCTTTCTTTGTTCACTTTGTTAGTAGGTTATTTCGACTCTTCCTTTAAATACTTCTAGGAAAAGAAAACAAAAGAAAGATAAACACGTGCAAAGCACAATGACTTCTTACCACCTCTGTAGGCTGCAACCTGGTGCCAGCTGTCAATCAGCCTGGCTTGGTTGGCTTGCCACAGTCAGTAGCTTCCAGAGAGCCAAGCTTGTCTTAAATTCTTGTTGCTTCTAAGGGTGAACACAGGTTCTTAAAGTGTGTACAGTATTTTGTTTACCTTCAGATATGCATTTACTACTTTTGAAGGTAAAACATGACATGTATTGAATCTTTGTTTCCTGTCTTCTTTAGCTTTTCTTTACAAGCTAATAAGATGAAAACAAGTGCCAGGCAGTGGTGGCCCACGCCTTTAATCCTAGCACTTGGGAGGCAGAGGCAGGCGGATTTCTGAGTTCAGCCTGGTCTACAGAGGGAGTTCCAGGATAGCCAGGACTACACAGAGAAACCCTGTCTCGAAACAAAACAAAACAAAACAAAACAAAACAAAACAAAGTCAAAAGAGTTTTATTTCTAGTAGGTCACAAAGAGATCACAAAGAGATTAACATGTTTTAAGCCAGGTTTCATGGTGCATTCCTATATTGTCAGAAAGCTGAAGCAGGAGAATTCTGTGAGCTTGAGACATCCTGGGATACAACACACATGCGCACGTGTGCACATGTACACACACACACACACACACACACACACACACACACACACACACGAGTGGGGGAGGGAGAGAGAGATAGAGAGAGAGAGAGAGAGAGAGAGAGAGAGAGAGAGAGAGAGAGAGAGAGACTATTCCAGTGCTTGAGGCAGGAGGATTACCACAAGTTCAGGACTATATAGCAAGCATCAGGATATGCAGGACTTTATAGCAAGAGCCTATCTCAAAAGAAAAGAAATTTTAAAAAGTAATTTGACACAGGCAAATGGATGGAACTTGAAAATATCATTCTGAGTGAGGTAACTCTGTCACAAAAGAATACACACAGTATGCACTCACTGATAAGTAGATATTAGCTCAAAAGTTCAGAATACACAAGATTCAATTCACAGACCACATGAAGCTCAAGAAGGAAGACCAAAATGTGGGTGCTTCAGTGCTTCTTAGAAGGTGGAACAAAATACTCACAGGAGAAAACATAAAATCAAAGTGTGGAGCAGAGACTGCGCCACCTGGGGATCCATCTTATATACAGCCACCAAACCAGACCGCTATTGTGGATGGGAGGTGCTTGCTGACAGGATCCTGATATGGTTGTCTCCTGAGAGGCTCTGCTAGAGCATGACAAATACAGAGGCAGATGCTCACAGCCAACCATTGGACCAACTGCTGGGTCCCTGATGGAGGAGTTGGAGAAGGGACTGAAGGAGCTGAGGGGGGTTGCAACCCCATGGAGGGCCCAACTGTAAACTGGCCAGACCCCCTAGAGCTCCCAGGTACTGGACCACCAATGAAAAAATACACATGGAGGGACCAATGACTCTGGCCATATATATGGCAGAAGATGGCCTTGTTGGACATAAGTGGAAGGAGCAGACCTCGGGCCTGAGGGGTTTGATACCCCAGTGTAGCAGAATGTTAGGGTGGGAAGGTGGGAGTGGGTGGGTG